>NW_027457630.1:0-323750 GCF_050624435.1 Tenrec ecaudatus | reverse complement strand
AAGTGCCCGCTAGTTAACCTATATCGTCCAAGTGCCTGCTAGTTAACCTAGATCGTCCAAGTGCCCGCTAGTTAACCTAGATCGTCCAAGTGCCCGCTAGTTAACCTACATAGTCAATGGGCCCGCTAGTTAACCTATATAGTGCAAGAGCCCTCTAGTTAACCTAGATCGTGCAAGTGTCAGCTAGTTAACCTACATAGTCCACGTGACAGTTAGCTAACCTAGATATTCCAAGGGCCCGCTAGATGACCTACATAGCCCAAGTGCCTGCTAGGTAACCTAGATAGTCCAAGTGCCCGTTAGTTAACTTAGATAGTCCAAGTGCCCACTAGGGGATGTACTTAGTCCGTGTGCCCATTAGCTAACCTAGATAGTCCAAGTGCCCGCTAGTTAACATTGATCATCCAAGTGCCTGCTAGTTAACCTAGATAGTCCAAGTGCCCTCTATTTAACCTAGATCGTCCAAGGGCCCGCTAGTTAACCTACATAGTCCAAAGGCCCGCTAGTTAACCTACATAGTCCAAGGTCAGCTAGTTAACCTAGATAGTCCAAGTGCTCGCTAGTTAACCTACATAGTACAAGGGCCCACTAGTTGACCTAGATAGTCCAAATGCCCGCTAGTTAACCTATATAGTCCAAGTGCCCGCTAGGTAACCTAAGTAGTCCATATGTCCGATAGGGATCCTACATAGTCCATGTGCCCGCTAGTTAACATATATAGTCCAAGTGCCCGGTAGTTAACTTACATAGTTCAAGTGTCCCTAGGGAACATACATAGTCCAAGTGCCCGCTAGGGAACATACATAGTCCAAGTGCCTGCTAGTAAACCTACATAATCCATGGGCCCGCTAGTTAACCTACATAGTGCAAGGGCCCGCTAGTTAACCTAGATCGTGCAAGTGTCCGCTAGTTAACCTACATCGTCCAAGTGGCCGCTAGGTAGCCTAGATAGTCCAAGTGCCCGCTAGGGATCCTTCATAATCCAAGTGCCTGCTAGGCAACCTAGATAGTCCAAGTTCCCGCTAGGTAACCTAGATAGTCCAAGTGCCCGTTACCTAACCTAGATAGTCCAAGTGCCCGCTAGGCAACCTACATAGTCCAAGTGCCCGTTCGTTAACCTAGAAGTCAAAATGCCCGCTATGTAACCTAGACAGTCCAAGTGCCCGCTATGTAAGATACCTGTATAGTCCAAGTGCCCGTTCGTTAACATAGATAGTCCAAGTGCCCGCTAGGGAACCTATATAGTCCAAGTGCTATCTAGGTAACCTAGATAGTCCAAGGGCCTGCTAGTTAACCTACATAGTCCAAGGGCTCGCCTGTTAACTTTGATAGTCCAAGTGCCCGCTAGGGAACCTACGTAGTCCAAGTGCCCGCTAGGGAATCTACATAGTCCAAGGGCCCGCTAGTTAATGTAGATAGTCCAAGTGCTGCTAGTTAATCTACATAGTCCAAGGGCCCGCTAGTTAACCTACATAGTCCAAGTGCCCGCTAGTTAACCTAGATTGTCCAAGTGCCCACTAGGTAACCTACATAGTCCAAGGGCGCGCTAGTTAACCTAAATAGTCCAAGTGCCTGCTAGTTAACCTACATAGTCCAAGTGCCCTCGAGGTAACCTAGACATTTCAAGTGACCACTAGGTTACCTACATAGTCCAAGTGCCCTTTCGTTAACCTACATAGTCCAAGTGCCCGCTAGGTAACCAATATTGTCCAAATGCCCGCTAGGGGCCCTAATAATCCAAATGCCCGCTAGTTAACCTAGATAGTCCAAGTGCTCGCTAGTTATCCTAGATAGTCCAAGTGCCCGCTAGTTAACCTAGATAGACCAAGTGCCCACTAGGGAACCTATCTAGTCCAAGTACCCGCTAGGAAACGTACATAGTCCAAGTGCCTGCTAGGTAACATGCATAGTCTAAGTGCCCGCTAGGTAACCTAGATAGTCCAAGGGCCTGCTAGGGAACGTATAAAGCCCAAATGCCTGCTAGGTAACCTAGATAGTCCAAGTGCCGACTAGTTAACCTACAAAGTCCAGGTTCCCCCTAGGTAACCTAGATAGTCCAAGGGCCCGCTAGTTAACCTACATTCTCCAAGTGCCCGATAGGGAACCTACATAGTCCAAGTGCCCGCTAGGTAACCTACATGGTCCAAATGCCCGCTAGTTAACCTAGATAGTCCAAGTATCCTCTAGTTAGCCTACATAGTCCAAGTGCCCGCTAGGTAACCTAGGTAGTCCAAGGGCCCGCTAGTTAACATACATAATCCAAGTGCCCGGTAGTTAACTTACATAGTTCAAGTGTCCGTAGGGAACATACATAGTCCAAGTGCCCGCTAGGGAACATACATAGTCTAAGTGCCCGCTAGGGAACCTACGTAGTCCAAGTGCCCGCTAGGGAATCTACATAGTCCAAGGGCCCGCTAGTTAACGTAGATAGTCAAAGTGCTGCTAGTTAATCTACATAGTCCAAGGGCCCGCTAGTTAACCTACATAATCCAAGTACCTGCTAGTTAACCTAGATCGTCCAAGTGTCTGCTAGTTTACCTACATAGTCCAAGTGCCCGGTAGGGAACCTAGATAGTCCAAGTGCCCGCTCTGGAACCTACATAGTCCAAGTGCCTGCTAGGGACCCTACATAGTCGAAGTGCCCGCTCTGGAACATACATAGTCCAAGTTCCAGCTAGGGAATCTACATAGTCCAAGGTCCCGCTAGGTAAAGTAGATAGTCCAAGTGCCGCTAGTTAATCTACATAGTCCAAAGGCCCGCTAGTTAACCTACATAGTCCAAGTACCCGCTAGTTTACCAAGATCTTCCAAGTGCACACAGTTAACCTACATAGTCCAAGGGCCCGCTAGTTAACCTACATAGTCCAAGGGCCCGCTAGTTAAACTACATCGTCCAAGGGCCCGCTAGTTAACCTAGATAGTCCAAGTGCCCGCTAGTTAACCTACATTGTCCAAGTGCCCGCTAGGTAACCTGGACAGTTCAAGTGACCACTAAGTTACCTACATAGTCCAAGTGCCTGTTCGTTAACCTACATAGTCCAAGTGCCCGTTCGTTAACCTAGAAGTCAAAATGCCCGCTATGTAACCTAGACAGTCCAAGTGCCCGCTATGTAACCTAGACAGTCCAAGTGCCCGCTAAGATACCTGCATAGTCCAAGTGCCCGTTCGTTAACATAGATAGTCCAAGTGCCCGCTAGGGAACCTATATAGTCCAAGTGCTATCTAGGTAACCTAGATAGTCCAAGGGCCCGCTAGTTAACCTACATAGTCCAAGGGCTCGCTTGTTAACTTTGATAGTCCAAGTGCCCCTTAGTTAACCTAGATCGTCCAAGTGCCCGCTAGTTAACCTAGATCGTCCAAGTACTGGCTAGTTAACCTACATAGTCCAAGGGCCCACTAGTTAACCTAGATCGTCCAAGTGTCCTCTAGTTAGCCTACATAGTCCAAGAGCCCGCTAGGTAACCTACATAGTGCAAGTGTCTGCTAGGTAAACTACAAAGTCCAAGTGCCCGCTAGTTAACATAGATAGTCGAAGTGCCCGCTAGGGAAGGTACATAGTCCAAGTGCCCGCTAGGTAACCTAGAGAGTGCAAGTGCCCGCTAGTTAACCTACATAGTCCAAGTGCCTGCTAGGTAACCTAGATAGTCCAAGGGCCTGCTAGTTAACCTACATAGTCCAAGTGCCCGCTAGGTAACCTTCATAGTGCAAGTGTCCGCTAGTTAACCTACATAGTCCAAGCGCCCGCTAGTTAAACTAGATTGTCCAAGTGCCCGCTAGGTAACCTACATAGTGCAAGTGTCCGCTAGTTAACCTAAGTAGTCCAAGGGCCCGCTAGTTATCATACATAGTCCAAGTGCCTGGTAGTTAACTTACATAGTTCAAGTGTCCGTAGGGAACATACATAGTCCAAGTGCCCGATAGGGAACCTACATAGTCCAAGTGCCCGCTAGGTAACCTACATGGTCCAAATGCCCGCTAGTTAACCTAGATAGTCCAAGTATCCTCTAGTTAGCCTACATAGTCCAAGTGCCCGCTAGGTAACCTAGGTAGTCCAAGGGCCCGCTAGTTAACATACATAATCCAAGTGCCCGGTAGTTAACTTACATAGTTCAAGTGTCCGTAGGGAACATACATAGTCCAAGTGCCCGCTAGGGAACATACATAGTCTAAGTGCCCGCTAGGGAACCTACGTAGTCCAAGTGCCCGCTAGGGAATCTACATAGTCCAAGGGCCCGCTAGTTAACGTAGATAGTCAAAGTGCTGCTAGTTAATCTACATAGTCCAAGGGCCCGCTAGTTAACCTACATAATCCAAGTACCTGCTAGTTAACCTAGATCGTCCAAGTGTCTGCTAGTTTACCTACATAGTCCAAGTGCCCGGTAGGGAACCTAGATAGTCCAAGTGCCCGCTCTGGAACCTACATAGTCCAAGTGCCTGCTAGGGACCCTACATAGTCGAAGTGCCCGCTCTGGAACATACATAGTCCAAGTTCCAGCTAGGGAATCTACATAGTCCAAGGTCCCGCTAGGTAAAGTAGATAGTCCAAGTGCCGCTAGTTAATCTACATAGTCCAAAGGCCCGCTAGTTAACCTACATAGTCCAAGTACCCGCTAGTTTACCAAGATCTTCCAAGTGCACACAGTTAACCTACATAGTCCAAGGGCCCGCTAGTTAACCTACATAGTCCAAGGGCCCGCTAGTTAAACTACATCGTCCAAGGGCCCGCTAGTTAACCTAGATAGTCCAAGTGCCCGCTAGTTAACCTACATTGTCCAAGTGCCCGCTAGGTAACCTGGACAGTTCAAGTGACCACTAAGTTACCTACATAGTCCAAGTGCCTGTTCGTTAACCTACATAGTCCAAGTGCCCGTTCGTTAACCTAGAAGTCAAAATGCCCGCTATGTAACCTAGACAGTCCAAGTGCCCGCTATGTAACCTAGACAGTCCAAGTGCCCGCTAAGATACCTGCATAGTCCAAGTGCCCGTTCGTTAACATAGATAGTCCAAGTGCCCGCTAGGGAACCTATATAGTCCAAGTGCTATCTAGGTAACCTAGATAGTCCAAGGGCCCGCTAGTTAACCTACATAGTCCAAGGGCTCGCTTGTTAACTTTGATAGTCCAAGTGCCCCTTAGTTAACCTAGATCGTCCAAGTGCCCGCTAGTTAACCTAGATCGTCCAAGTACTGTCTAGTTAACCTACATAGTCCAAGGGCCCACTAGTTAACCTAGATCGTCCAAGTGTCCTCTAGTTAGCCTACATAGTCCAAGTGCCCGCTAGGCAACCTACATAGTCCAAGTGCCCGTTAGTTAACCTAGATAGTCAAAGTGCCTGCTAGGTAACCTAGAGAGTCCAAGTGCTCGCTAGGTAACCTACATAGTCCAAGTGCCCCCTTGGTAACCTAAATAGTCCAAATGCCCGCTAGGGAAACTACATAGTCCAAGAGCCCGCTAGTTAACCTAGATAGTCCAAGGGCCCGCTAGTTAACATACATAGTCCAAGTGCCCGGTAGTTAACTTACATAGTTCAAGTGTCCGTAGGGAACATACATAGTCCAAGTGCCCGCTAGGGAACATACATAGTCCAAGTGCCTGCTAGTAAACCTACATAATTCGTGGGCCCGAAGTTAACCTACATAGTGCAAGTGTCCGCTAGTTAACCTACATAGTCCAAGTGGCGGCTAGGTAACCTAGATAGTCCAAGTGCCCGCTAGTTAACCTAGATAGTCCTAGTGTACGTTACTTAACCTAGATAGTCCAAGTGCCCACTAGGGGACGTACATAGTCCAAGTGCCCGCTAGGTAACCTAGATAGTCCAATTGCCCGCTAGGGATCCTTCATAATCCAAGTGCCTTCTAGGCAACCTAGATATTCCAAGTTCCCGCTAGGTAACCTAGATAGCCCAAGTGCCCGTTACCTAACCTAGATAGTCCAAGTGCCCGCTAGGCAACCTACATAGTCCAAGTGCCCGTTCGTTAACCTAGAAGTCAAAAGGCCCGCTATGTAACCTAGACAGTCCAAGTGCCCGCTATGTAACCTAGACAATCCATGTGCCCGCTAAGATACCTGCATAGTCCAAGTACCCATTCGTTAACATAGATAGTCCAAGGGCCCGCTAGTTAACCTACATAGTCCAAGGGCTCGCTTGTTAACTTTGATAGTCCAAGTGCCCCTTAGTTAACCTAGATCGTCCAAGTGCCCGCTAGTTAACCTAGATTGTCCAAGTACTGGCTAGTTAACCTACATAGTCCAAGGGCCCACTAGTTAACCTAGATCGTCCAAGTGTCCTCTAGTTAGCCTACATAGTCCAAGAGCCCGCTAGGTAACCTACATAGTGCAAGTGTCTGCTAGGTAAACTACAAAGTCCAAGTGCCCGCTAGTTAACATAGATAGTCGAAGTGCCCGCTAGGGAAGGTACATAGTCCAAGTGCCCGCTAGGTAACCTAGAGAGTGCAAGTGCCCGCTAGTTAACCTACATAGTCCAAGTGCCTGCTAGGTAACCTAGATAGTCCAAGGGCCTGCTAGTTAACCTACATAGTCCAAGTGCCCGCTAGGTAACCTTCATAGTGCAAGTGTCCGCTAGTTAACCTACATAGTCCAAGCGCCCGCTAGTTAAACTAGATTGTACAAGTGCCCGCTAGGTAACCTACATAGTGCAAGTGTCCGCTAGTTAACCTAAGTAGTCCAAGGGCCCGCTAGTTATCATACATAGTCCAAGTGCCTGGTAGTTAACTTACATAGTTCAAGTGTCCGTAGGGAACATACATAGTCCAAGTGACCGCTAGGGAACATACATAGTCCAAGTGCCCGCTAGGAAACCTACGTAGTCCAAGTGCTCGCTAGGGAATCTACATAGTCCAAGGGCCCGCTAGTTAACCTACATAATCCAAGTACCTGCTAGTTTACCTAGATAGTCAAAGTGTCCGCTAGTTACCCTACATAGTCCAAGTGCCCGCTAGGGAACCTAGATAGTCCAAGTGCCCGCTCTGGAACCTACATAGTCCAAGTGCCTGCTAGGGACCCTACATAGTCGAAGTGCCCGCTCTGGAACATACATAGTCCAAGTTCCAGCTAGGGAATCTACATAGTCCAAGGTCCCGCTAGGTAAAGTAGATATTCCAAGTGCCGCTAGTTAATCTACATAGTCCAAAGGCCCGCTAGTTAACCTACATAGTCCAAGTACCCGCTAGTTTACCAAGATCTTCCAAGTGCACACAGTTAACCTACATAGTCCAAGGGCCCGCTAGTTAACCTACATAGTCCAAGAGCGCGCTAGTTAACCTACATCGTCCAAGGGCCCGCTAGTTAACCTAGATAGTCCAAGTGCCCGCTAGTTAACCTACATAGTCCAAGTGCCCGCTAGGTAACCTGGACAGTTCAAGTGACCACTAAGTTACCTACATAGTCCAAGTGCCTGTTCGTTAACCTACATAGTCCAAGTGCCCGTTCGTTAACCTAGAAGTCAAAATGCCCGCTATGTAACCTAGACAGTCCAAGTGCCCGCTATGTAACCTAGACAGTCCAAGTGCCCGCTAAGATACCTGCATAGTCCAAGTGCCCGTTCGTTAACATACATAGTCCAAGTGCCCGCTAGGGAACCTATATAGTCCAAGTGCTATCTAGGTAACCTAGATAGTCCAAGGGCCCGCTAGTTAACCTACATAGTCCAAGGGCTCGCTTGTTAACTTTGATAGTCCAAGTGCCCCTTAGTTAACCTAGATCGTCCAAGTGACCGCTAGTTAACCTAGATCGTCCAAGTACTGGCTAGTTAACCTACATAGTCCAAGGGCCCACTAGGTAACCTAGATAGTCCAAGTGTCCTCTAGTTAGCCTACATAGTCCAAGAGCCCGCTAGGTAACCTACATAGTGCAAGTGTCTGCTAGGTAAACTACAAAGTCCAAGTGCCCGCTAGTTAACATAGATAGTCGAAGTGCCCGCTAGGGAAGGTACATTGTCCAAGTGCCCGCTAGGTAACCTAGAGAGTGCAAGTGCCCGCTAGTTAACCTACATAGTCCAAGTGCCTGCTAGGTAACCTACATAGTCCAAGTGCCCGCTAGGTAACCTTCATAGTGCAAGTGTCCGCTAGTTAACCTAGATAGTCCAAGTTCCCGCTAGGTAACCTAGACAGTTCAAGTGACCACTAGGTTACCTACATAGTCCATGTGCCTGTTCGTTAACCTACATAGTCCAAGTGCCCGCTAGGTAACCTATATAGTCCAAATGCCCGCTAGGGACCCTAATAGTCCAAGTGCCCGCTAGTTATCCTAGATAGTCCAAGTGCTCGCTAGTTAACCTAGATAGTCCAAGTGCCCGCTAGTTAACCTAGATAGACCAAGTGCCCGCTTGGGAACCTACCTAGTCCAAGTGCCCGATAGGGAACTTACATAGTCCACGGGCCCGCTAGGGAACCTACATAGTCCAAGTGCCCGTTAGTTAACCTAGATAGTCCAATGCCTGCTAGGGACCTTAATAGTCCAAGTGCCCGCTAGTTATCCTAGTTAGTCCAAGTGCTCGCTAGTTAACCTACATAGTCCAAAGGCCCGCTAGTTAACCTACATAGTCCAAGGTCAGCAAGTTAACCTAGATAGTCCAAGTGCTCGCTAGTTAACCTACATAGTACAAGGTCCCACTAGTTGACCTAGATAGTTCAAATGCCCGCTAGTTAACCTATATAGTCCAAGTGCCCGCTAGGTAACCTAAGTAGTCCAAATGTCCGATAGGGATCCTACATAGTCCATGTGCCCGCTAGTTAACATATATAGTCCAAGTGCCCGGTAGTTAACTTACATAGTTCAAGTGTCCGTAAGGAACATACATAGTCCAAGTGCCCGCTAGGGAACATACATAGTCCAAGTGCCTGCTAGTAAACCTACATAATCCATGGGCCCGCTAGTTAACCTACATAGTGCAAGGGCCCGCTAGTTAACCTAGATCGTGCAAGTGTCCGCTAGTTAACCTACATCGTCCAAGTGGCCGCTAGGTAACCTAGATAGTCCAAGTGCCCGCTAGGGATCCTTCATAATCCAAGTGCCTGCTAGGCAACCTAGATAGTCCAAGTTCCCGCTAGGTAACCTAGATAGTCCAAGTGCCCGTTACCTAACCTAGATAGTCCAAGTGCCCGCTAGGCAACCTACATAGTCCAAGTGCCCGTTCGTTAACCTAGAAGACAAAATGCCCGCTATGTAACCTAGACAGTCCAAGTGCCCGCTATGTAAGATACCTGTATAGTTCAAGTGCCCGTTCGTTAACATAGATAGTCCAAGTGCCCGCTAGGGAACCTATATAGTCCAAGTGCTATCTAGGTAACCTAGATAGTCCAAGGGCCCGCTAGTTTACCTACATAGTCCAAGGGCTCGCTTGTTAACTTTGATAGTCCAAGGGCCCGCTAGTTAACCTACATAGTCCAAGTGCCCGCTAGTTAACCTACATTGTCCAAGTGCCCACTAGGTAACCTACATAGTACAAGGGCCCGCTGGTTAACCTACATAGTCCAAGTGCCCTCGAGGTAACCTAGACATTTCAAGTGACCACTAGGTTACCTACATAGTCCAAGTGCCCTTTCGTTAACCTACATAGTCCAAGTTCCCGCTAGGTAACCAATATAGTCCATATGCCCGCTAGGGGCCCTAATATTCCAAATGCCCGCTAGTTAACCTAGATAGTCCAAGTGCTCGCTAGTTATCCTAGATAGTCCAAGTGCCCGCTAGTTAACCTAGATAGACCAAGTGCCCACTAGGGAACCTATCTAGTCCAAGTACCCGCTAGGAAACGTACATAGTCCAAGTGCCCGCTAGGTAACATGCATAGTCTAAGTGCCCGCTAGGTAACCTAGATAGTCCAAGGGCCTGCTAGGGAACGTATATAGCCCAAATGCCTGCTAGGTAACCTAGATAGTCCAAGTGCCCACTAGTTAACCTACAAAGTCCAGGTTCCCCCTAGGTAACCTTGATACTCCAAGGGCCTGCTAGTTAACCTACATTCTCCAAGTGCCCGATAGGGAACCTACATAGTCCAAGTGCCCACTAGGTAACCTACATGGTCCAAATGCCCGCTAGTTAACCTAGATAGTCCAAGTATCCTCTAGTTAGCCTACATAGTCCAAGTGCCCGCTAGATAACCTAGGTAGTCCAAGGGCCCGCTAGTTAACATACATAATCCAAGTGCCCGGTAGTTAACTTACATAGTTCAAGTGTCCGTAGGGAACATACATAGTCCAAGTGCCCGCTAGAGAACATACATAGTCCAAGTGCCCGCTAGGGAACCTACGTAGTCCAAGTGCCCGCTAGGGAATCTACATAGTCCAAGGGCCCGCTAGTTAACGTAGATAGTCCAAGTGCTGCTAGTTAATCTACATAGTCCAAGGGCCCGCTAGTTAACCTACATAATCCAAGTACCTGCTAGTTAACCTAGATCGTCCAAGTGTCCGCTAGTTAACCTACATAGTCCAAGTGCCCGGAAGGGAACCTAGATAGTCCTTGTGCCCGCTCTGGAATCTACATAGTCCAAGTGCCTGCTAGGGAACCTACATAGTCGAAGTGCCCGCTCTGGAACATACATAGTCCAAGTTCCAGCTAGGGAATCTACATAGTCCAAGGTCCCGCTAGTTAAAGTAGATAGTCCAAGTGCCGCTAGTTAATCTACATAGTCCAAAGGCCCGCTAGTTAACCTACATAGTCCAAGTACCCGCTAGTTTACGAAGATCTTCCAAGTGCACACTAGTTAACCTACATAGTCCAAGGGCCCGCTAGTTAACCTACATAGTCCAAGGGCCCGCTAGTTAACCTACATCGTCCAAGGGCCCGCTAGTTAACCTAGATAGTCCAAGTGCCCGCTAGTTAACCTACATAGTCCAAGTGCCCGCTAGGTAACCTGGACAGTTCAAGTGACCACTAGGTTACCTACATAATCCAAGTGCCTGTTCGTTAACCTACATAGTCCAAGTGCCCGCTAGGTAACCTATATA
Organism: Tenrec ecaudatus; assembly: GCF_050624435.1. NCBI lineage: Eukaryota > Metazoa > Chordata > Mammalia > Afrosoricida > Tenrecidae > Tenrec > Tenrec ecaudatus. The sequence continues at coordinate 312,788 of NW_027457630.1, read as the reverse complement.
GTCCAAATGCCCGCTAGGGACCCTAATAGTCCAAGTGCCCGCTAGTTATCCTAGATAGTCCAAGTGCTCGCTAGTTAACCTACATAGACCAAGTGCCCGCTAGGGAAACTACCTAGTCCAAGTGCCCGTTCGTTAACCTAGAAGTCAAAGTGCCCGCTATGTAACCTAGACAGTCCAAGTGCCCGCTATGTAACCTAGACAGTCCAAGTGCCCGCTAGGTTACCTGCATAGTCCAAGTGCTCGTTCGTTAACATTGATAGTCCAAGTGCGGGCTAGGGAACCTATATAGTCCAAGTGCTATCTAGGTAACCTAGATAGTCCAAGGGCCCGCTAGTTAACCTACATAGTCCAAGGGCTCGCTTGTTAACTTTGATAGTCCAAGTGCCCCTTAGTTACCCTAGATCATCCAAGTGCCCGCTAGTTAACCTAGATCGTCCAAGTACTGGCTAGTTAACCTACATAGTCCAAGGGCCCACTAGTTAACCTAGATCGTCCAAGTGTCCTCTAGTTATCCTACATAGTCCAGAGCCCGCTAGGTAACCTACATAGTGCAAGTGCCTGCTAGGTAAACTACATAGTCCAAGAGCCCGCTAGTTAACATAGATAGTCCAAGTGCCCGCTAGGGAAGGTACATAGTCCAAGTGCCCGCTAGGTAACCTAGAGATTGCAAGTGCCTGCTAGTTAACCTACATAGTCCATGTGCCTGCTAGGTAACCTAGATAGTACAAGGGCCTGCTAGTTAACCTACATAGTCCAAGTGCCCGCTAGGTAACGTACATAGTGCAAGTGTCCGCTAGTTAACCTATATGGTCCAAGCGCCTGCTAGTTAACCTAGATAGTCCAAGTGCCCGCTAGCTAACCTAGATCGTCCAAGTGCCCACTAGGTAACCTACATAGTCCAAGGGCGCGCTAGTTAACCTAAATAGTCCAAGGGCCTGCTAGTTAACCTACATAGTCCAAGTGCCCGCTAGGTAACCTTCATAGTGCAAGTGTCCGCTAGTTAACCTACATAGTCCAAGCGCCCGCTAGTTAAACTAGATTGTCCAAGTGCCCGCTAGGTAACCTACATAGTGCAAGTGTCCGCTAGTTAACCTAAGTAGTCCAAGGGCCCGCTAGATAGTCCAAGTGCCCGGTAGTTAACTTACATAGTTCAAGTGTCTGTAGGGAACATACATAGTCCAATTGCCCGCTAGGGAACATACATAGTCCAAGTGCCCACTAGGGAACATACGTAGTCCAAGTGCCCGCTAGGGAATCTACATGGTCCAAGGGCCCGCTAGTTAACGTAGATAGTCCAAGTGCTGCTAGATAATCTACATAGTTCAAGGGCCCGCTAGTTAACCTACATAATCCAAGTACCTGCTAGTTAACCTAGACCGTCCAAGTGTCCGCTAGTTAACCTACATAGCCCAAGTGCCCGCTAGGGAACTAAGATAGTCCAAGTGCCCGCTCTGGAACCTACATAGTCCAAGTGCCTGCTAAGGAACCTACGTAGTCCAAGTGCCCGCTCTGGAACATACATAGTCCAAGTGCCAGCTAGGGAATCTACATAGTCCAAGGGCCCGCTATTTAACCTAGATAGTCAAAGTGCCCGCTAGGTAACCTAGACAGTTCAAGTGACCACTAGGTTGCCTACATAGTCCAATTGCCTGTTCGTTAACCTACATAGTCCAAGTGCCCGCTAGGTAACCTATATAGTCCAAATGCCCGCTAGGGACGCTAATAGTTCAATTGCCCACTAGTTATCCTAGATAGTCCAAGTGCTCGCTAGTTAACCTAGATAGTCCAAGTGCCCGCTAGTTAACCTAGATAGACCAAGTGCCCGCTAGGGAACCTACCTAGTCCAAGTGCCCGATAGGGAACTTACATAGTCCAAGGGCCCGCTAGGGAACCTACATAGTCCAAGTGCCCGTTAGTTAACCTAGATAGTCCAATGCCTGCTAGGTAACCTAGATAGTCCAACAGCCCGCTAGGTAACCTACATACTCCAAGAACCCGCTAGGCAACGTAGATAGTTCAAGTGCCAGCTAGGTAACCTAGATAGTCCAAGTGCCCGCTAGGTAACCTACAAAGTCTAAGTGCCAGCTAGGTTATCTATATAGTCCAAATGTCCGCTGGGAACCTACATAGTCCAAGTGCCCGCTAGGTAACCTAGAAAATCCAAGTGCCCGCTAGTTAACCTATATCGTCCAAGTGCCTGCTAGTTAACCTAGATCGTCCAAGTGCCCGCTAGTTAACCTACATAGTCAATGGGCCCGCTAGTTAACCTACATAGTGCAAGAGCCCGCTAGCTAACCTAGATAATCCAAGAGCCCACTAGTTAACCTATATCGTCCAAGTGCTCGCTAGTTAACCTAGATCGTCCAAGTGCCCGCTAGTTAACCTACATAGTGCAAGAGCCTGCTAGTTAACCTAGATCATGCAAGTGTCCGCTAGTTAACCTACATAGTCCAAGTGCCCTCTGGGTAACCTAGATAATCCAAGTGCCCTCTAGGGAACCTTCATAGTCCAAGTGCCTGCTAGGTAACCTAGATAGTCCAAGTGCCCGTTAGTTAAGCTAGATTGTCCAAGTGCCCACTAGGGGACGTACTTAGTCCATGTGCCCATTAGCTAACCTAGATAGTCCAATTGCCCGCTAGTTAACATTGATCATCCAAGTGCCCGCTAGTTAACCTAGATAGTCCAAGTGCATGCTAGTTAACCTAGATAGTCCAAGTGCCCTCTAGTTAACCTAGATCGTCCACGTGCCCGCTAGTTAACCTACATAGTCCAAAGACCCGCTAGTTAACCTACATAGTTCAAGGTCTGCTAGTTAACCTAGATAGTCCAAGTGCTCGGTAGTTAACCTACATAGTACAAGGGCCCACTAGTTAACCTATATATTCCAAGTGCCTGCTAGGTAACCTAAGTAGTCCAAATATTCGATAGGGATCCTACATAGTCCAAGTGCCCGCTAGGTAACCTACATTGTCCAAGTGCCCGTTCGTTAACCTAGATAGTACAAGTGCCCGCTAGGTAACCTAGATTGTCAAAGTGCCCGCTAGGTTCCCTACATAGTCCAAGTGCCCGTTCCTTAACCTAGATAGTCCAAGTGCCCTCTAGGAAACTTACATAGTCCAAGGCCCGCTAGGTAACCTAGATAGTCCAAGTGTCGGCTAGATAACCTAGAGTCCAAGTGCTCGCTAGTTAACCTACATAGTCCAAGTGCCCACTATGTAACCTAGATAGTCAAAGTGCCCGTTAGGTAACCTAGATAGTCCAAGTGCCCGCTAGGTAACTTACATTGTCCAAGTTCCCGCTAGGTAACCTAGATTGTCGAAGTGCCCGCTAGGTAACCTAGACAGGCCAAGTGTCCGCTAGGTTACCTGCATATTCCAAGTGCCCATTCGTTAACCTAGATAGTCCAAGTGCCCACTAGGTACCCTACATAGTCCAATTGCTCGCTAGGTAACCTATATAGTCCAAGTTCACGCTAGGTAACCTAGTTAGTCCAAGGGCCCGCTAGTTATCCTACATAGTCCAAGGGCTCACTTGTTCACTTTGATAGTCCAAGGGCTCACTTGTACACTTTGATAGTCCAAGTGCCCGCTAGTTAACCTAGATTGTCCAAGTGCCCGCTACTTAACCTACATAGTCCAAGGGCCCACTAGTTAACCTAGATAGTTCAAGTGTCCTCTAGTTAACCTACATAGTCCAAGTGCCCGCTAGTTAACCTATATACCAAGTGCCCGCTACGTAACCTAGATATTCCAAGGGCACGCTAGTTAACCTATATCGTCAAAGTGCCCGCAAGGCAACCTAGATAGTCCAAGTGCCCGCTAAGGAACCTACATAGTCCAAGTGCACACTAGTTATCCTACATAGTCCAAGTGCCTGCTAGTTAACCTAGATAGTCCAAGTGCCTGCTAGGTAACCTACATAGTGCAAGTGTCCGCTAGTTAACCTACATATTTCAAGTGCCCGCTAGTTAACATAGATAATCCAAGTGCCCGCTAGGGAACGTACATAGTCCAAGTGCCCGCTACGTAACCTAGATAGTCAAGTGCCCACTAGGTAACCTAGACAGTCCAAGTCTCCGCTAGGTTACCTGCATATTCCAAGTGCCCATTCGTTAAGCTAGATAGTCCAAGTGCCCACTAGGTACCCTACATAGTTCAAGTGCCCGCTAGGTAACCTATATAATCCAAATGCCCGCTAGGTAACCTAGTTAGTCCATGGGCCCGCTAGTTAACCTACATCGTCCAAGGGCCCGCTAGTTAACCTAGACAGTCCAAGTGCCCGCTATGTAACCTAGACAGTCCAAGTGCCCGCTAGGTTACCTGCATAATCCAAGTGCCCGTTCGTTAACATAGATAGTCCAAGTGCCCGCTAGGGAACCTATATAGTCCAAGTGCTATCTAGGTAAACTAGATAGTCCAAGGGCCCGCTAGTTAACCTACATAGTCCAAGGGCTCGCTTGTTAACTTTGATAGTCCAAGTGCCCCTTAGTTAACCTAGATCATCCAACTGCCCGCTAGTTAACCTAGATTGTCCAAGTACTGGCTAGTTAACCTACATAGTCCTTGGGCCCACTAGTTAACCTAGATCGTCCAAGTGTCCTCTAGTTAGCCTACATAGTCCAGAGTCTGCTAGGTAACCTACATAGTGCAAGTGTCTGCTAGGTAAACTACATAGTCCAAGTGCCCGCTAGTTAACATAGATAGTCCAAATGCCCGCTAGGGAAGGTACATAGTCCAAGTGCCCGCTAGGTAACCTACAAAGTCTAAGTGCCCGCTAGGTTATCTATATAGTCCAAATGTCCACTGGGAACCTACATAGTCCAAGTGCCCGCTAGGTAACCTAGAAAATCCAAGTGCCCGCTAGTTAACCTATATCGTCCAAGTGCCTGCTAGTTAACCTAGATCGTCCAAGTGCCCGCTAGTTAACCTACATAGTCAATGGGCCCGCTAGTTAACCTACATAGTGCAAGAGCCCGCTAGCTAACCTAGATAATCCAAGTGCCCACTAGTTAACCTATATCGTCCAAGTGCCCGCTAGTTAACCTAGATCGTCCAAGTGCCCGCTAGTTAACCTACATAGTGCAAGAGCCTGCTAGTTAACCTAGATCATGCAAGTGTCCGCTAGTTAACCTACATAGTCCATGTGCCCTCTGGGTAACCTAGATAATCCAAGTGCCCGCTAGGGAACCTTCATAGTCCAACTGCCTGCTAGGTAACCTAGATAGTCCAAGTGCCCGTTAGTTAAGCTAGATTGTCCAAGTGCCCACTAGGGGACGTACTTAGTCCATGTGCCCATTAGCAAACCTAGATAGTCCAATTGCCCGCTAGTTAACATTGATCATCCAAGTGCCCGCTAGTTAACCTAGATAGTCCAAGTGCATGCTAGTTAACCTAGATAGTCCAAGTGCCCTCTAGTTAACCTAGATCCTCCACGTGCCCGCTAGTTAACCTACATAGTCCAAAGACCCGCTAGTTAACCTACATAGTTCAAGGTCTGCTAGTTAACCTAGATAGTCCAAGTGCTCGGTAGTTCACCTACATAGTACAAGGGCCCACTAGTTAACCTATATATTCCAAGTGCCTGCTAGGTAACCTAAGTAGTCCAAATATTCGATAGGGATCCTACATAGTCCAAGTGCCCGCTAGGTAACCTACATTGTCCAAGTGCCCGTTCGTTAACCTAGATAGTCCAAGTGCCCGCTAGGTAACCTAGACTGTCAAAGTGCCCGCTAGGTTACCTACATAGTCCAAGTGCCCGTTCCTTAACCTAGATAGTCCAAGTGCCCGCTAGGAAACCTACATAGTCCAAGGGCCCGCTAGGTAACCTAGATTGTCCAAGTGTCGGCTAGATAACCTAGAGTCCAAGTGCTCGCTAGTTAACCTACATAGTCTAAGTGCCCACTATGTAACCTAGATAGTCAAAGTGCCCATTCGTTAACCTAGATAGTCCAAGTGCCCACTAGGTACCCTACATTGTCCAATTGCCCGCTAGGTAACCTATATAGTCCAAGTTCACACTAGGTAACCTAGTTAGTCCAAGGGCCCGCTAGTTATCCTACATAGTCCAAGGGCTCACTTGTTCACTTTGATAGTCCAAAGGCTCACTTGTACACTTTGATTGTCCAAGTGCCCGCTAGTTAACCTAGATTGTCCAAGTGCCCGCTAGTTAACCTACATAGTCCAAGGGCCCACTAGTTAACCTAGATAGTTCAAGTGTCCTCTACTTAACCTACATAGTCCAAGTGCCCGCTAGTTAACCTATATACCAAGTGCCCGCTACGTAACCTAGATATTCCAAGGGCACGCTAGTTAACCTATATCGTCAAAGTGCCCGCAAGGCAACCTAGATAGTCCAAGTGCCCGCTAAGGAACCTACATAGTCCAAGTGCACACTAGTTATCCTAGATAGTCCAAGTGCCTGCTAGTTAACCTAGATAGTCCAAGTGCCTGCTAGGTAACCTACATAGTGCAAGTGTCCGCTAGTTAACCTACATATTCCAAGTGCCCGCTAGTTAACATAGATAATCCAAGTGCCCGCTAGGGAACGTACATAGTCCAAGTGCCCGCTACGTAACCTAGATAGTCCAAGTGCCCATTAGGTAACCTAGACAGTCCAAGTCTCCGCTAGGTTACCTGCATATTCCAAGTGCCCATTCGTTAAGCTAGATAGTCCAAGTGCCCAGTAGGTACCCTACATAGTCCAAGTGCCCGCTAGGTAACCTGGACAGTTCAAGTGACCACTAGGTTACCTACATAGTCCAAGTGCCTGTTCGTTAACCTACATAGTCCAAGTGCCCGCTAGGAAACCTATATAGTCCAAATGCCCGCTAGGGACCCTAATAGTCCAAGTGCCCGCTAGTTATCCTAGATAGTCCAAGTGCTCGCTAGTTAACCTAGATAGACCAAGTGCCCGCTAGGGAACCTACCTAGTCCAAGTGCCCGTTCGTTAACCTAGAAGTCAAAGTGCCCGCTATGTAACCTAGACAGTCCAAGTGCCCGCTATGTAACCTAGACAGTCCAAGTGCCCGCTAGGTTACCTGCATAGTCCAAGTGCCCGTTCGTTAACATAGATAGTCCAAGTGCCCGCTAGGGAACCTATATAGTCCAAGTGCTATCTAGGTAAACTAGATAGTCCAAGGGCCCGCTAGTTAACCTACATAGTCCAAGGGCTCGCTTGTTAATTTTGATAGTCCAAGTGCCCCTTAGTTAACCTAGATCATCCAAGTGCCCGCTAGTTAACCTAGATCGTCCAAGTACTGGCTAGTTAACCTACATAGTCCTTGGGCCCACTAGTTAACCTAGATCGTCCAAGTGTCCTCTAGTTAGCCTACATAGTCCAGAGCCCGCTAGGTAACCTACATAGTGCAAGTGTCTGCTAGGTAGAATACATAGTCCAAGTGCCCGCTAGTTAACATAGATAGTCCAAGTGCCCGCTAGGGAAGGTACATAGTCCAAGTGCCCGCTAGGTAACCTACAAAGTCTAAGTGCCCGCTAGGTTATCTATATAGTCCAAATGTCCACTGTGAACCTACATAGTCCAAGTGCCCGCTAGGTAACCTAGATAATCCAAGTGCCCGCTAGTTAACCTATATCGTCCAAGTGCCTGCTAGTTAACCTAGATCGTCCAAGTGCCCGCTAGTTAACCTACATAGTCAATGGGCCCGCTAGTTAACCTACATAGTGCAAGAGCCCGCTAGCTAACCTAGATAATCCAAGTGCCCACTAGTTAACCTATATCGTCCAAGTGCCCACTAGTTAACCTAGATCGTCCAAGTGCCCGCTAGTTAACCTACATAGTGCAAGAGCCTGCTAGTTAACCTAGATCATGGAAGTGTCCGCTAGTTAACCTACATAATCCAAGTGCCCTCTGGGTAACCCTGATAATCCAAGTGCCCTCTAGGGAACCTTCATAGTCCAAGTGCCTGCTAGGTAACCTAGATAGTCCAAGTGCCCGTTAGTTAAGCTAGATTGTCCAAGTGCCCACTAGGGGACGTACTTAGTCTATGTGCCCATTAGCTAACCTAGATAGTCCAATTGCCCGCTAGTTAACATTGATCATCCAAGTGCCCGCTAGTTAACCTAGATAGTCCAAGTGCATGCTAGTTAAACTAGATAGTCCAAGTGCCCTGTAGTTAACCTAGATCGTCCACGTGCCCGCTAGTTAACCTACATAGTCCAAAGACCCGCTAGTTAACCTACATAGTTCAAGGTCTGCTAGTTAACCTAGATAGTCCAAGTGCTCGGTAGTTAACCTACATAGTACAAGGGCCCACTAGTTAACCTATATATTCCAAGTGCCTGCTAGGTAACCTAAGTAGTCCAAATATTCGATAGGGATCCTACATAGTCCAAGTGCCCGCTAGGTAACCTACATTGTCCAAGTGCCCGTTCGTTAACCTAGATAGTACAAGTGCCCGCTAGGTAACCTAGACTGTCCAAGTGCCCGCTAGGTTACCTACATAGTCCAAGTGCCCGTTCCTTAACCTAGATAGTCCAAGTGCCCGCTAGGAAACCTACATAGTCCAAGGGCCCACTAGGTAACCTAGATCGTCCAAGTGTCGGCTAGATAACCTAGAGTCCAAGTGCTCGCTAGTTAACCTACATAGTCCAAGTGCCCACTATGTAACCTAGATAGTTAAAGTGCCCGTTAGGTAACCTAGATAGTCCAAGTGCCCGCTAGGTAACTTACATTGACCAAGTTCCCGCTAGGTAACCTAGATTGTCGAAGTGCCCGCTAGGTAACCTAGACAGGTCAAGTGTCCGGTAGGTTACCTGCATATTCCAAGTGCCCATTCGTTAACCTAGATTGTCCAAGTGCCCACTAGGTACCCTACATAGTCCAATTGCCCGCTAGGTAACCTATATAGTCCAAGTTCACGCTAGGTAACCTAGTTAGTCCAAGGGCCCGCTAGTTAACCTACATAGTCCAAGTGCCCGATAAAGAACCTATATAATCCAAGTGCCCGCTAGGCAACATACATAGTCCAAGTGCCCATTAGTTAACCTAGATATTCAAAGTGCCTGCTAGGTAACCTAGATAGTCCAAGTGCCCGCTAGGTAATCTTCAAAGTCTAAGTGCCCGCTAGGTTATCTATATAGACCAAATGCCCGCTAGGTAACCTAGACAGTCCAAGTAACCGCTGGGGAACCTACATAGTCCAAGTGCTCGCTAGGCAACCTACATAGTCCAAGTGCCCGTTAGTTAACCTGGATAGTCAAAGTGCGTGCTAGGTAACCTAGATAGTCCAAGTGCCCTCTAGTTAACCTACATAGTCCAAGTGCCCGTTAGGTAACCTTGATAGTCCAATTGCCCGTTAGGTAACCTAGATAGTCCAAGTGTCTGCTAGTTACCCTACATAGTCAAAGTGCCCGTTCGTTAACCTAGATAGTCCAAGTGCCCGCTAGGTTACCTAGATAGTCCAAGTGTGCGCTAGTTAACCTACATAGTCCAAGTGCCTGCTAGGTAAACTACATAGTCCAAGTGCCCACTAGGTAACCTAGACAGTCTAATTGCCCGCTAGTTAACCTACACAGTCCAAGTAACCGCTAGGGAACCTACATAGTCCAAGTGCTCTGTAGGCAACCTACATAGTCCAAGTGCCCGTTAGTTAACCTGGATAGTCAAAGTGCCTGCTAGGTAACCTAGATAGTCCAAGTGCCCTCTAGGTAACCTACATAGTCCAAGTGCCCGTTAGGTAACCTTGATAGTCCAATTGTCCGTTAGCTAACCTAGATAGTCCAAGTGTCCGCTAGTTAACCTACATTGTCCAAGTGCCCGTTCGTTAACCTAGATAGTCCAAGTGCCCGCTAGGTAACCTAGACAGTCCAAGTGCCCGCTAGGTTACCTACATAGTCCAAGTGCTCGTTCAGTAACCTAGATAGTCCAAGTGCCCGCTGGTAACCTACATTATCCAAGTTCCCGCTAGGTAACCTAGATAGTCCAAGTGTCCGCTAGTTAACCTACATAGTCCAAGTGCCCGCTAGTTAACCTAGAAAGTCCAAATGCCCGCTAGGTAACCTACATAGTGCAAGTGTCCGTTAGTGAACCTACGTAGTCCAAGGGACCGCTAGTTAACCTAGATAGTCCAAGTACGCGCTTGTTAACCTAGATCGTCCAATTGTCCGCTAGTTAACCTACATAGTCCAAGTGCCCTTTAGGGAACCTAGATAGTCCAAGTGCCCGCTAGGGAACCTACATAATCTAATTGCCCGCTCTGAAACATACATAGTCCAAGTGCCTGTTACTTAACCTAGATAATCCAAGTGCCCGCTAGTTAACCTACACAGTCCAAGTGCCCGCTAGGTAAACTACATAGTCCAAGTGCCCGCTAGGTAACCTACATAGTGCAAGTGTCCGCTAGTTAACCTACGTAGTCCAAGGGACCACTAGTTAACCTAGATAGTCCAATTACGCGCTAGTTAACCTAGATCGTCCAAGAGCCCGCTAGGTAACCTATTCAGTCCAAGTGACCAGTAGGTTACCTACATAGTCCAAGTGCCCGTTCGTTAACCTACATAGTCCAAGTGCCCGCTAGGTAACGTAGATAGCCCAAGTGCCCGCTAGGGAACGTATATAGTCCAAGTGCCCGCTAGGTAGCCTAGATAGTCCAAGTGTGCGCTAGTTAACCTACATAGTCCAAGTGCCTGCTAGGTAAACTACATAGTCCAAGTGCCCACTAGGTAACCTAGACAATCCAAGTAACCGCTAGAGAACCTACATAGTCCAAGCGCCCGCTAGGGAACGTACATAGTCCAAGTGCTCGCTAGGCAACCTACATAGTCCAAGTGCCCGTTAGTTAACTTTGATAGTCCAATTGCCCGTTAGCTAACCTAGATAGTCCAAGTGTCCGCTAGTTACCCTACATAGTCCAAGTGCCCGTTCGTTTACCTAGATAGTCCAAGTGCCCGCTAGGTTACCTAGATAGTCCAAGAGTGCGCTAGTTAACCTACATAGTCCAAGTGCCTGCTAGGTAAACTACATAGTCCAAGTGACCACTAGGTAACCTAGACAGTCTAATTGCCCGCTAGTTAACCTAGACAGTCCAAGTAACCGCTAGGGAACCTACATAGTCCAAGTGCTCGCTAGGAAACCTACATAGTCCAAGTGCCCGTTAGTTAACCTAGATAGTCCAAGTGCCCGCTAGGGAACCTACATAATCTAATTGCCCGCTCTGGAACATACATAGTCCAAGTGCCTGTTACTTAACCTAGATAATCCAAGTGCCCGCTAGTTAACCTACACAGTCCAAGTGCCCGCTAGGTAAACTACATAGTCCAAGTGCCCGCTAGGTAACCTACATAGTGCAAGTGTCCGCTAGTTAACTTACGTAGTCCAAGTGCCTGCTAGGTAAACTACATAGTCCAAGTGCCCACTAGGTAACCTAGACAGTCCAAGCGCCCGCTAGGGAACCTACATAGTCCAAGTGCTCGCTAGGCAACCTACATAGTCCAAGTGCTCGTTCGTTAACCTAGATAGTCAAAGGGCCCGCTGGTAACCTACATTGTCCAAGTTCCCGCTAGGTAACCTACATAGTGCAAGTGTCCGCTAGTTAACCTACATAGTCCTAGTGCCCGCTAGGTAACCTAGATAGTCAAAGTTCCTGTTAGCTAACCTAGATAGTCCAAGTGCCCGTTACCTAACCTAGATCGTCCAAGTGCCCGCTAGGCAACCTACATAGTCCAAGTGCCCGCTAGTTAACATAGATAGTCCAAGTGACTGCTAGGGAAGGTACATAGTCCAAGTGCCCGCATGGTAAACTAGAGAGTGCAAGTGCCTGCTAGTTAAACTACTTAGTCCAAGTGCCTACTAGGTAACCTAGATAGTCCAAGGGCCTGCTAGTTAACCTACTTAGTCCAAGAGCCCGCTAGTTAACCTACATAGTGCAAGTGTCCGCTAGTTAACCTACATAGTCCAAGTGCCCGCTAGGTAACCTACATAGTCCAAGTGCCCGCTAGGTAACCTACATAGTGCAAGTGTCCGCTAGTTAACCTACGTAGTCCAAGGGACCGCTAGTTAACTTAGATAGTCCAAGTACGCACTAGTTAACCTAGCTCGTCCAAGTGCCCGCTAGGTAAACTAGACAGTCCAAGTGACCACTAGGTTACCTACATAGTCCAAGTGCCCGTTCGTTAACCTACATAGTTCAAGTGCCGGCTAGGTAACGTAGATAGCCCAAGTACCCGCTAAGGAACGTATATAATCCAAATGCCCGCTAGGTAACCTAGATAGTCAAAGAGTGCGCTAGTTAACCTACATAGTCCAAGTGCCTGTTAGGTAAACTACATATTCCAAGTGCCCTCTAGGTAACCTACATAGTCCAAGTGCCCGTTAGTTAACCTTGATAGTCCTATTGCCCGTTAGCTAACCTAGATAGTCCAAGTGTCCGCTAGTTAACCTACATAGTCCAAGTGCCCGTTCGTTAACCTAGATAGTCCAAGTGCCCGCTAGGTAACCTAGATAGTCCAAGTGTCCGCTGGTAACCTACATTGTCCAAGTTCCCGCTAGGTAACCTAGATAGTCCTAGTGCCCGCTAGGTAACCTACATATTCCTAGTGCCCGCTAGGTAACCTAGATAGTCCAAGTTCCTGTTAGCTAACCTAGATAGTCCAAGTGCCCGTTACCTAACCTAGATCGTCCAAGTGTCCGCTAGTCTACCTACATAGTCCAAGTGCCCGCTAGTTAACATAGATAGTCCAAGTGCCCGCTAGGGAATGTACATAGTTCAAGTGCCCACTAGGTAAACTAGAGAGTGCAAGTCCCCGCTAGTTAACCTACATAGTCCAAGTGCCCGCTAGGTAACCTACATAGTGCAAGTGTCCGCTAGTTAAGCTACATAGTCCAAGTGCCCGCTAGTTAACCTAGATAGTCCAAGTGCCCGCTAGGTAACCTACATAGTGCAAGTGTCCGCTAGGTAACCTACGTAGTCCAAGGGACCGCTAGTTAACCTAGATAGTCCAAGTACGCGCTAGTTAACCTAGATCGTCCAATTGTCCGCTAGTTAACCTACATAGTCCAAGTGCCCTTTAGGGAACCTAGATAGTCCAAGTGCCCGCTAGGGAAGCTACATAATCTAATTGCTCACTCTGGAACATACATAGTCCAAGTGCCTGTTAGTTACCCTAGATAATCCAAGTGACCGCTAGTTAACCTACATAGTCCAAGTGCCCGCTAGGTAACCTACATAGTGCAAGTGTCCGCTAGTTAACCTACGTAGTCCAAGGGACCGCTAGTTAACCTAGATAGTCCAAGTACGCGCTAGTTAACCTAGATCGTCCAAGTGCCCGCTAGGTAACCTAGACAGTCCAAGTGACCACTAGGTTACCTACATAGTCCAAGTGCCCATTCGTTAACCTACATAGTCCAAGTGGCCGCTAGGTAATGTAGATAGCCCAAGTGCCCGCTAGGGAACGTATATATTCCAAGTGCCCGCTAGGTAACCTAGATAGTCCAAGTGTGCGCTAGTTAACCTACATAGTCCAAGTGCCTGCTAGGTAAACTACATAGTCCAAGTGCCCACTAGGTAAAGTAGACAGTCCAATTGCCCGCTAGTTAACCTAGACTGTCCAAGTAACCGCTAGGGAACCTACAAATCCAAGTGCTCGCTATGCAACCTACATAGTCCAAGTGCCCGTTAGTTAACCTAGATAGTCAAAGTGCCTGCTAGGTAACCTAGATAGTCCAAGTACGCGCTAGTTAACCTAGATGGTCCAAGTGCCCGCTGGGTAACCTAGACAGTCCAAGTAACCGCTAGGGAACCTACATAGTCCAAGCGCCCGCTAGGGAACCTACATAGTCCAAGTGCTAGCTAGGAAACCTACATAGTCCATGTTCCCGTTAGTTAACCTTGATAGTCCAATTGCCCGTTAGCTAACCTAGATAGTCCAAGTGTCCGCTAGTTACCCTACATAGTCCAAGTGCCCGTTCGTTAACCTGGATAGTCCAGGTGCCCGCTAGGTTACCTAGATAGTCCAAGAGTGCGCTAGTTAACCTACATAGTCCAAGTGCCTGCTAGGTAAACTACATAGTCCAAGTGCCCACTTGGTAACCTAGACAGACTAATTGCCTGCTAGTTAACCTAGACAGTCCAAGTAACCGCTAGGGAACCTACATAGTCCAAGTGCTCGCTAGGCAACCTACATAGTCCAAGTGCCCGTTAGTTAACCTACATAGTCAAAGTGCCTGCTAGGGAACCTACATAGTCCAAGTGCCCTCTAGGTAACCTACATAGTCCAAGTGCCCGTTAGGTAACCTAGATAGTCCAATTGCCGGTTAGCTAACCTAGATAGTCCAAGTGTCCGCTCGTTAACCTACATAGTCCAAGTGTCCGTTCGTTAACCTAGATAGTCCAAGTGCCCGCTAGGTAACCTAGACAGTCCAAGTGCCCGCTAGTTTACCTACATAGTCCAAGTGCTCGTTCGTTAACCTAGATAGTCCAATTGTCCGTTAGTTAACCTACATAGTCCAAGTGCCCTTTAGGGAACCTAGGTAGTTCAAGTGCCCACTAGGGAACCTACATAATCTAATTGCCCGCTCTGGAACATACATAGTCCAAGTGCCTGTTAGTTAACCTAGATAATCCAAGTGCCCGCTAGTTAACCTACATAGTCCATTTGCCCGCTAGGTAACCTACATAGTCCAAGTGCCCGATAGGGAACCTACATAATCCAAGTGCCTGCTAGGCAACCTTTAAAGTCCAAGTGCCCGTTAGTTAACCTAGATAGTCAAAGTGCCAGCTAGGTAACCTAGATAGTCCAAGTGCACGCTACTTAACCTAGATAGTCCAAGTGCCCGCTAGTTAACCTACATAGTGCATGTGTCCGCTAGGTAACCTACATATTCCAAGTGCCCCCTAGTTAACCTACATAATCTAAGTTCCCGTTAGCTAACCTAGGTAGTCCAAGGGCCCGCTAGTTGACCTACATAGTCCAAGTGCCAGCTAGGTAACCTAGATAGTACAAGTGCCCCCTAGCTAACCTAGATAGTCCAAGTGGCGGCTAGGTAACCTACATAATACAAGTGCCCATTCGTTAACCTAGATAATTCAAGTGCCCGCTAGGTAACCTAGACAGTCCAAGTGCCCACTAGTTAACCTACATAATCCAAGTGCCCGATAGGGAACCTACATAATCCAAGTGCCCGATAGGCAACCTACATAGTCCAAGTGCCCGTTAGTTAACCTAGATAGTCGAAGTGCGTGCTAGGTAACCTAGATAGTCCAAGTGCCCGCTAGGTAACATACATAGTCCAAGTTCCCGCTTGGTAACCTAAATAGTCCAAATGCCCGCTAGGGAAACTACATAGTCTAAGTGCCCGCTAGTTAACCTAGATAGTCCAAGTGCCTGCTAGTAAACCTACATAATCCATGGGCCCGCTAGTTAACCTACATAGTGCAAGGGCCCGCTAGTTAACCTAGATCGTGTAAGTGTCCGCTAGTTAACCTACATAGTCCAAGTGCCCGCTAGTTAACCTAGATTGTCTAAGTGCCCGCTAGGGATCCTTCATAATCCAAGTGCCTGCTAGGTAATCTAGATAGTCCAAGTGACCTCTAGTTAACCTAGATAGTCCATGTGCCCACTAGGGGACGTACATAGTCCAAGTGCCCGCTAGGTAACCTAGATAGTACAAGTGACCGCTAAGGAACCTAGATAGTCCAAGTGCCTGTTAGCTAACCTAGATAGTCCAAGTGGCGGCTGGGTAACCTACATAGTCCAAGTGCCCGTTCGTTAACCTAGATAATCCAAGTGCCCGCTAAGTAACCTAGACAGTCCAAGTGCCCACTAGTTAACCTACATAATCCAAGTGCCCGATAGGGAACCTACATAATCCATGTGCCCGATAGGCAACCTACATAGTCCAAGTGCCCGTTAGTTAACCTAGATAGTCGAAGTGCGTGCTAGGTAACCTAGATAGTCCAAGTGCCCGCTAGGTAACCTACATAGTCCAAATTCCCGCTTGGTAACCTAAATAGTCCAAATGCCCGCTAGGGAAACTACATAGTCTAAGTGCCTGCTAGTTAACCTAGATAGTCCAAGTGCCTGCTAGTAAACCTACATAATCCATGCGCCCGCTAGTTAACCTACATAGTGCAAGGGCCCGCTAGTTAACCTAGATCGTGTAAGTGTCCGCTAGTTAACCTACATAGTCCAAGTGCCCGCTAGTTAACCTAGATTGTCTAAGTGCCCGCTAGGGATCCTTCATAATCCAAGTGCCTGCTAGGTAATCTAGATAGTCCAAGTGCCCTCTAGTTAACCTAGATAGTCCACGTGCCCACTAGTTGACGTACATAATCCAAGTGCCCGCTAGGTAACCTAGATAGTACAAGTGACCGCTAGGGAACCTAGATAGTCCAAGTGCCTGTTAGCTAACCTAGATAGTCCAAGTGGCGGCTGGGTAACCTACATAGTCCAAGTGCCCGTTCGTTAACCTAGATAATCCAAGTGCCCGCTAAGTAACCTAGACTGTCCAAGTGCCCGCTAGTTAACCTACATAGTCCAAGTGCCCGATAAAGAACCTATATAATCCAAGTGCCCGCTAGGCAACATACATAGTCCAAGTGCCCATTAGTTAACCTAGATATTCAAAGTGCCTGCTAGGTAACCTAGATAGTCCAAGTGCCCGCTAGGTAATCTACAAAGTCTAAGTGCCCGCTAGGTTATCTATATAGACCAAATGCCCGCTAGGGTACCTACATAGTCCAAGTGCCCGCTAGTTAACCTAGATCGTCCAAGTGCCCGCTAGTCAACATACATAGTCCAAGGGCCCACTAATTAACCTACATAGTCCAAGGTCCGCTAGTTAACCTAGATAGTCCAAGTGCTCGCTAGTTAACCTACATAGTACAATGGCTCGCTAGTTGACCTAGATAGTCCAAGTGCCCGCTAGGTAACCTAAGTAGTCCAAATGTCCGATAGGGATCCTACATAGTCCAAGTGCCCGCTAGGTTACCTACATAGTCCAAATGCCTGTTCGTTAACCTAGGTAGTCCAAGTGCCCGCTAGGTAACCTAGACTGTCCAAGTGCCCGCTAGGTTACCTACATAGTCCAAGTGCCCGTTCGTTAACCTAGATAGTCCAAGTGCCCGCTAGGAAACCTACATAGTCCCAGGGCCCGCTAGGTAACCTAGATAGCCCAAGCGCCCGCTAGGTAACCTAGAGTCCACGTGCTCGCTAGTTAACCTACATAGTCCAAGTGCCGGCTATGTAACCTAGTTAGTCAAAGTGCCCGTTAGGTAACCTAGATAGTCCAAGTGCCCGCTAGGCAGCCTACATAGTCCAAGATCCCGTTCGTTAACCTAGAAGTCCAAGTGCCCGCTAGGTAACCTAGACAGTCCAAGTG
Organism: Tenrec ecaudatus; assembly: GCF_050624435.1. NCBI lineage: Eukaryota > Metazoa > Chordata > Mammalia > Afrosoricida > Tenrecidae > Tenrec > Tenrec ecaudatus. Next base: position 295,454 of record NW_027457630.1, on the reverse strand, counting down.
CCCGCTAGGTTACCTGTATATTCCAATACCCGTTCGTTAATCTAGATAGTCCAAGTGCCCACTAGGTAACCTACATAGGCCTAGTGCCTGCTAGGTAACCTATATAGTCCATGTGCCCGCTAGGTAACCAAGATAGTCCAAGGGCCGGCTAGTTAACCTACATAGTCCAAGGCATCACTTCTTAACTTTGATAGTCCAAGTGCCCGCTAGTTAACCTGGATCGCCCAAGTGCCTGCTAGTTAACCTACATAGTCCAAGGGCCCACTAGTTAACCTAGATAGTCCAAGTGTCCTCTAGTTAACCTACATAGTCCAAGTGCCCGCTAGTTAACTTATATACAAAGTGCCCGCTATATAACCTAGATAGTCCAAGGGCACGCTAGTTACCCTACATAGTACAAGTGCCCGCTAGGCAACCTAGATAGTCCAAGTGCCCGCTAAGGAACCTACATATTCCAAGTGCACGCTAATTAACCTAGATAGTCCAATTGCCTGCCAGTTAACCTAGATAGTCCAAGTGCCTGCTAGTTAACCTACATATTCCAAGTGCCCTCTAGTTAACATAGATAATCCAAGTGCCCGCTAGGGAATGTACATAGTCCAAGTGCCCGCTAGGTAACCTAGATACTGCAAGTGCCCGCTAGTTAACCTAGATAGTTCATGTACCCGCTAGGTAACCTAGATCGTCCAAGGGCCCCCTAGTTATTCAAATAGAACAACTGCCCGCTAGGTAACCTAATAGTCCAAGTGCCCGTTCGGTAACTAGATAGTCCAAGTGCACTTTAGGGAATATAGATAGTCTAAGGACCCGCTAGTAAACCTACAAAGTCCAAGTGCCCGTTAGTTAACCTAGATAGTCAAAGTGCCAGCTAGGTAACCTAGATAGTCCAAGTGCACGCTAGTTAACCTAGATAGTCCAAGTGCCCGCTAGTTAACCTACATAGTGCAAGTGTCCGCTAGGTAACCTACATATTCCAATTGCCCCCTAGTTAACCTACATAATCTAAGTTCCCGTTAGCTAACCTAGGTAGTCCAAGGGCCCGCTAGTTGACCTACATAGTCCAAGTGCCAGCTAGGTAACCTAGATAGTACAAGTGCCACCTAGCTAACCTAGATAGTCCAAGTGGCAGCTAGGTAACCTTCATAGTCCAAGTGCCCATTCGTTAACCTAGATAATCCAAGTGCCCGCTAGGTAACCTAGACAGTCCAAGTGCCCGCTAGTTAACCTACATAATCCAAGTGCCCGCTAGGGAACCGACATAGTCCAAGTGCCCGCAAGGCAACATACATAGTTCAAGTGCCCATTAGTTAACCTAGATAGTCAAAGTGCCTGCTAGGTAACCTAGATAGTCCAAGTGCCCGCTCGGTAACCTACATAGTCCAAGTTCCCGCTTGGTAACCTATATAGTCCAAATGCCCGCTACGGAAACTAGATAGTCCAAGTGCCCGCTAGTTAACCTAGATAGTCAAAGTGCCTGCTAGTAAACCTACATAATCCATGGGCCCGCTAATTAACCTAGATAGTCCAATTGCCCGCCAGTTAACCTAGATAGTCCAAGTGCCTGCTAGTTAACCTACATATTCCAAGTGCACTCTAGTTAACATAGATAATAAAAGTGCCCGCTAGGGAACGTACATAGTCCAAGTGCCCGCTAGGTAACCTAGATAGTACAAGTGCCCGCTAGGGAACCTAGATAGTCCAAGTGCCTGTTAGCTAACCTTGATAGTCCAAGTGGCGGCTGGGTAACCTACATAGTCCAAGTGCCCGTTCGTTAACCTAGATAATCCAAGTGCCCGCTAGGTAACCTAGACTGTCCAAGTGCCCGCTAGTTAACCTACATATTCCAAGTGCCCGATAGGGAACCTACATAATCCAAGTGCCCGCTAGGCAACCTACAAAGTCCAAGTGCCCGTTAGTTAACCTAGATATTCAAAGTGCCTGCTAGGTAACCTAGATAGTCCAAGTGCCCGCTAGGTAATCTACAAAGTCTAAGTGCCCGCTAGGTTATCTATATAGTCCAAATGCCCGCTAGGGTACCTACCTAGTCCAAGTACCCGCTAGGTAACCTAGATAGTCCAAGTGCCCTCTAGTTAACCTAGATCGTCCAAGTGCCAGCTAGTCAACATACATAGTCCAAGGGCCCGCTAATTAACCTACATAGTCCAAGGTCCGCTAGTTAACCTAGATAGTCCAAGTGCTCGCTAGTTAACCTACATAGTACAAGGGCCCGCTAGTTGACCTAGATAGTCCAAGTGCCCGCTAGTTAACCTACATAGTGCAAGTGTCCGCTAGGTAACCTACATATTCCAAGTGCCCCCTAGTTAACCTACATAATCTAAGTTCCCGTTAGCTAACCTAGGTAGTCCAAGGGCCCGCTAGTTGACCTACATAGTCCAAGTGCCAGCTAGGTAACCTAGATAGTACAAGTGCCCCCTAGCTAACCTAGATAGTCCAAGTGGCGGCTAGGTAACCTACATAGTCCAAGTGCCCATTCGTTAACCTAGATAATCCAAGTGCCCGCTAGGTAACCTAGACAGTCCAAGTGCCCGCTAGTTAACCTACATAATCCAAGTGCCCGATAGGGAACCTACATAATCCACGTGCCCGCTAGGGAACCTACATAGTCCAAGTGCCCGCTAGGCAACCTACATAGTCCAAGTGCCCGCTAGGTAACCTTGATAATCCAAGTGCGTGCTAGGGTATGTACATATTCTAAGTGCCTGCTAGGAAACCTAGATAGTCCAAGTGCGCGCTAGTTAACCTACATAGTCCACCGGACCGCTAGTTAACCTACATAGTCGAAGGTCTGCTAATTAACCAAGATAGTCAAAGTGCCCGCTAGATAACCTAGACAGTCCAAGTGCCCGCTAGGTTACCTACATTGTCCAAGTGCCCGTTCGTTAACCTAGATAGTCCAAGTGCCCGCGAGGTAACCTAGATAGTCCAAGGGCCCGCTAGTAAACCAACATAGTACATGGGCCCGCTAGTTAACCTACATAGTGCAAGTGTCCGCTAGTTAACCTACATATTCCAAGTGCCCCCTAGTTAACCTACATAATCTAAGTTCCCGTTAGCTAACCTGGATAGTCCAAGTGCCCGCTAGGGATCCTTCATAATCCAAGTGCCTGCTAGGTAACCTACATAGTCCAAGTGCCCGCTAGTTAACATAGATAGTCCAAGTGCCCGCTGGTAACCTACATAGTGCAAGTGTCCGCTAGTTAACCTACGTAGTCAAAGTGCCCGCTAGTTAACCTAGATCGTCCAATTGTCCGCTAGTTAACCTACATAGTCCAAGTGCCCGATAGGGATCCTACATAATCCAAGTGCCCGCTAGGCAACCTAGAAAGTCCAAGTGCCCGTTAGTTAACCTAGATAGTCAAAGTGCCTGCTAGGTAACCTAGATAGTCCAAGTACACGCTAGTTAACCTAGATAGTCCAAGTGTCCGCTAGTTAACCTACATAGTGCAAGTGTCCGCTAGGTAACCTACATATTCCAAGTGCCCCCTAGTTAACCTACATTATCTAAGTTCCCGTTAGCTAACCTAGGTAGTCCAAGGGCCCGCTAGTTGACCTACATAGTCCAAGTGCCAGCTAGGTAACCTAGATAGTACAAGTGCCCCCTAGCTTACCTAGATAGTCCAAGTGGCGGCTAGGTAACCTACATAGTCCAAGTGCCCATTCGTTAACCTAGATAATCCAAGTGCCCGCTAGGTAACCTAGACAGTCCAAGTGCCCGCTAGTTAACCTACATAATCCAAGTGCCCGATAGGGAACCTACATAATCCACGTGCCCGCTAGGTAACCTACATAGTCCAAGTGCCCGCTAGGCAACCTACATAGTGCAAGTGCCCGTTAGTTAACCTAGATAGTCAAAGTGCCTGCTAGGTAACCTAGATAGTCCAAGTGCCCGCTAGGTAACCTACATAGTCCAAGTTCCCGCTTGGTAACTTAAATAGTCCAAATGCCCGCTAGGGAAACTACATAGTCCAAGTGCCCGTTAGTTAACCTAGATGGTCCAAGTGCCTGCTAGTAAACCTACATAATCCATGGGCCCACTAGTTAACCTACATAGTGCAAGGGCCCGCTAGTTAACCTAGATAGTACAAGTACCCGCTAGGGATCCTTCATAATCCAAGTGCCTGCTAGGTAACCTAGATAGTCCAAGTTCCCACTAGGGATCCTTAATAATCCAAGTGCCTGCTAGGTAACCTAGATAGTCCAAGTGCCCGCTAGTTAACCTAGATAATCCTCGTGCCCTTTAGTTAACCTAGATAGTCCAAGTGCCCACTAGGGGACGTACATAGTCCAAGTGCCCGCTAGGTAACCTAGATAATCCAAGTGCGTGCTAGGGTATGTACATAGTCTAAGTGCCTGCTAGGAAACCTAGATAGTCCAAGTGCCCGCTAGTTAACCTACATAGTCCACCGGACCGCTAGTTAACCTACATAGTCGAAGGTCTGCTAGTTAACCAAGATAGTCAAAGTGCCCGCTAGATAACCGAGACAGTCCAAGTGCCCGCTAGGTTACCTACATTGTCCAAGTGCCCGTTCGTTAACCTAGATAGTCCAAGTGCCCGCTAGGTAACCTAGATAGTCCAAGGGCCCGCTTAAACCAACATAGTCCATGGGCCCGCTAGTTAACCTACATAGTGCAAGTGTCCGCTAGTTAACCTACATATTCCAAGTGCCCCCTAGTTAACCTACATAATCTAAGTTCCCGTTAGCTAACCTGGATAATCCAAGTGCCCGCTAGGGATCCTTCATAATCCAAGTGCCTGCTAGGTAACCTACATAGTCCAAGTGCGCGCTAGTTAACATAGATAGTCCAAGTGCCCGCTAGGTAACCTACATAGTGCAAGTGTCCGCTAGTTAACCTACATAGTCAAAGTGCCCGCTAGTTAACCTAGATCGTCCAATTGTCCGCTAGTTAACCTACATAGTCCAATTGCCCGCTAGGTAACCTAGACAGTCTAAGTGGCCGCTAGTTAACCTACATAGTCCAAGTGCCTGATAGGGAATCTACATAATCCAAGTGCCCGCTAGGCAACCTACAAAGTCCAAGTGCCCGTTAGTTAACCTAGATAGTCAAAGTGCACGCTAGTTAACCTAGATAGTCCAAGTGCCCGCTAGTTAACCTACATAGTTCAAGTGTCCGCTAGGTAACCTACATATTCCAAGTGCCCCCTAGTTAACCTACATAATCTAAGTTCCCGTTAGCTAACCTAGGTAGTCCAAGGGCCCGCTAGTTGACCTACATAGTCCAAGTGCCAGCTAGGTATCCTAGATAGTACAAGTGCCCCCTAGCTAACCTAGATAGTCCAAGTGGCGGCTAGGTAACCTACATATTCCAAGTGCCCATTCGTTAACCTAGATAATCCAAGTGCCCGCTAGGTAACCTAGACAGTCCAAGTGCCCGCTAGTTAACCTACATAATCCAAGTGCCCGATAGGGAACCTACATGATCCACGTGCCCGCTAGGGAACCTACATAGTCCAAGTGCCCGCTAGGCAACCTACATAGTCCAAGTGCCCGTTAGTTAACCTAGATAGTAAAAGTGCCTGCTAGGTAACCTAGATAGTCCAAGTGCCCGCTAGGTAACCTAAATAGTCCAAGTTCCCGCTTGGTAACTTAAATAGTCAAAATGCCCGCTAGGGAAATTACATAGTCCAAGTGCCCGCTAGTTAACCTAGATAGTCCAAGTGCCTGCTAGTAAACCTACATAATCCAAGGGCCCGCTAGTTAACCTACATAGTGAAAGGGCCCGCTAGTTAACCTAGATCGTGTAAGTGTCCGCTAGTTAACCTACATAGTCCAAGTGCCCGCTAGTTAACCTAGATAGTCTAAGTGCCCGCTAGGGATCCTTCATAATCCAAGTGCCTGCTAGGTAACCTAGATAGTCCAAGTGCCCTCTAGTTAACCTAGATAGTCCACGTGCCCACTAGGGGACGTACATAGTCCAAGTGCCCGCTAGGTAACCTAGATAATCCAAGTGCGCGCTAGGGTATGTACATAGTCCAAGTGCCCGCTAGTTAACCTACATAGCCCACGGGCCCCCTAGTTAACCTACATAGTCGAAGGTCTGCTAGTTAAACTAGATAGTCAAAGTGCCCGCTAGGTAACCTAGATAGTCCAAGTGCCCGCTAGGTTACCTACATTGTCCAAGTGCCCGTTCGTTAACCTAGATAGTACAAGGGCCAGGTAGGTAACTTACATAGTCCAAGTGCCCGCTAGGTAACCTAGATAGTGAAAGTGCCCGTTAGGTAACCTAGATAGTCCAAGTGCCTGCTAGGTAACCTACATTGTCCAAGTTCCCGCTAGGTAACCTAGATAGTCCAAGTGCCCGATACCTAACCTAGATCGTCCAAGTGCCCGCTAGGCAACATACATAGTCCAAGTGCCCTTTCGTTAACCTAGAAGTCCAAGTGCACGCTATGTAACCTAGACAGTCCAAGTGCCCGTTCGTTAACCTAGATAGTCCAAGTGCCCGCTAGGGAACCTATATAGTCCAAGTGCTATCTAGGTAACGTAGATAGCCCAAGTGCCCGCTAGTTAACCTATATACAAAGTGCCCGCTACATAACCTAGATAATCCAAGGGCACGCTAGTTACCCTACATAGTACAAGTGCCCGCTGGGCAACCTAGATAATCCAAGTGCCCGCTAAGGAACCTACATATTCCAAGTGCACGCTAATTAACCTAGATAGTCCAATTGCCCGCCAGTTAACCTAGATAGTCCAAGTGCCTGCTAGTTAACCTACATATTCCAAGTGCCCTCTAGTTAACATAGATAATAAAAGTGCCCGCTAGGGAACGTATATAGTCCAAGTGCCCGCTAGGTAACCTAGATAGTACAAGTGCCCGCTAGGGAACCTAGATAGTCCAAGTGCCTGTTAGCTAACCTTGATAGTCCAAGTGGCGGCTGGGTAACCTACATAGTCCAAGTGCCCGTTCGTTAACCTAGATAATCCAAGTGCCCGCTAGGTAACCTAGACTGTCCAAGTGCCCGCTAGTTAACCTACATAGTCCAAGTGCCCGATAGGGAACCTACATAATCCAAGTGCCCGCTAGGCAACCTACAAAGTCCAAGTGCCCGTTAGTTAACCTAGATAGTCAAAGTGCCTGCTAGGTAACCTAGATAGTCCAAGTGCCCGCTAGGTAACCTAGAGTCCACGTGCTCGCTACTTAACCTACATAGTCCAAGTGCCCGCTATGTAACCTAGTTAGTCCAAGTGCCCGTAAGGTAACCTAGATAGTCCAAGTGCCCGCTAGGCAGCCTACATAGTCCAAGATCCCGTTTGTTAACCTAGAAGTCCAAGTGCCCGCTAGGTAACCTAGACAGTCCAAGTGCCCGCTAGGTTACCTGTATATTCCAAGTACCCGTTCGTTAATCTAGATAGTCCAAGTGCCCACAAGGTAACCTACATAGTCCAAGTGCCTGCTAGGTAACCTATATAGTCCATGTGCCCGCTAGGTAACCTAGATAGTCCAAGGGCCGGCTAGTTAACCTACATAGTCCAAGGCATCACTTGTTAACTTTGATAGTCCAAGTGCCCGCTAGTTAACCTAGATCGCCCAAGTGTCTGCTAGTTAACCTACATAGTCCAAGGGCCCACTAGTTAACCTAGATAGTGCAAGTGTCCTCTAGTTAACCTACATAGTCCAAGTTCCCGCTAGTTAACCTATATACAAAGTGCCCGCTACATAAACTGGATAGTCCAAGGGCACGCTAGTTACCCTACATAGTACAAGTGCCCGCTAGGCAACCTAGGTAGTCCAAGTGCCCGCTAAGGAACCTACATATTCCAAGTGCACGCTAATTAACCTAGATAGTCCAATTGCCTGCCCGTTAACCTAGATAGTCCAAGTGCCTGCTAGTTAACCTACATATTCCAAGTGCCCTCTAGTTAACATAGATAATCCAAGTGCCCGCTAGGGAACGTACATAGTCCAAGTGCCCGCTAGGTAACCTAGATACTGCAAGTGCCCGCTAGTTAACCTAGATAGTTCAAGTACCCGCTAGGTAACCTAGATCGTCCAAGGGCCCCCTAGTTATTCAAATAGAACAACTGCCCGCTAGGTAACCAAATAGTCCAAGTGCTCGTTCGGTAACTAGATAGTCCAAGTGCACTTTAGGGAATGTAGATAGTCCAAGGGCCCGCTAGTAAACCTCCATAGTGCAAGTGTCCGCTAGTTAACCTACATATTCCAAGTGCCCGCTAGTTAACCTACATAATCTAAGTGCCCGTTAGCTAACCTAGATAGACCAAGGGCCCGCTAGTTGACCTACAAAGTCCAAGTGCCAGCTAGGTAACCTAGATAGTACAAGTGCCCGCTGTGGAACCTAGATAGTCCAAGTGCCTGTTTGCTAACCTAGATAGTCCAAGTGGCGGCTAGGTAAACTACATAGTCCAAGTGCCCGTTCGTTGACCTAGATAATCCAAGTGACCGCTAGGTAACCTAGACAGTCCATGTGCCCGCTAGTTAACCTACATAGTCCAAGTGCCCAATAGGGAACCTACATAATCCAAGTGCCCGCTAGGCAACCTACATAGTCCAAGTGCCCGTTAGTTAACCTAGATATTCAAAGTGCCTGCTAGGTAACCTAGATAGTCCAAGTGCACGCTAGTTAACCTACATAGTCCAAGGGCCCGCTAGTTAACCTACATAGTGCAAGTGTCCTTTAGGTAACCTACATATTCCAAGTGCCCCCTAGTTAACCTACATAATCTAAGTTCCCGTTAGCTAACCTAGGTAGTCCAAGGGCCCGATAGTTGACCTACATAGTCCAAGTGCCAGCTAGGTAACCTAGATAGTACAAGTGCCCCCTAGCTAACCTAGATAGTCCAAGTGGCGGCTAGGTAACCTACATAGTCCAAGTGCCCATTCGTTAACCTAGATAATCCAAGTGCCCGCTAGGTAACCTAGACAGTCCAAGTGCCCGCTAGTTAACCTACATAATCCAAGTGCCCGCTAGGGAACTTACATTGTCCAAGTGCCCGCTAGGCAACCTACATAGTCCAAGTGCCCGTTAGTTAACCTAGATAGTCAAAGTGCCTGCTAGGTAACCTAGATAGTCCAAGTGCCCGCTAGGTAACCTACATAGTCCAAGTTCCCGCTTGGTAACCTAAATAGTCCAAATGCCCGCTAGTTAACCTACATAGTCCAAGTGCCCGAAAGGGAACCTACATAATCCAAGTGCCTGCTAGGGAACCTACATATTCCAAGTGCCCGCTGGGCAACCTACATAGTCCAAGTGCCCGCTAGGTAACCTACATAGTGCAAGTGTCCGCTAGTTAACCTACATAGTCAAAGTGCCCGCTAGTTAACCTAGATCGTCCAATTGTCTGCTAGTTAACCTACATAGTCCAAGTGCACGCTAGTTAACCTAGATAGGCCAATTGCCCGCTAGTTAACCTACATAATGCAAGTGTCCGCTAGGTAACCTACATATTCCAATTGCCCCCTAGTTAACCTACATAATCTAAGTTCCCGTTAGCTAACCTAGGTAGTCCAAGGGCCCGCTACTTGACCTACATACTCCAAGTGCCAGCTAGGTAACCTAGATAGTACAAGTGCCCGCTAGGGAACCTACATAGTCCAAGTGCCCGCCTGGCAACCTACATAGTCCAAGTGCCCATTAGTTAACCTAGATAGTCAAAGTGCCTGCTAGGTAACCTAGATAGTCCAAGTGCCCGCTAGGTAACCTACATAGTCCAAGTTCCCGCTTGGTAACCTAAATAGTCCAAATGCCCGCTAGGGAAACTAGATAGTCCAAGTGCCCGCTAGTTAACTTAGATAGTCCAAGTGCCTGCTAGTAAACCTACATAATCCATGGGCCCGCTAGTTAACCTACATAGTGCAAGGGCCCGCTAGTTAACCTAGATAGTACAAGTACCCGCTAGGGATCCTTAATAATCCAAGTGCCTGCTAGATAACCTAGATAGTCCAAGTTCCCACTAGGGATCCTTCATAATCCAAGTGCCTTCTAGGTAACCTAGATAGTCCAAGTGCCCGCTAGTTAACCTACATAGTGCAAGTGTCCGCTAGGTAACCTACATATTCCAATTGCCCCCTAGTTAACCTACATAATCTACGTTCCCGTTAGCTAACCTAGGTAGTCCAAGGGCCCGCTAGTTGACTTACATAGTCCAAGTGCCAGCTAGGTAACCTAGATAGTACAAGTGCCACCTAGCTAACCTAGATAGTCCAAGTGGCGGCTAGGTAACCTACATAGTCCAAGTGCCCATTCGTTAACCTAGATAATCCAAGTGCCCGCTAGGTAACCTAGACTGTCCAAGTGCCCGCTAGTTAACCTTTATAATCCAAGTGCCCGCTAGGGAACCGACATAGTCCAAGTGCCCCCTAGGCAACATACATAGTTCAAGTGCCCGTTAGTTAACCTAGATAGTCAAAGTGCCTGCTAGGTAACCGAGATAGTCCAAGTGCCCGCTAGGTAACCTACATAGTCCAAGTTCCCGCTTGGTAACCTAAATAGTCCAAATGCCCGCTAGGGAAACTAGATAGTCCAAGTGCCCGCTAGTTAACCTAGATAGTCCAAGTGCCTGCTAGTAAACCTACATAATCCATGGGCCCGCTAGTTAACCTACATCGTGCAAGGGCCCGCTAGTTAACCTAGATAGTACAAGTACCCGCTAGGGATCCTTCATAATCCAAGTGCCTGCTACGTAACCTAGATAGTCCAAGTGCCCGCTAGTTAACCTAGATAGTCCTCGTGCCCTTTAGTTAACCTAGATAGTCCAAGTGCCCACTAGGGGACGTACATAGTCCATGTGCCCGCTAGGTAACCTAGATAATCCAAGTGCGTGCTAGGGTATGTACATAGTCCAAGTGCCTGCTAGGAAACCTAGATAGTCCAAGTGCCCGCTAGTTAACCTACATAGTCCACCGGACCGCTAGTTAACCTAAATAGTCGAAGGTCTGCTAGTTAACCAAGATAGTCAAAGTGCCCGCTAGATAACCGAGACAGTCCAAGTGCCCGCTAGGTTTCCTACATTGTCCAAGTGCCCGTTCGTTAACCTAGATAGTCCAAGTGCCCGCTAGGTAACCTAGATAGTTCAAGGGCCCGCTAGTAAACCAACATAGTCCATGGGCCCGCTAGTTAACCTACATAGTGCAAGTGTCCGCTAGTTAACCTACATATTCCAAGTGCCCCCTAGTTAACTTACATAATCTAAGTTGCCGTTAGCTAACCTGGATAGTCCAAGTGCCCGCTAGGGATCCTTCATAATCCAAGTGCCTGCTAGGTAACCTACATACTCCAAGTGCACGCTAGTTAACCTAGATAGTCCAAGTGCCCGCTAGTTAACCTACATAGTGCAAGTGTCCTTTAGGTAACCTACATATTCCAAGTGCCCCCTAGTTAACCTACATAATCTAAGTTCCCGTTAGCTAACCTAGGTAGTCCAAGGGCCCGATAGTTGACCTACATAGTCCAAGTGCCAGCTAGGTAACCTAGATAGTACAAGTGCCCCCTAGCTAACCTAGATAGTCCAAGTGGCGGCTAGGTAACCTACATAGTCCAAGTGCCCATTCGTTAACCTAGATAATCCAAGTGCCCGCTAGGTAACCTAGACAGTCCAAGTGCCCGCTAGTTAACCTACATAATCCAAGTGCCCGCTAGGGAACTTACATTGTCCAAGTGCCCGCTAGGCAACCTACATAGTCCAAGTGCCCGTTAGTTAACCTTGATAGTCAAAGTGCCTGCTAGGTAACCTAGATAGTCCAAGTGCCCGCTAGGTAACCTACATAGTCCAAGTTCCCGCTTGGTAACCTAAATAGTCCAAATGCCCGCTAGTTAACCTACATAGTCCAAGTGCCCGAAAGGGAACCTACATAATCCAAGTGCCTGCTAGGGAACCTACATATTCCAAGTGCCCGCTGGGCAACCTACATAGTCCAAGTGCCCGCTAGGTAACCTACATAGTGCAAGTGTCCGCTAGTTAACCTACATAGTCAAAGTGCCCGCTAGTTAACCTAGATCGTCCAATTGTCCGCTAGTTAACCTACATAGTCCAAGTGCACGCTAGTTAACCTAGATAGGCCAAGTGCCCGCTAGTTAACCTACATAGTCCCCTGGACCGCTAGTTAACCTACATAGTCGAAGGTCTGCTAGTTAACCTAGATAGTCAAAGTGCCCGTTAGATAACCTAGACAGTCCAAGTGCCCGCTAGGTTACCTACATTGTCCAAGTGCCCGTTCGTTAACCTAGATAGTCCAAGTGCCCGCTAGGTAACCTAGATAGTCCAAGTGCCCGCTAGGCAACCTACAAAGTCCAAGTGCCCGTTAGTTAACCTAGATAGTCAAAGTGCCTGCTAGGTAACCTAGATAGTCCAAGTGCCCGCTAGGTAACCTACATAGTCCAAATTCCCGCTTGGTAACTTAAATAGTCCAAATGCCCGCTAGGGAAACTACATAGTCCAAGTGCCCGCTAGTTAACCTAGATAGTCCAAGTGCCTGCTAGTAAACCTACATAATCCAAGAGCCCACTAGTTAACCTACATAGTGCAAGGGCCCGCTAGTTAACCTAGATCGTGTAAGTGTCCGCTAGTTAACCTACATAGTCCAAGTGCCCGCTAGTTAACCTAGATAGTCTAAGTGCCCGCTAGGGATCCTTCATAATCCAAGTGCCTGCAAGGTTACCTAGATAGTCCAAGTGCCCTCTAGTTAACCTAGATAGTCCACGTGCCCACTAGGGGACGTACATAGTCCAAGTGCCCGCTAGGTAACCTAGATAATCCAAGTGCGGCTAGGGTATGTACATAGTCCAAGTGCCCGCTAGTTAACCTACATAGTCCACGGGCCCCCTAGTTAACCTACATAGTCGAAGGTCTGCTAGTTAAACTAGATAGTCAAAGTGCCCGCTAGGTAACCTAGACAGTCCAAGTGCCCGCTAGGTTACCTACATTGTCCAAGTGCCCGTTCGTTAACCTAGATAGTCCAAGGGCCCACTAGGTAACCTACATAGTCCAAGGGACCGCTAGGTAACCTAGATAGTGAAAGTGCCCGTTAGGTAACCTAGATAGTCCAAGTGCCTGCTAGGTAACCTACATTGTCCAAGTTCCCGCTAGGTAACCTAGATAGTCCAAGTGCCCGATACCTAACCTAGATCGTCCAAGTGCCCGCTAGGCAACATACATAGTCCAAGTGCCCTTTCGTTAACCTAGAAGTCCAAGTGCCCGCTATGTATCCTAGACAGTCCAAGTGCCCGCTAGTTAACCTACATAATCCAAGTGCCCGCTAGGGAACCTACATAGTCCAAGTGCCCGCTAGGCAACATACATAGTCAAAGTGCCCGTTAGTTAACCTAGCTAGTCAAAGTGCCTGCTAGGTAACCTAGATAGTCCAAGTGCCCGCTAGGTAACCTACATAGTCCAAGTTCCCGCTTGGTAACCTAAATAGTCCAAATGCCCGCTAGGGAAACTAGATAGTCCAAGTGCCCGCTAGTTGACCTAGATAGTCCAAGTGCCTGCTAGTAAACCTACATAATCCATGGGCCCGCTAATTAACCTACATAGTGCAAGGGCCCACTAGTTAACCTAGATAGTACAAGTACCCGCTAGGGATCCTTCATAATCCAAATGTCTGCTAGGTAACCTAGATAGTCCAAGTGCCCGCTACGGATCCTTCATAATCCAAGTACCTGCTAGGTAACCTAGATAATCCAAGTGCCCGCTAGTTAACCTAGAAAGTCCTCGTGCCCGTTAGTTAACCTAGAGAGTCCAAGTGCCCACTAGGGGACGTACATAGTCCAAGTGCCCGCTAGGTAACCTAGATAATCCAAGTGCGTGCTAGGGTATGTACATAGTCCAAGTGCCTGCTAGGAAACCTAGATAGTCCAAGTGCCCGCTAGTTAACCTACATAGTCCCCCGGACCGCTAGTTAACCTACATAGTCGAAGGTCTGCTAGTTAACCTAGATAGTCAAAGTGCCCGTTAGATAACCTAGACAGTCCAAGTGCCCGCTAGGTTACCTACATTGTCCAAGTGCCCGTTCGTTAACCTAGATAGTCCAAGTGCCCGCTAGGTAACCTAGATAGTCCAAGTGCCCGCTAGTTAACCTACATACTCCAAGTGCCCGCTAGGTAACCTAGATAGTGAAAGTGCCCGTTAGGTAACCTAGATAGTCCAAGTGCCTGCTAGGTAACGTACATTGTCCAAGTTCCCGCTAGGTAACCTAGATAGTCCAAGTGCCCGTTCGGCAACCTAGATAGTCCAAGTGCCCTTTAGGGAACCTAGATTGTCAAAGGGCCCGCTAGTAAACCAACATAGTCCATGGGCCCGCTGGTTAACCTACATAGTGCAAGTGTCCGCTAGTTAACCTACATATTCCAAGTGCCCCCTAGTTAACCTACATAATCTAAGTTCCCGTTAGCTAACCTAGGTAGTCCAAGGGCCCGCTAGTTGACCTACATAGTCCAAGTGCCAGCTAGGTAACCTAGATAGTACAAGTGCCCCCTAGCTAACCTAGATAGTCCAAATAGTGGCTAGGTAACCTACATAGTCCAAGTACCCATTCGTTAACCTAGATAATCCAAGTGCCCGCTAGGTAACCTAGACAGTCCAAGTGCCCGCTAGTTAACCTACATAATCCAAGTGCCCGATAGGGAACCTACATAATCCAAGTGCCTGCTAGAGAACCTACAAAGTCTAAGTGCCCGTTAGTTAACCTTGATAGTCAAAGTGCCTGCTAGGTAACCTAGATAGACCAAGTGCCCGCTAGGTAACCTACATAGTCCAAGTTCCCGCTTGGTAACCTAAATAGTCCAAATGCCCGCTAGGGAAACTACATATTCCAAGTGCCCGCTAGTTAACCTAGATAGTCCAAGTGCCTGGTAGTAAACCTACATAATCCATGGGCCCGCTAGTTAACCTACATAGTGCAAGGGCCCGCTAGTTAACCTAGATCGTGCAAGTGTCCGCTAGTTAACCTACATAGTCCAAGTGCCCGCTAGTTATCCTAGATAGTTCAAGTGCCCGCTAGGGATCCTTCATAATCCAAGTGCCTGCTAGGTAACCTAGATAGTCCAAGTGCCCGCTAGTTAACCTAGATAGTCCACGTGCCCACAATGGGACGTACATAGTCCAAGTGCCCGCTAGGTAACATAGATAATCCAAGTGCGCGCTAGGGTATGTACATAGTCCAAGTGCCCGCTAGGCAACATACATAGTCCAAGTGCCCGTTAGTTAACCGAGATAGTCAAAGTGCCTGCTAGGTAACCTAGATAGTCCAAGTGCCCACTAGGTAACCTACATAGTCCAAGTTCCCGCTTGGTAACCTAAATAGTCCAAATGCCCCCTAGGGAAACTAGATAGTCCAAGTGCCCGCTAGTAAACCTAGATAGTCCAAGTACCTGCTAGTAAATTTACATAATCCATGGGCCCGCTAGTTAACCTACATAGTCCAAGTTCCCGCTTGGTAACCTAAATAGTCCAAATGCCCCCTAGGGAAACTAGATAGTCCAAGTGCCCACTTGTTAACCTAGATAGTCCAATAACCTGCTACTAAACCTACATAATCCATGGGCCCGCTAGTTAACCTACATAGTGCAAGGGCCCGCTAGTTAACCTAGATAGTACATGTACCCGCTAGGGATCCTTCATAATCCAAGTGCCTGCTAGGTAACCTAGATAGTCCATGTGCCCGCTAGGGATGCTTCATAATCCAAGTGCCTGCTAGGTAACCTAGATAGTCCAAGTGCCCGCTAGTTAACCTAGAAAGTCCTCGTGCCCTTTAATTAACCTAGATAGTCCAAGTGCCCACTAGGGGACGTACATAGTCCAAGTCCCGCTAGGTAACCTAGATAATCCAAGTGCGTGCTAGGGTATGTACATAGTCCAAGTGCCTGCTAGGAAACCTAGATAGTCCAAGTGCCCGCTAGTTAACCTACATAGTCCACCGGACCGCTAGTTAACCTACATAGTCGAAGGTCTTCTAGTTAACCTAGATAGTCAAAGTGCCCGCTAGATAACCTAGACAGTCCAAGTGCCCGCTAGGTAACCTAGATAGTCCAAGTGCCCGCTAGTTAACATACATAGTCCAAGTGCCCGCTAGGTAACCTAGATAGTGAAAGTGCCTGTTAGGTAACCTAGATAGTCCAAGTGCCTGCTAGGTAACCTACATTGTCCAAGTTCCCACTAGGTAACCTAGATAGTCCAAGTGCCCGTTCGGTAACCTAGATAGTCCAAGTGCCCTTTAGGGAATCTAGATAGTCCAAGGGCCCGCTAGTAAACCAACATAGTCAATGGGCCCGCTAGTTAACCTACATAATGCAAGTGTCCGCTAGTTAACCTACATATTCCATGTGCCCCCTAGTTAACCTACATAATCTAAGTTCCCGTTAGCTAACCTAGGTAGTCCAAGGGCCCTCTAGTTGACCTACATAGTCCAAGTGCCAGCTAGGTAACCTAGATAGTACACGTGCCCCCTAGCTAACCTAGATAGTCCAAGTGGCGGCTAGGTAACCTACATAGTCCAAGTGCCCATTCGTTAACCTAGATAATCCAAGTGCCCGCTAGGTAACCTAGACAGTCCAAGTGCCCGCTAGTTAACCTACATAATCCAAGTGCCCGATAGGTAACCTACATAATCCAAGTGCCCGCTAGGGAACCTACATAGTCCAAGTGCCCGCTAGGCAACCTACATAGTCCAAGTGCCCGTTAGTTAACCTAGATAGTCAAAGTGCCTGCTAGGTTACCTAGATAGTCCAAGTGCCTGCTAGGTAACCTACATAGTCCAAGTTCCCGCTTGGTAACCTAAATAGTCCAAATGCCCCCTAGGGAAACTAGATAGTCCAAGTCCCCGCTAGTTAACCTAGATAGTCCAAGTACCTGCTAGTAAACCTACATAATCCATGAGCCCGCTAGTTAACCTACATAGTGCAAGGGCCCGCTAGTTAACCTAGATAGTACAAGTACCCGCTAGGGATCCTTCATAATCCAAGTGCCTGCTAGGTAACCTAGATAGTCCAAGTGCCCGCTAGGGATCCTTCATAATCCAAGTGCCTGCTAGGTAACCTAGAGAGTCCTTGTGCCCTTTAATTATCCTAGATAGTCCAGTGCCCACTAAGGGACGTACATAGTCCAAGTGCCCGCTAGGTAACCTAGATAATCCAAGTGCGTGCTAAGGTATGTACATAGTCCAAGTGCCTGCTAGGAAACCAAGATAGTAAAAGTGCCCGCTAGTTAACCTACATAGTCCACCGGACCGCTAGTTAACCTACATAGTCGAAGGTCTGCTAGTTAACCTAGATAGTCAAAGTGCCCGCTAGATAACCTAGACAGTCCAAGTGCCCGCTAGGTAACCTAGATAGTCTAAGTGCCCGCTAGTTAACCTACATAGTCCAAGTGCCCCCTAGGTAACCTAGATAGTGAAAGTGCCCGTTAGGTAACCTAGATAGTCCAAGTGCCTGCTAGGTAACCTACATTGTCCAAGTTCCCGCTAGGTAACCTAGATAGTCCAAGTGCCCGTTCGGTAACCTAGATAGTCCAAGTGCCCTTTAGGGAATCTAGATAGTCCAAGGGCCCGCTAGTAAACCAACATAGTCCATGGGCCCGCTAGTTAACCTACATAATGCAAGTGTCCGCTAGTTAACCTACATATTCAAAGTGCCCCCTAGTTAACCTACATAATCTAAGTTCCCGTTAGCTAACCTAGGTAGTCCAAGGGCGCGCTAGTTGACCTACATAGTCCAAGTGCCAGCTAGGTAACCTAGATAGTACAAGTGCCCCCTAGCTAACCTAGATAGTCCAAGTGGCGGCTAGGTAACCTACATAGTCCAAGTGCCCATTCGTTAACCTAGATAATCCAAGTGCCCGCTTGGTAACCTAGACAGTCCAAGTGCCCGCTAGTTAACCTACATAATCCAAGTACCCGATAGGGAACCTACATAAACCAAGTGCCCGCTAGGGAACCTACATAGTCCAAGTGCCCGTTAGTTAACCTAGATAGTAAAAGTGCCCGCTAGGTAACCTACATAGTCCAAGTTCCCGCTTGGTAACCTAAATAGTCCAAATGCCCGCTAGGGAAACTAGATAGTCCAAGTGCCCTCTAGTTAACCTAGATAGTCCAAGTGCCTGCTAGTAAACCTACATAATCCATGGGCCTGCTAGTTAACCTACATAGTGCAAGGGCCCGCTAGTTAACCTAGATAGTAAAAGTACCCGCTAGGGATCCTTCATAATCCAAGTGCCTGCTAGGTAACCTAGATAGTCAAAGTGCCCGCTAGGGATCCTTCATAATCCAAGTGCCTGCTAGGTAACCTAGATAGTGCAAGTGTCCGCTAGTTAACCTAGATAGTCCTCGTGCCCGTTAGTTAACCTAGATAGTCCAAGTGCCCACAAGGGGAAGTACATAGTCCAAGTGCCCACTAGGTAACCTAGATAATCCAAGTGCGTGCTAGAAAACTTAGATAGTCCAATTGCCCGCTAGTTAACCTACATAGTCCACCGGACCGCTAGTTAACCAACATAGTCGAAGGTCTGCTAGTTAACCTAGATAGTCAAAGTGCCCGCTAGATAACCTAGACAGTCCAAGTGCCCGCTCGGTTACCTACATTGTCCAAGTGCCCGTTCGTTAACCTAGATAGTCCAAGTGCGCGCTAAGTAACCTAGATAGTCCAAGTGCCCGCTAGTTAACCTACATAGTCCAAGTGCCTGGTAGGTAACCTAGATAGTGAAAGTGCCCGTTAGGTAACCTAGATAGTCCAAGTGCCTGCTAGGTAATCTACATTGTCCAAGTTCCCGCTAGGTAACCTAGATAGTCCAAGAGCCTTTTACCTAACCTAGATAGTCCAAGTGCCCGCTAGGCAACATACATAGTCCAAGTGCCCGTTAGTTAACCTAGAAGTCCAAGTGCCCGCTATGTAACCTAGACAGTCCAAGTGCCCGTTCGTTAACCTAGATAGTCCAAGTGTCCGCTAGGGAACCTATATAATCCAAGTGCTATCTAGGTAACCTAGATAGTCCAAGGGCCCGCTAGTTAACCTACATAGTCCAAGGGCTCGCTTGTTAACTTTGATAGTCCAAGTGCCAGTTAGTTAACATAGATCGTCCAAGTGCCCGCTAGTTAACATAGATCATCAAAGTGTCCTCTAGTTAACCTACATAGTCCAAGTGCCCGCTAGGTAACCTATATAGTGCAAGTGTCTGCTAGGTAACCTACATAGTCCAAGTGCCCGCTAGTTAACATAGATAGTCCAAGTGCCCGCTATGGAAGGTACATAGTCCAAGTGCCCGCTAGGTAACCTAGAGAGTGCAAGTCCCCGCTACTTAACCTACATTGTCAAAGTGCCCGCTAGTTAACCTAGATAGTCCAAGTGCCCGCTAGGCAACCTAGATAGTCCAAGGGCCTGCTAGTTAACCTATATAGTCCAAGTGCCCGTTAGGTAACCTACATAGTGCAAGTGTCCGCTAGTTAACCTACATTGTCAAAGTGCCCGCTAGTTAACCTAGATAGTCCAAGTGTCCGCTAGGTAACCTACATAGTGCAAGTGTCCGCTAGTTAACCTAGATCTTCCAATTGCCCGCTAATGAACCTACATAGTCCAATTGCAAGTTCTGGAACATACATAGTCCAAGTGCCCGTTAGTTAACCTAGATAATCCAAGTGCCCGCTAGTTAACCTAGATAGTCCAAGTGCCCGCTAGGTAACCTACATAGTCCAAGTGCCCGCTAGGTAACCTACATAGTCCAAGTGCCCGCTAGGTAACCTATATAGTCCAAATGCCTGCTAGTTAACCTACATAGACCAAGGGCCCTCTAGTTAACCTAGATAGTCCAAGTGCCCGTTGGTTAACTTACATAGTCCAAGTTCCCGCTAGGTAACCTAGACAGTCTAAGTGACCTCTAGATTACCTACATAGTCCAAGTGCCCGATAGGTAACGTAGATAGCCCAAGTGCCCGCTAGGGAACGTACATTGTCCAAGTGCCCTTAGGTAACCTAGATAGTCCAAATGCCCGCTAGTTAACCTACATAGTCCAAGTGCCTGCTAGGTAAACTACTTAGTCCAAGTGCCCGTTCATTAACCTACATAGTCCAAGTGCCCGTTCGTTAACCTACATAGTCCAAGTGCCCGCTAGGTAACATAGATAGCCCAAGTGCCCGCTAGGGAACATACATAGTCCAAGTGCCCACTAGGTAACCTAGACAGCCCAATTGCCCACTAGGTAACCTAGACAGCCCTATTGCCTGCTAGTTAACCTAGACAGTCCAAGTACCCGATAGGGAACCTACATAGTCCAAGTACCCTCTAGGGAACCTACATAGTCCAAGTGCTCGCTAGGCAACCTACATTGTCCAAATGCCCGTTAGTTAACCTAGATAGTCAAAGTGTCTGCTAGGTAACCTAAATAGTCCAAGTGCCCGCTAGGGAACCTACATAGTCCAAGTGCCCGCTAGGTAACCTAGATAGTCCAAATGCCCGTTAGCTAACCTAGATAGTCGAAGTGTCCGCTAGTTAACCTACATAGTCCAAATGCCCACTAGGTAACCTAGATAGTTCAAGTTCCCCCTAGGTAACCTAGACAGTCCAAGTGCCCGCTAGGTTACCTACATAGTCCATGTGACTGCTAGGTAACCTAGATAGTCAAAGTGCCTGATTGCAAACCTACATAGTCCAAGTGTCCGTTCGTTAACCTAGATAGTCCAAGTGCCCATTGGGTAACCTACATAGTCCAAGTGCCCGCTTGGTAACCTGGATAATCCAAGTGCCCGCTAGTTAACCTACATAGTCCAAGTGCCTTCTAGGGAGCCTACATAGTCCACGTGACCGCTAGGGAACCTACATAGTCCAAGTGCCCATTAGGGAAACTACATAGTCCAAGTGTCCGCTAGTTAACCTACATAGTCCAAGTGCCCACTAGGTAACCTAGACAGTCCAAGTGCCCGCTAGGTTACCTACATAGTCCAAGTGCCCGCTCTGGAACATACATAGTCCAAGTGCCCGTTAGCTAACCTAGATAGTCCAAGGGCCCGCTAGTTGTCCTACATAGACCAAGTGCCAGCTAGGTAACCTAGATAATACATGTGCCCGCTAGGGAACCTAGATAATCCAAGTGCCTGTTAGCTAACCTAGATAGTCCAAGTGGCGGCTAGGTAACCTACATAGTCCAAGTGCCCGTTCATTAACCTAGATAATCCAAGTGCCTGCAAGGTAACCTAGACAGTCCAAGTGCCCGCTAGGTAACCTACATAGTCCAAATGCCCGCTAGTTAACCTACATAGTCCAAGTGCCCTTTAGGTAACCTAGATAGTCCAAGTGCCCGCTAATTAACCTACATAGTCCAAGTGCCCGCTAGGTAACCTAGATAGTGAAAGTGCCCGTTAGGTAACCTAGATAGTCCAAGTGCCTGCCAGGTAACGTACATTGTCCAAGTTCCCGCTAGGTAACCTAGATAGTCCAAGTGCCCGTTACCTAACCTAGATAGTCCAAGTGCCCGCTAGGCAACATACATAGTCCAAGTGCCCGTTCGTTAACCTAGAAGTCCAAGTGCACGCTATGTAACCTAGACAGTCCAAGAGCCCATTCGTTAACCTAGATTGTCCAGGTGCGCACTAGGGAACCTATATACTCCAAGTGCTATCTAGGTAACCTAGATAGTCCAAGGGCCCACTAGTTAACCTACATAGTCCAAGGGCTCGCTTGTTAACTTTGATAATCCAAGTGCCCATTAGTAAACCTAGATCGTCCAAGTGTCCTCTAGTTAACCTACATAGTCCAAGTGACCGCTAGGTAACCTACATAGTGCAAATGTCTGCTAGGTAACCTACATAGTCCAAGTGCCCGCTAGTTAACGTAGATAGTCCAAGTGCCCGCTAGGTTAGGTTCATAGTCCAAGTGCCCCGTAGGTAACCTAGAGAGTGCAAGTGCCCGCTAGTTAACCTACATAGTCCAAGTGCCTGCTAGATAACCTATATAGTCCAAGTGCCTGCTAGGTAACCTACATAGTGCAAGTGTCCGCTAGTTAACCTAGATCGTCCAATTGTCCGCTAGTTAACCTACATAGTCCAAGTGCCCACTAGGTAACCTAGATAGTCCAAGTGCCCGTTCGGTAACCTAGATAGTCCAAGTGCCCTTTAGGGAACCTAGATAGTCCAAGTGCCCGCTAGGGAACCTACATAGTCCAATTGCCCGCTCTGGAACATACATAGTCCAAGTGCCCGTTAGTTAACCTAGATAATCCAAGTGCCCGCTAGTTAAACTAGATAGTCCAAGTGCCCGCTAGGTAACCTATATAGTCCAAATGCCCGCTAGGGAAGCTACATAGTCCAAGCGCGCGCTACTTAACCTAGATAGTCCAAGTGCCCGCTAGTTAATCAGGATCATCAAAGTGCCCTCTAGTTAGCTTACATAGTCCAAGTGCCCGCTAGTTAACCTACATTGTCCAAGTTCCCGCTAGGTAACCTAGACAGTCCAAGTGACCACTAGGTTACCTACATAGTCCAAGTGCCCATTCGTTAACCTACATAGTCCAAGTGCCCGCTAGGTAACGTAGATAGCCCAGGTGCCCGCTAGGGAACGTACATACTCCAAGTGCCCACTACGTAACCTAGATAGTCCAAGTGCCCGCTAGTTAACCTACAAAATCCAAGTGCCAGCTAGGTAACCTAGATAGTATAAGTGCCCGCTAGGGAACCTAGATAGTCCAAGTGCCTTTTAGCTAACCTAGATAGTCCAAGTGGCGGCTAGGTAACCTACATAGTCCAAGTGCCCATTCGTTAACCTAGATAATCCAAGTGCCCGCTAGGTAACCTAGACAGTCCAAGTGCCCGCTAGCTAACCTACATAGTCCAAATGCCCGCTAGGGAACCTACATAGTCCAAGTGCTCGCTAGGCAAACTACATTGTCCAAATGCCCGCTAGGGAACCCACATAGTCCAAGTGCCCGCTAGGGAACTTACATAGTCCAAGGGCCGCTAGGGAACCTACATAGTCCAAGTGCTCGCTAGGTAACCTAGATAGTCCAAATGCCCGTTAGCTAACCTAGATAGTCGAAGTGTCCGCTAGTTAACCAACATAGTCCAAGTGCCCACTAGGTAACCTAGACAGTTCAAGTGCCCGCTAGGTAACCTAGACAGTCCAAGTGCCCGCTAGGTTACCTACATAGTCCATGTGACTGCTACGTAACCTAGATAGTCAAAGTGCCTGATAGCTAACCTACATAGTCCAAGTGTCCGTTCGTTAACCTAGATAGTCCAAGTGCCCATTGGGTAACATACATAGTCCAAGTGCCCGCTTGGTAACCTGAATAGTCCAAGTGCCCGCTAGTTAACCTACATAGTCCAAGTGCCTTCTAGGGAGCCTACATAGTCCACGTGACCGCAAGGGAACCTACATAGTCCAAGTGCCCGTTAGGGAAACTACATATTCGAAGTGCCCGCTAGGTAACCTACATAGTCCAAATGCCCGCAAGGAAACCTACATAGTCTAAATGCTCGCTAGGCAACCTACATAATCCAAGTGCCCGCTCTAGAACATACATAGTCCAAGTGCCCGTTAGCTAACCTAGATAGTCCAAGGGCCCGCTAGTTGACCTACATAGTCCAAGTGCCAGCTAGGTAACCTAGATAGTACAAGTGCCCGCTAGGGAACCTAGATAATCCAAGTGCCTGTTAGCTAACCTAGATAGTCCAAGTGGCGGCTAGGTAACCTACATAGTCCAAGTGCCCGTTCGTTAACCTAGATAATCCAAGTGCCCGCAAGGTAACCTAGACAGTCCAAGTGCCCGCTAGGTAACCTACATAGTCCAAATGCCCGCTAGTTAACCTACATAGTCCAAGTGCCCTTTAGGTAACCTAGATAGTCCAAGTGCCCGCTAATTAACCTACATAGTCCAAGTGCCCGCTAGGTAACCTAGATAGTGAAAGTGCCCGTTAGGTAACCTAGATAGTCCAAGTGCCTGCCAGGTAACGTACATTGTCCAAGTTCCCGCTAGGTAACCTAGATAGTCCAAGTGCCGGTTACCTAACCTAGATAGTCCAAGTGCCCGCTAGGCATCATAGTCCAAGTGCCCGTTCGTTAACGTAGAAGTCCAAGTGCCCGCTATGTAACCTAGACAGTCCAAGAGCCCATTCGTTAACCTAGATTGTCCAAGTGCCCGCTAGGGAACCTATATACTCCAAGTGCTATCTAGGTAACCTAGATAGTCCAAGGGCCCACTAGTTAACCTACATAGTCCAAGGGCTCGCTTGTTAACTTTGATAATCCAAGTGCCCGTTAGTAAACCTAGATCGTGCAAGTGCCCCCTAGTTAACCTAGATCGTCCAAGTGTCCTCTAGTTAACCTACATAGTCGAAGTGACCGCTAGGTAACCTACATAGTGCAAATGTCTGCTAGGTAACCTACATAGTCCAAGTGCCCTTTAGGTAACCTTGATAGTCCAAGTGCCCGCTAATTAACCTACATAGTCCAAGTGCCCGCTAGGTAACCTAGATAGTGAAAGTGCCCGTTAGTTAACCTACATAGTCCAAGTGCCTGCTAGGTAACCTAGATAGTCTAAGTGCCTGCTAGGTAACCTACATAGTGCAAGTGTCCGCTAGTTAACCTAGATCGTCCAATTGTCCGCTAGTTAACCTACATAGTCCAAGTGCCCACTAGGTTACCTAGATAGTCCAAGTGCCCGTTCGGTAACCTAGATAGTCCAAGTGCCCTTTAGGGAACCTAGATAGTCCAAGTGCCCGCTAGGGAACCTACATAGTCCAATTGCCCGCTCTGGAACATATATAGTCCAAGTGCCCGTTAGTTAACCAAGATAATCCAAGTTAAACTAGATAGTCCAAGTGCCCGCTAGGTAACCTATATAGTCCAAATGCCCGCTAGGGAACCTACATAGTCCAAGCGCGCGCTACTTAACCTAGATAGTCCAAGTGCCCGCTAGTTAATCAGGATCATCAAAGTGCCCTCTAGTTAGCTTACAGAGTCCAAGTGCCCGCTAGTTAACCTACATTGTCCAAGTTCCCGCTAGGTAACCTAGACAGTCCAAGTGACCACTAGGTTACCTACATAGTCCAAGTGCCCGTTCGTTAACCTACATAGTCCAAGTGCCCGCTAGGTAACGTAGATAGCCCAAGTGCCCGCTAGGGAACGTACATACTCCAAGTGCCCACTAGGTAACCTAGATAGTCCAAGTGCCCGCTAGTTAACCTACAAAATCCAAGTGCCAGCTAGGTAACCTAGATAGTACAAGTGCCCGCTAGGGAACCTAGATAGACCAAGTGACTTTTAGCTAACCTAGATAGTCCAAGTGCCCGCTAGCTAACCTACATAGTCCAAATGCCCGCTAGGGAACCTACATAGTCTAAGTGCTCGCTAGGCAAACTACATTGTCCAAATGCCCGCCAGGGAACCCACATAGTCCAAGTGCCCGCTAGGGAACTTACATAGTCCAAGGGCCGCTAGGGAACCTACATAGTCCAAGTGCCCGCTAGATAACCTAGATAGTCCAAATGCCCATTAGCTAACCTTGATAGTCGAAGTGTCCGCTAGTTAACCTACACAGTCCAAGTGCCCACTAGGTAACCTAGATAGTTCAAGTGCCCGCTAGGTAACCTAGACAGTCCAAGTGCCCGCTAGGTTACCTACATAGTCCATGTGACTGTTAGGTAACCTAGATAGTCAAAGTGCCTGATAGCTAACCTACATAGTCCAAGTGTCCGTTCGTTAACCTAGATAGTCCAAGTGCCCATTCGGTAACCTACATAGTCCAAGTGCCCGCTTGGTAACCTGGATAGTCCAAGTGCCCGCTAGTTAACCTACATAGTACAAGTGCCTTCTAGGGAGCCTACATAGTCCACGTGACCGCTAGGGAACCTACATAGTCCAAGTGCCCGTTAGGGAAACTACATAGTCCAAGTGTCATCTAGTTAACCTACATAGTCCAAGTGCCCACTAGGTAACCTAGATAGTTCAAGTGCCCGCTAGGTAACCTAGACAGTCCAAGTGCCCGCTAGGTTACCTACATAGTCCATGTGACTGCTAGGTAACCTAGATAGTCAAAGTGCCTGATAGCTAACCTACATAGTCCAAGTGTCCGTTCGTTAACCTAGATAGTCCAAGTGCTCATTGGGTAACCTATATAGTCCAAGTGCCCGCTTGGTAACCTGGATAGTCCAAGTGCCCGCTAGTTAACCTACATAGTCCAAGAGCCTTCTAGGGAGCCTACATAGTCCACGTGACCGCTAGGGAACCTACATAGTCCAAGTGCCCGTTAGGGAAACTACATATTCCAAGTGCCCGCTAGGTAACCTACATAGTCCAAAGGCCCGCAAGGAAACCTACATAGTCTAAATGCTCTCTAGGCAACCTACATAATCCAAGTGCCCGCTCTGGAACATACATAGTCCAAGTGCCCGTTAGCTAACCTAGATAGTCCAAGGGCCCGCTAGTTGACCTACATAGTCCAAGTGCCAGCTAGGTAACCTAGATAGTACAAGTGCCCGCTAGGGAACCTAGATAATCCAAGTGCCTGTTAGCTAACCTAGATAGTCCAAGTGGCGGCTAGGTAACCTACATAGTCCAAGTGCCCGTTCGTTAACCTAGATAATCCAAGTGCCCGCAAGGTAACCTAGACAGTCCAAGTGCCCGCTAGGTAACCTACATAGTCCAAATGCCCGCTAGTTAACCTACATAGTCCAAGTGCCCTTTAGGTAACCTAGATAGTCCAAGTGCCCGCTAATTAACCTACATAGTCCAAGTGCCCGCTAGGTAACCTAGATAGTGAAAGTGCCCATTAGGTAACCTAGATAGTCCAAGTGCCTGCCAGGTAACGTACATTGTCCAAGTTCCCGCTAGGTAACCTAGATAGTCCAAGTGCCGGTTACCTAACCTAGATAGTCCAAGTGCCCGCTAGGCATCATAGTCCAAGTGCCCGTTCGTTAACGTAGAAGTCCAAGTGCCCGCTATGTAACCTAGACAGTCCAAGAGCCCATTCGTTAACCTAGATTGTCCAAGTGCCCGCTAGGGAACCTATATACTCCAAGTGCTATCTAGGTAACCTAGATAGTCCAAGGGCCCACTAGTTAACCTACATAGTCCAAGGGCTCGCTTGTTAACTTTGATAATCCAAGTGCCCGTTAGTAAACCTAGATCGTGCAAGTGCCCCCTAGTTAACCTAGATCGTCCAAGTGTCCTCTAGTTAACCTACATAGTCGAAGTGACCGCTAGGTAACCTACATAGTGCAAATGTCTGCTAGGTAACCTACATAGTCCAAGTGCCCTTTAGGTAACCTTGATAGTCCAAGTGCCCGCTAATTAACCTACATAGTCCAAGTGCCCGCTAGGTAACCTAGATAGTGAAAGTGCCCGTTAGTTAACCTACATAGTCCAAGTGCCTGCTAGGTAACCTAGATAGTCTAAGTGCCTGCTAGGTAACCTACATAGTGCAAGTGTCCGCTAGTTAACCTAGATCGTCCAATTGTCCGCTAGTTAACCTACATAGTCCAAGTGCCCACTAGGTTACCTAGATAGTCCAAGTGCCCGTTCGGTAACCTAGATAGTCCAAGTGCTCTTTAGGGAACCTAGATAGTCCAAGTGCCCGCTAGGGAACCTACATAGTCCAATTGCCCGCTCTGGAACATACATAGTCCAAGTGCCCGTTAGTTAACCTAGATAATCCAAGTGCCCGCTAGTTAAACTAGATAGTCCAAGTGCCCGCTAGGTAACCTATATAGTCCAAATGCCCGCTAGGGAACCTACATAGTCCAAGTGCGCGCTACTTAACCTAGATAGTCCAAGTGCCCGCTAGTTAATCAGGATCATCAAAGTGCCCTCTAGTTAGCTTACATAGTCCAAGTGCCCGCTAGTTAACCTACATTGTCCAAGTTCCCGCTAGGTAACCTAGACAGTCCAAGTGACCACTAGGTTACCTACATAGTCCAAGTGCCCGTTCGTTAACCTACATAGTCCAAGTGCCCGCTAGGTAACGTAGATAGCCCAAGTGCCCGCTAGGGAACGTACATACTCCAAGTGCCCACTAGGTAACCTAGATAGTCCAAGTGCCCGCTAGTTAAACTACAAAATCCAAGTGCCAGCTAGGTAACCTATATAGTACAAGTGCCCGCTAGGGAACCTAGATAGTCCAAGTGCCTTTTAGCTAACCTAGATAGTCCAAGTGGCGACTAGGTAACCTACATAGTCCAAGTGCCCGTTCGTTAACCTAGATAATCCAAGTGCCCGCTAGGTAACCTAGACAGTCCAAGTGCCCGCTGGCTAACCTACATAGTCCAAATGCCCGCTATGGAACCTACATAGTCCAAGTGCTCGCTAGGCAAACTACATTGTCCAAATGCCCGCTAGGGAACCCACATAATCCAAGTGCCCGCTAGGGAACTTACATAGTCCAAGGGCCGCTAGGGAAACTACATAGTCCAAGTGCCCGCTAGGTAACCTAGATAGTCCAAATGCCCGTTAGCTAACCTAGATAGTCGAAGTGTCCGCTAGTTATCCTACATAGTCCAAGTGCCCACTAGGTAACCTAGATAGTTCAAGTGCCCGCTAGTTAACCTAGACAGTCCAAGTGCCCGCTAGGTTACCTACATAGTCCATGTGATTGTTAGGTAACCTAGATAGTCAAAGTGCCTGATAGCTAACCTACATAGTCCAAATGTCCGTTCGTTAACCTAGATAGTCCAAGTGCCCATTGGGTAACCTACATAGTCCAAGTGCCCGCTTGGTAACCTGGATAGTCCAAGTGCCCGCTAGTTAACCTACATAGTCCAAGTGCCTTCTAGGGAGCCTACATAGTCCACGTGACCGCTAGGGAACCTACATAGTCCAAGTGCCCGTTAGGGAAACTACATAGTCCAAGTGTCAGCTAGTTAACCTACATAGTCCAAGTGCCCACTAGGTAACCTAGATAGTTCAAGTGCCCGCTAGGTAACCTAGACAGTCCAAGTGCCCGCTAGGTTACCTACATAGTCCATGTGACTGCTAGGTAACCTAGATAGTCAAAGTGCCTGATAGCTAACCTACATAGTCCAAGTGTCCTTTCGTTAACCTAGATAGTCCAAGTGCCCATTGGGTAACCTACATAGTCCAAGTGCCCGCTTGGTAACCTGGATAGTCCAAGTGCCCGCTAGTTAACCTACATAGTCCAAGTGCCTTCTAGGGAGCCTACATAGTTCAAGTGACCGCTAGGGAACCTACATAATCCAAGTGCCCGCCCTGGAACATACATAGTCCAAGTGCCCGTTAGCTAACCTAGATAGTCCAAGGGCCCGCTAGTTGACCTACATAGTCCAAGTGCCAGCTAGGTAACCTAGATAGTACTAGTGCCGCTAGGGAACCTAGATAATCCAAGTGCCTGTTAGCTAACCTAGATAGTCCAAGTGGCGGCTAGGTAACCTACATAGTCCAAGTGCCCGTTCGTTAACCTAGATAATCCAAGTGCCCGCTAGGTAACCTAGACAGTCCAAGTGCCCGCTAGGTAACCTACATAGTCCAAATGCCCGCTAGTTAACCTACATAGTCCAAGTGCCCTTTAGGTAACCTAGATAGTCCAAGTGCCCGCTAATTAACCTACATAGTCCAAGTGCCCGCTAGGTAACCTAGATAGTGAAAGTGCCCGTTAGGTAACCTAGACAGTCCAAGTGCCCGCTAGGTAACCTACATAGTCCAAATGCCCGCTAGTTAACCTACATAGTCCAAGTGCCCTTTAGGTAACCTAGATAGTCCACGTGCCCGCTAATTAACCTACATAGTCCAAGTGCCCGCTAGGTAACCTAGAGAGTGAAAGTGCCCGCTAGGTAACCTAGATAGTCCAAGTGCCCGTTACCTAACCTAGATAGTCCAAGTGCCCGCTAGGCAACATACATAGTCCAAGTGCCCGTTCGTTAACCTAGAACTCCAAGTGCCCGCTATGTAATCTAGACAGTCCAAGAGCCCATTCGTTAACCTAGATTGTCCAAGTGCCCGTTAGGGAACCTATATACTCCAAGTGCTATCTAGGTAACCTAGATAGTCCAAGGGCCCACTAGTTAACCTACATAGTCCAAGGGCTCGCTTGTTAACTTTGATGATCCAAGTGCCCGTTAGTAAACCTAGATCGTGCAAGTGCCCCCTAGTTAACCTAGATCGTCCAAGTGTCTTCTAGTTAACCTACATAGTCCAAGTGACCGCTAGGTAACCTACATAGTGCAAGTGTCTGCTAGGTAACCTACATAGTCCAAGTGCCCGCTAGTTAACGTAGATAGTCCAAGTGCCCGCTAGGTTAGGTACATAGTCCAAGTGCCCCGTAGGTAACCTAGAGAGTGCAAGTGTCCGCTAGTTAACCTACATAGTCCAAGTGCCTGCTAGGTAACCTAGATAGTCCAAGTGCCTGCTAGGTAACCTACATAGTGCAAGTGTCCGCTAGTTAACCTAGATCGTCCAATTGTCCGCTAGTTAACCTACATAGTCCAAGTGCCCACTAGGTAACCTAGATAGTCCAAGTGCCCGTTCGGTAACCTAGATAGTCCAAGTGCCCTTTAGGGAACCTAGATAGTCCAAGCCCCGCTAGGGAACCTACATAGTCCAATTGCCCGCTCTGGAACATACATAGTCCAAGTGCCCGTTAGTTAACCTAGATAATCCAAGTGCCCGCTAGTTAAACTAGATAGTCCAAGTGCCCGCTAGGTAACCTACATAGTCCAAGTGCCCGCTAGGTAACCTATATAGTCCAAATGCCTGCTAGGGAACCTACATAGTCCAAGCGCGCGCTACTTAACCTAGATAGTCCAAGTGCCCGCTAGTTAATCAGGATCATCAAAGTGCCCTCTAGTTAGCTTACATAGTCCAAGTGCCCGCTAGTTAACCTACATTGTCCAAGTTCCCGCTAGGTAACCTAGACAGTCCAAGTGACCACTAGGTTACCTACATAGTCCAAGTGCCCGTTCGTTAACCTACATAGTCCAAGTGCCCGCTAGGTAACGTAGATAGCCCAAGTGCTCGCTAGGGAACGTACATACTCCAAGTGCCCACTAGGTAACCTAGATAGTCCAAGTGCCCGCTAGTTAACCTACAAAATCCAAGTGCCAGCTAGGTAACCTAGATAGTACAAGTGCCCGCTAGGGAACCTAGATAGTCCAAGTGCCTTTTAGCTAACCTAGATAGTCCAAGTGGCGGCTAGGTAACCTACATAGTACAAGTGCCCGTTCGTAATCCTAGATAATCCAAGTGCCCGCTAGGTAACCTAGACAGTCCAAGTGCCCGCTAGCTAACCTACATAGTCCAAATGCCCGCTAGGGAACCTACATAGTCCAAGTGCCCGTTAAGTAACCTAGATAGTCCAAATGCCCGCTAGGGAACACACATAGTCCAAGCGCCCGCTAGGGAACTTACATAGTCCAAGGGCCGCTAGGGAACCTACATAGTCCAAGTGCCCGCTAGTTAACCTAGATAGTGCAAGTGCCCGCTAGGTAACCTAGATAGTCCAACAGCCCGGTAGGTAACCTACATACTCCAAGTACCCGCTAGGTAACGTAGATACTTCAAGTGCCAGCTAGGTAACCTACAAAGTCTATGTGCCCGCTAAGGAATCTATATAGTCCAAATGCCCACTAGGGAGCCTTCATAATCCAAATGCCCGCTAGGTAACCTAGATAGTCCAAGGGCCTGCTAGGTAACCTACATAGTCCTAGTGCCCCCTAGTTAACCTACAGTCTCCAAGTGCCCCATAGGGAACCTACATATTCCAAGTGTCCGCTAGGTAACCTACATAGTCCAAATGCCCTCTAGTTAACCCACATAGTCCAAGGGCCCGCTAGGGAACCTACATAGTCCAAGTGCCCGTTAGTTAACCTAGATAGTCCTAGTGCCCGCTAGGTAACCAACATACTCCAAGAACTAGCTAGGCAACGTAGATTGTTCAAGTGCCAGCTTGGTAACCAAGATAGTCCAAGTGCCCGCTAGGTAACCTACAAAGTCTAAGTACCCGCTAGGTTATCTATATAGTCCAAATGCCCGCTAGGTAACCTACATAGTCCAAGTGCCCGTTAGGTAACCTAGATAGTCCAAGTGCCCGTTAGGCAACCTACATGGACCAAAAGCCCATTCATTGACCCAGAAGTCCAAATGCCCGCTAGGGAACCCACATAGTCCATGTGCCCGCTAGGGAAATTACATAGTCCAAGGGCCGGTAGGGAACCTATATAGTCCAAGTGCCCGTTAGTTAACCTAGATAGTCCAAGTGCCCGCTAGGTAACCTAGATAGTCCAACAGCCCGATAGGAAACCTACATACTCCAAGTACCCACTAGGTAACGTAGATAGTTCAAGTGCCAGCTAGGTAACCTAGATAGTCCAAGTGCCCGCTAGGTAACCTACAAGGTCTATGTGCCCGCTAAGGAATCTATATAGTCCAAATGCCCGCTAGGGAACCTACATAATCCAAATACCCGCTAGGTAACCTAGATAGTCCAAGGGCCCGCTAGGTAACCTACATAGTCCTAGTGCCCCCTAGTTAACCTACATTCTCCAAGTGCCCGATAGGGAACCTACATACTCCAAGTGCCCGCTAGGTAACCTACATAGTCCAAGGCCCGCTAGTTAACCTACATAGTCCAAGGTCTGCTAGTTAACCTAGATAGTCCAAATGCCTGCTAGGGAACCCAGATAGTCCAAGTGCCCGCTAGGGAACTTACATAGTCCAAGGGCCGCTAGGGAACCTACATAGTCCAAGTGCCCGTTAGTTAACCAAGATAGTCCAAGTGCCCGCTAGGAAACCTAGAGTCCAAGTGCTCGCTAGTTAACCTACATAGTCCAAGTGCCCGCTATGTAACCTAGATAGTCAAAGTGCCCGTTAGGTAACCTAGATAGTCCAAGTGCCCGTTAGGCAACCTACATGGTCCAAGAGCCCGTTCGTTAACCTAGAAGTCCAAGTGCCCGCTAGGTAACCTAGACAGTCCAAGTGACCGCTAGGTTACCTGCATATTCCAAGTGCCCGTTCGTTAACCTAGATAGTCCAAGTGCCCACTAGGTAACTTATATAGTCCAAGTGCCCGCTAGGAAACCTAGATAGTCCAAGGGCACGCTAGTTAACCTACGTAGTACAAGGGCCCGCTAGTTAACCTAGATCATGCAAGTGTCCGCTAGTTAACCTACATAGTCCAAGTGCCCCCTAGTTAACCTACACACCAAGTGCCCGCTACGTAACCTAGATAGTCCAAGGGCACGCTAGTTAACCTACATAGTACAAGTGTCCGCTAGGCAACCTAGATAGTCCAAGTGCCCGCTAAGGAACCTACATAGTCCAATTGCCCGCTAGGGATCCTTCATAATCCAAGTGCCTGCTAGGTAACCTAGATAGTCCAAGTGCCCGCTAGTTAACATAGATTGTCCAAGTGCCCTTTGTTAACCTACATAGTCCAAGTGCCCGCTAGGTAACCTACATAATCCAAGTGCCCGCTAGGTAACCTATATAGTCCAAATGCCCGCTAGGGAATCTACATAGTCCAAGTGCCCGCTAGTTAACCTAGATAGTCCAAGTGCCCGCTAGTTAACCTACATAGTCCAAGTGCCCGCTAGTTAACCTAGACAGTCCAAGTGACCACTAGGTTACCTACATAGTCGAAGTGCCTGTTCATTAACCTACATAGTCCAAGTGCCCGCTAGGTAACGTAGATAGCCCAAGTGTCCGCTAGGGAACGTACATAGTCCAAGTGCCCGTAGGTAATTTAGATAGTCCAAGTGCCCGTTCGTTAACTTACATTGTCCAAGTGCCCGCTAGGTAACGTAGATAGCCCAAGTGCCCGCTAGGGAACGTACATAATCCAAGTGCCCTTAGGTAACCTAGATAGTCCAAATGCCCGCTAGTTAACCTACATAGTCCAAGTGCCCGCTAGTTAACCTAAATCGTCCAAGTGTCCGCTAGGTAACCTACATAGTCCAAGTGCCTGCTAGGTAACCTAGATAGTCCAAGTGCCTGATAGCTAACCTACATAGTCCAAGTGCACGTTCGTTAACCTAGATAGTCCAAGTGCCCGCTGGTAACCTACATAGTCCAAGAGCCCGCTAGGTAAACTTGATAGTCCAAGTGCCTTTTAGTTAACCTACGTAGTCCAAGTGCCCGCTAGATAACCTAGATAGTCCAAGTGCCCGCTAGATAACCTACATAGTCCAAGTGTCCGCTAGGTAACCTAGAGAGTGCAAGTGCCCGCTAGTTAACCTACATAGTCCAAGTGCCCGCTAGTTAACCTAAATCGTCCAAGTGTCCGCTAGGTAACCTACATAGTCCAAGTGCCTGCTAGGTAACCTAGATAGTCCAAGTGCCTGATAGCTAACCTACATAGTCCAAGTGTCCGTTCGTTAACCTAGATAGTCCAAGTGCCCATTGGGTAACCTACATAGTCCAAGTGCCCGCTTGGTAACCTGGAGAGTCCATTTGCCCGCTAGTTAACGTACACAGTCCAAGTGCCTTCTAGGGAGCCTACATAGTCCACGTGACCCCTAGGGAACCTACATAGTCCAAGTGCCCGTTAGGGAACCTACATAGTCCAAGTGCCCGCTAGGTAACCTACATGGTCCAAATGCCCGCAAGGAAACCTACATAGTCTAAATGCCCGCTCGGCAACCTACGTAATCCAATGCCCGCTCTGGAACATCCATAGTCCAAGTGCCCGTTAGCTAACCTAGATAGTCCAAGGACCCGCTAGTTGACCTACATAGTCCAAGTGCCAGCTAGGTAACCTAGATCGTACAAGTGCCCGCTAGTGGACCTAGATAATCCAAGTGCCTGTTAGCTAACCTAGATAGTCCAAGTGGAGCTAGGTAACCTACATAGTCCAAATGCCCGTTCGTTAACCTAGATAATCCAAGTGCCCGCTAGTTAACCTAGATAGTCCAAGTGCCCGCTAGGTAACCTACATAGTCCAAGTGCCCGCTAGGTAACCTATATAGTCCAAAGGCCTGCTAGTTAACCTACATAGACCAAGTGCCCGCTAGTTAACCTAGATAGTCCAAGTGCCCGCTAGTTAACCTACATAGTACAAGTTCCCGCTAGGTAACCTAGGCAGTCTAAGTGACCACTAGGTTACCTACATAGTCCAAGTGCCCGTTCGTTAACCTACATAGTCCAAGTGCCCGCTAGGTAACGTAGATAGCCCAAGTGCCCGCTAGGGAACGTACATAGTCCAAGTGCCCTTAGGTAACATAGATAGTCCAAATGCCCTCTAGTTAACCTACATAGTCCAAGTGCCTGCTAGGTAAACTACTTAGTCCAAGTGCCCGTTCATTAACCTACATAGTCCAAGTGCCCGTTCGTTAACCTACATAGTCCAAGTGCCCGCTAGGTAACATAGATAGCCCAAGTCCCCGCTAGGGAACATACATAGTCCAAGTGCCCACTAGGTAACATAGACAGTCCAATTGCCCTCTAGTTAACCTAGACAGTCCAAGTACCCGATAGGGAACCTACATAGTCCAAGTGCCTGCTAGGGAACCTACATAGTCCAAGTGCTCGCTAGGCAACCTACATAGTCAAAGTGCCCGTTAGTTAACCTAGATAGTCAAAGTGCCTGCTAGGTAACCTAAATAGTCCAAGTGCCCGCTAGGGAACCTACATAGTCCAAGTGCCCGCTAGGTAACCTAGATTGTCCAAATGCCAGTTAGCTAACCTAGATAGTCAAAGTGTCCGCTAGTTAACCTACATAGTCCAAGTGCCCACTAGGTAACCTAGATAGTTCAAGTGCCTGCTAGGTAACCTAGACAGTCCAAGTGCCCGCTAGGTAACCTATATAGTCCAAATGCCCGCTAGGGAACCTACATAGTCCAAGCGCGCGCTACTTAACCTAGTTACTCCAAGTGCCCGCTAGTTAACCAGGATCATTAAAGTGTCCTCTAGTTAGCTTACATAGTCCAAAGGCCTGCTAGTTAACCTAGATAGTCCAAGTGCCCGCTAGTTAACCTACATCGTCCAAGTGACCGCTAGGTAACCTACATAGTGCAAATGTCTGCTAGGTAACCTACATAGTCCAAGTGCCCGCTAGTTAACGTAGATAGTCCAAGTGCCCGCTAGGTTAGGTACATAGTCCAAGTGCCCCGTAGGTAACCTAGAGAGTGCAAGTGCCCGCTAGTTAACCTACATAATCCAAGTGCCTGCTAGGTAACCTAGATAGTCCAAGTGCCTGCTAGGTAACCTACATAGTGCAAGTGTCCGCTAGTTAACCTCGATCGTCCAATTGTCAGCAAGTTAACCTACATAATCCAAGTGCCCGCTAGGTAAACAAGATAGTCCAAGTGCCCGTTCGGCAACCTAGATAGTCCAAGTGCCCTTTAGGGAACCTAGATAGTCCAAGTGCCCGCTAGGGAACCCACATAGTCCAATTGCCCGCTCTGGAACATACATAGTCCAAGTGCCCGTTAGTTAACCTAGATAATCCAAGTGCCCGCTAGTTAAACTAGATAGTCCAAGTGCCCGCTAGGTAACCTACATAGTCCAAGTGCCCGCTAGGTAACCTATATAGTCCAAATGCCCGCTAGGGAACCTACATAGTTCAAGCGCGCGCTACTTAACCTAGTTACTCCAAGTGCCCGCTAGTTAACCAGGATCATTAAAGTGTCCTCTAGTTAGCTTACATAGTCCAAAGGCCTGCTAGTTAACCTAGATAGTCCAAGTGCCCGCTAGTTAACCTACATCGTCCAAGTGACCGCTAGGTAACCTACATAGTGCAAATTTCTGCTAGGTAACCTACATAGTCCAAGTGCCCGCTAGTTAACGTAGATAGTCCAAGTGCCCGCTAGGTTAGGTACATAGTCCAAGTGCCCCGTAGGTAACCTAGAGAGTGCAAGTGCCTGCTAGTTAACCTACATAATCCAAGTGCCGGCTAGGTAACCTAGATAGTCCAAGTGCCTGCTAGGTAACCTACATAGTGCAAGTGTACGCTAGTTAACCTAGATCGTCCAATTGTCAGCAAGTTAACCTACATAATCCAAGTGCCCGCTAGGTAAACAAGATAGTCCAAGTGCCCGTTCAGCAACCTAGATAGTCCAAGTGCCCTTTAGGGAACCTAGATAGTCCAAGTGCCCGCTAGGGAACCTACATAGTCCAATTGCCCGCTCTGGAACATACATAGTCCAAGTGCCCGTTAGTTAACCTAGATAATCCAAGTGCCC
The DNA here is from genome assembly GCF_050624435.1 of Tenrec ecaudatus. Taxonomy (NCBI): domain Eukaryota; kingdom Metazoa; phylum Chordata; class Mammalia; order Afrosoricida; family Tenrecidae; genus Tenrec; species Tenrec ecaudatus. The sequence continues at coordinate 258,355 of NW_027457630.1, read as the reverse complement.
GCTAGTTAAACTAGATAGTCCAAGTGCCCGCTAGGTAACCTACATAGTCCAAGTGCCCGCTAGGTAACCTATATAGTCCAAATGCCCGCTAGGGAACCTACATAGTCCAAGCGCGCGCTACTTAACCTAGTTACTCCAAGTGCCCGCTAGTTAACCAGGATCATTAAAGTGTCCTCTAGTTAGCTTACATAGTCCAAAGGCCTGCTAGTTAACCTAGATAGTCCAAGTGCCCGCTAGTTAACCTACATAGTCCAAGTTCCCGCTAGGTAACCTAGACAGTCCAAGTGACCACTAGGTTACCTACATAGTCCAAGTGCCCGTTCGTTAACCTACATAGTCCAAGTGCCCGCTAGGTAACGTAGATAGCCCAAGTGCCCGCTAGGGAACGTACATACTCCAAGTGCACACTAGGTAACCTAGATAGTCCAAGTGCCCGCTAGTTAACCTACAAAATCCAAGTGCCAGCTAGGTAACCTAGATAGTACAAGTGCCCGCTAGGGAACCTAGATAGTCCAAGTGCCTTTTAGCTAACCTAGATAGTCCAAGTGGCGGCTAGGTAACCTACATAGTCCAAGTGCCCGTTCGTTAACCTAGATAATCCAAGTGCCCGCTAGGTAACCTAGACAGTCCAAGTGCCCGCTAGCTAACCTACATAGTCCAAATGTCCGCTAGTTAACCTACATAGTCCAAGTGCCCGTTAAGTAAACTAGATAGTCCAAATGCCCGCTAGGGAACCTACATAGTCCAAGTGCCCGTTCGTTAACCTAGATAATCCAAGTGCACGCTAGGTAACCTAGACTGTCCAAGTGCCCGCTAGGTAACCTACATAGTCCAAATGCCCGCTAGTTAACCTACATAGTCCAAGTGACCGTTAAGTAAACTAGATAGTCCAAATGCCCGCTAGGGAACCTACATAGTCTAAGTGCCCGTTAGTTAACCTAGATAGTCCAAGTGCCCATTAGGTAACCTAGATAGTCCAAATGCCCGTTAGGCAACCTACATGGCCAAGAGCCCATTCATTGACCTAGAAGTTCAAGTGCCCGTTAGGTAACCTAGATAGTCCAAATGCCCGCTAGGGAACCCACATAGTCCAAGTGCCCGCTAGGGAAATTACATAGTCCAAGGGCCGGTAGGGAACCTACATAGTCCAAGTGCCCGTTAGTTAACCTAGATAGTCCTAGTGCCCGCTAGGTAACCTAGATAGTCCAACAGCCCGGTAGGTAAACTACATACTCCAAGTACCCACTAGGTAACGTAGATAGTTCAAGTGCCAGCTAGGTAACCTAGATAGTCCAAGTGCCCGCTAGGTAACCTACAAGGTCTATGTGCCCGCTAAGGAATGTATATAGTCCAAATGCCCGCTAGGGAACCTACATAATCCAAATGCCCGCTAGGTAACCTAGAGAGTCCAAGGGCCCGCTAGGTAACCTACATAGTCCTAGTGCGCCCTAGTTAACCTACATTCTCCAAGTGCCCGATAGGGAACCTACATAGTCCAAGCGCCCGCTAGGTAACCTACATAGTCCAAGGGCCTGCTAGTTAACCTACACAGTCCAAGGTCTTCTAGTTAACCTAGATAGTCCAAATGCCTGCTAGGGAACCCACATAGTACAAGTGCCCGCTAGGGAACTTACATAGTCCAAGGGCCGCTAGGGAACCTACATAGTCCAAGTGCCCGTTAGTTAACCTACATAGTCCAATTGCCCGCTATGTAACCTAGATAGTCAAAGGGCCCGTTAGGTAACCTAGATAGTCCAAGTGCCCGTTAGGCAACCTACATGGTCCAAGAGCCCGTTCGTTAACCTAGAAGTCCAAGTGCCCGCTAGGTAACCTAGACAGTCCAAGTGACCGCTAGGTTACCTGCATATTCCAAGTGCCCGTTCGTTAACCTAGATAGTCCAAGTGCTCACTAGGTAACCTATATAGTCCAAGTGCCCGCTAGGAAACCTAGATAGTCCAAGGGCACGCTAGTTAACCTACATAATCCATGGGCCCGCTAGTTAACTTACGTAGTACAAGGGCCCGCTAGTTAACCTAGATCGTGCAAGTGTCCGCTAGTTAACCTACATAGTCCAAGTGCACGCTCGTTAACCTATACACCAAGTGCCCGCTACGTAACCTAGATAGTCCAAGGGCACGCTAGTTAACCTACATAGTACAAGTGCCCGCTAGGCAACCTAGAGAGTCCAAGTGCCCGCAAAGGAACTTACATAGTCCAATTGCCCGCTAGGGATTCTTCATAATCCAAGTGCCTGCTAGGTAACCTAGATAGTCCAAGTGCCCGATAGTTAACATAGATTGTCCAAGTGCCCATTGTTAACCTACATAGTCCAAGTGCCCGCTAGGTAACCTACATAGTGCAAGTGTCCGCTAGGTAACCTCCATAGTCCAAGTGCCCGCTAGTTAACATAGATAGTCCAAGTGCCCGCTAGGGAACCTACATAGTCCAATAGTCCGCTCTGGAACATACATAGTCCAAGTGCCTGTTAGTTAAATGAGATAATCCAAGTGCCCGCTAGTTAACCTACATAGTCCAAGTGCCCGCTAGGTAACCTACATAATCCAAGTGCCCGCTAGGTAACCTATATAGTCCAAATGCCCGCTAGGGGACCTACATAGTCCAAGTGCCCGCTAGTTAACCTAGATAGTCCAAGTGCCCGCTAGTTAACCTACATAGTCCAAGTGCCCGCTAGTTAACCTAGACAGTCCAAGTGACCACTAGGTTACCTACATAGTCCAAGTGCCCGTTCGTTAACCTACATAGACCAAGTGCCCGTAGGTAATTTAGATAGTCCAAGTGCACGATCGTTAACTTACATTGTCCAAGTGGCCGTTAGGTAACGTAGATAGCCCAAGTGCCCGCTAGGGAACGTACATAGTCCGAGTGCCCAATAGGTAACCTAGACAATCCAATTGCCCCCTAGTTAACCTAGACAGTCCAAGTACCCGATGGGGAACCTACATAGTCCAAGTGCCCGCTAGGGAACCTAAATAGTCCAAGTGCTCGCTAGGCAACCTACATAGTCCAAGTGCCCGTTAGTTAACCTAGATAGTCCAATTGCCCGTTAGCTAACCTAGATAGTCGAAGTGTCAGCTAGTTAACCTACATAGTCCAAGTGCCGTTCTTTAACCTAGATAGTCCAAGTACCCGCTATGTAACCTAGACAGTCCAAGTGCCCGCTAGGTTACCTACATAGTCCAAGTGCACGTTTGTTAACCTAGATAGTCCAAGTGCCCGCTGGTAACCTACATAGTCCAAGGGCCCGCTAGGTAACCTTGATAGTCCAAGTGCCTTTTAGTTAACCTACGTAGTCCAAGTGCCCGCTAGATAACCTACATAGTCCAAGTGCCCGCTAGATAACCTACATAGTCCAAGTGTCCGCTAGGTAACCTAGAGAGTGCAAGTGCCAGCTAGTTAACCTACACAGTCCAAGTGCCCGCTAGTTAACCTAGATAGTTCAAGTGCCCGCTAGTAAACCTAGATAGTCCAAGGGCCTGCTAGTTAACCTAGATAGTCCAAGTGCCCGCTCGTTAACCTAAATCGTCCAAGTGTCCGCTAGGTAACCTACATAGTCCAAGTACCTGCTAGGTAACCTAGATAGTCCAAGTGCCTGATAGCTAACCTACATACTCCAAGTGTCCGTTCGTTGACCTAGATAGTCCAAGTGCCAATTGGGTAACCTACATAGTCCAAGTGTCCGCTTGGTAACCTGGATAGTCCATTTGCCCGCTAGTTAACCTACATAGTCCACTTGCCTTCTAGGGAGCCTACATAGTCAACGTGCCCCCTAGGGAACCTACATAGTCCAAGTGCCCATTAGGGAACCTACATACTCCAAGTGCCCGCTAGGTAACCTACATAGTCCAAATGCCCGCAAGGAAACCTACATAGTCTAAATGTCCGCTCGGCAACCTACGTAATCCAATGCCCGCTCTGGAACATACATAGTCCAAGTGCCCGTTAGCTATCCTAGATAGTCCAAGGGCCCGCTAGTTGACCTACATAGTCCAAGTGCCAGCTAGGTAACCTAGATCGTACAAGTGCCCGCTAGGGAACCTAGATAGTCCAAGTGCCTGTTAGCTAACCTAGATAGTCCAAGTGGTGGCTAGGTAACCTACATAGTCCAAATGCCCATTCGTTAACCTAGATAATCCAAGTGCCCGTTAGGTAACCTAGACAGTCCAAGTGCCCGCTAGTTACCCTACATAGTCCAAGTGCCCGTTACTTAACCTAGAAAGTCAAAGTGCCTGCTAGAAAACCTACATAGTCCAAGTGCCCGCTACGTAATCTAAATAGTCCAAATGCCCGCTAGGGAAACTACATAGTCCAAGTGCCCGTTAGTTAACCTAGATAGTCCAAGTGCCCACTAGGGGACGTACATAGTCCAAGTGCCCGCTAGGTAACCTACATAGTCCAAGTTCCCGATGGTAACATAAATAGTCCAAATGCCCGCTAGGGAAACTACATAGTCCAAGTGCCTGCTAGTTAACCTAGATAGTCCAAGTGACCCCTAGTAAACCTACAAAATCCATGGGCCCGCTAGTTAACCTACATAGTGCAAGGGCCCGCTAGTTGACCTAGATCGTGCAAGTGTCCGCTAGTTAACCTACAATATCCAAGTGCCAGCTAGTTAACCTAGATAGTCCAATTGCCCGCTAGGGATCCTTCATTATCCAAGTGCCTGCTAGGTAACTTAGATAGTCCAAGTGCCCGCTAGTTAACATAGATTGTCCAAGTGCCCTTTGTTAACCTACATAGTCCAAGTGCCCGCTTGGCAACCTACATAGTGCAAGTGTCCGCTACGTAACCTACATAGTCCAAGTGTCCGCTAGTTTACATAGATAGTCCAAGTGCCCGCTAGGGAAGGTACATTGTCCAAGTGCCCGCTAGGTAACCTAGAGAGTGCAAGTGCCCGCTAGTTAACCTGCATAGTCAGAATTGCCCGCTAGGTAACCTACATAGTCCAATTGTCCGCTCTGGAACATACATAGTCCAAGTGCCTGTTAGTTAAACTAGATAATCCAAGTGGCCGCTAGTTAACCTACATAGTCCAAGTGCCCGCTAGGTAACCTACATAATCCAAGTGCCCGCTAGGTAACCTATATAGTCCAAATGCCCGCTAGGGAAACTACATAGTCCAAGTGCCCGCTAGTTAACCTAGATAGTCCAAGTGCCCCCTAGTAAACCTACATAATCCTAGGGCCCGCTAGTTAACCTACGTAGTGCAAGGGCCCGCTAGTTAACCTAGATCATGGAAGTGTCCGCTAGTTAACCTACATAGTCCAAGTGCCTTCTAGGGAGCCTACATAGTCCACGTGACCGCTAGGGAACCTACATAGTCCAAGTGCCCGTTAGGGAACCTACATAGTCCAAGTGTCCGCTAGGTAACCTACATAGTCCAAGTGCCTGCTAGGTAACCTAGATAGTCCAAGTGCCCGCTAGTTAACCTACATAGTCCAAGTGCCCGCTAGTTAACCTAGACAGTCCAAGTGACCACTAGGTTACCTACATAGTCCAAGTGCCCGTTCGTTAACCTACATAGACCAAGTGCCCGTAGGTAATTTAGATAGTCCAAGTGCACGATCGTTAACTTACATTGTCCAAGTGGCCGTTAGGTAACGTAGATAGCCCAAGTGCCCGCTAGGGAACGTACATAGTCCGAGTGCCCAATAGGTAACCTAGACAATCCAATTGCCCCCTAGTTAACCTAGACAGTCCAAGTACCCGATGGGGAACCTACATAGTCCAAGTGCCCGCTAGGGAACCTAAATAGTCCAAGTGCTCGCTAGGCAACCTACATAGTCCAAGTGCCCGTTAGTTAACCTAGATAGTCCAATTGCCCGTTAGCTAACCTAGATAGTCGAAGTGTCAGCTAGTTAACCTACATAGTCCAAGTGCCGTTCTTTAACCTAGATAGTCCAAGTACCCGCTATGTAACCTAGACAGTCCAAGTGCCCGCTAGGTTACCTACATAGTCCAAGTGCACGTTTGTTAACCTAGATAGTCCAAGTGCCCGCTGGTAACCTACATAGTCCAAGGGCCCGCTAGGTAACCTTGATAGTCCAAGTGCCTTTTAGTTAACCTACGTAGTCCAAGTGCCCGCTAGATAACCTACATAGTCCAAGTGCCCGCTAGATAACCTACATAGTCCAAGTGTCCGCTAGGTAACCTAGAGAGTGCAAGTGCCAGCTAGTTAACCTACACAGTCCAAGTGCCCGCTAGTTAACCTAGATAGTTCAAGTGCCCGCTAGTAAACCTAGATAGTCCAAGGGCCTGCTAGTTAACCTAGATAGTCCAAGTGCCCGCTCGTTAACCTAAATCGTCCAAGTGTCCGCTAGGTAACCTACATAGTCCAAGTACCTGCTAGGTAACCTAGATAGTCCAAGTGCCTGATAGCTAACCTACATACTCCAAGTGTCCGTTCGTTGACCTAGATAGTCCAAGTGCCAATTGGGTAACCTACATAGTCCAAGTGTCCGCTTGGTAACCTGGATAGTCCATTTGCCCGCTAGTTAACCTACATAGTCCACTTGCCTTCTAGGGAGCCTACATAGTCAACGTGCCCCCTAGGGAACCTACATAGTCCAAGTGCCCATTAGGGAACCTACATACTCCAAGTGCCCGCTAGGTAACCTACATAGTCCAAATGCCCGCAAGGAAACCTACATAGTCTAAATGTCCGCTCGGCAACCTACGTAATCCAATGCCCGCTCTGGAACATACATAGTCCAAGTGCCCGTTAGCTATCCTAGATAGTCCAAGGGCCCGCTAGTTGACCTACATAGTCCAAGTGCCAGCTAGGTAACCTAGATCGTACAAGTGCCCGCTAGGGAACCTAGATAGTCCAAGTGCCTGTTAGCTAACCTAGATAGTCCAAGTGGTGGCTAGGTAACCTACATAGTCCAAATGCCCATTCGTTAACCTAGATAATCCAAGTGCCCGTTAGGTAACCTAGACAGTCCAAGTGCCCGCTAGTTACCCTACATAGTCCAAGTGCCCGTTACTTAACCTAGAAAGTCAAAGTGCCTGCTAGAAAACCTACATAGTCCAAGTGCCCGCTACGTAATCTAAATAGTCCAAATGCCCGCTAGGGAAACTACATAGTCCAAGTGCCCGTTAGTTAACCTAGATAGTCCAAGTGCCCACTAGGGGACGTACATAGTCCAAGTGCCCGCTAGGTAACCTACATAGTCCAAGTTCCCGATGGTAACATAAATAGTCCAAATGCCCGCTAGGGAAACTACATAGTCCAAGTGCCTGCTAGTTAACCTAGATAGTCCAAGTGACCCCTAGTAAACCTACAAAATCCATGGGCCCGCTAGTTAACCTACATAGTGCAAGGGCCCGCTAGTTGACCTAGATCGTGCAAGTGTCCGCTAGTTAACCTACAATATCCAAGTGCCAGCTAGTTAACCTAGATAGTCCAATTGCCCGCTAGGGATCCTTCATTATCCAAGTGCCTGCTAGGTAACTTAGATAGTCCAAGTGCCCGCTAGTTAACATAGATTGTCCAAGTGCCCTTTGTTAACCTACATAGTCCAAGTGCCCGCTTGGCAACCTACATAGTGCAAGTGTCCGCTACGTAACCTACATAGTCCAAGTGTCCGCTAGTTTACATAGATAGTCCAAGTGCCCGCTAGGGAAGGTACATTGTCCAAGTGCCCGCTAGGTAACCTAGAGAGTGCAAGTGCCCGCTAGTTAACCTGCATAGTCAGAATTGCCCGCTAGGTAACCTACATAGTCCAATTGTCCGCTCTGGAACATACATAGTCCAAGTGCCTGTTAGTTAAACTAGATAATCCAAGTGGCCGCTAGTTAACCTACATAGTCCAAGTGCCCGCTAGGTAACCTACATAATCCAAGTGCCCGCTAGGTAACCTATATAGTCCAAATGCCCGCTAGGGAAACTACATAGTCCAAGTGCCCGCTAGTTAACCTAGATAGTCCAAGTGCCCCCTAGTAAACCTACATAATCCTAGGGCCCGCTAGTTAACCTACGTAGTGCAAGGGCCCGCTAGTTAACCTAGATCATGGAAGTGTCCGCTAGTTAACCTACATAGTCCAAGTGCCTTCTAGGGAGCCTACATAGTCCACGTGACCGCTAGGGAACCTACATAGTCCAAGTGCCCGTTAGGGAAACTACATAGTCCAAGTGTCAGCTAGTTAACCTACATAGTCCAAGTGCCCACTAGGTAACCTAGATAGTTCAAGTGCCCGCTAGGTAACCTAGACAGTCCAAGTGCCCGCTAGGTTACCTACATAGTCCATGTGACTGCTAGGTAACCTAGATAGTCAAAGTGCCTGATAGCTAACCTACATAGTCCAAGTGTCCTTTCGTTAACCTAGATAGTCCAAGTGCCCATTGGGTAACCTACATAGTCCAAGTGCCCGCTTGGTAACCTGGATAGTCCAAGTGCCCGCTAGTTAACCTACATAGTCCAAGTGCCTTCTAGGGAGCCTACATAGTTCAAGTGACCGCTAGGGAACCTACATAATCCAAGTGCCCGCCCTGGAACATACATAGTCCAAGTGCCCGTTAGCTAACCTAGATAGTCCAAGGGCCCGCTAGTTGACCTACATAGTCCAAGTGCCAGCTAGGTAACCTAGATAGTACTAGTGCCGCTAGGGAACCTAGATAATCCAAGTGCCTGTTAGCTAACCTAGATAGTCCAAGTGGCGGCTAGGTAACCTACATAGTCCAAGTGCCCGTTCGTTAACCTAGATAATCCAAGTGCCCGCTAGGTAACCTAGACAGTCCAAGTGCCCGCTAGGTAACCTACATAGTCCAAATGCCCGCTAGTTAACCTACATAGTCCAAGTGCCCTTTAGGTAACCTAGATAGTCCAAGTGCCCGCTAATTAACCTACATAGTCCAAGTGCCCGCTAGGTAACCTAGATAGTGAAAGTGCCCGTTAGGTAACCTAGACAGTCCAAGTGCCCGCTAGGTAACCTACATAGTCCAAATGCCCGCTAGTTAACCTACATAGTCCAAGTGCCCTTTAGGTAACCTAGATAGTCCACGTGCCCGCTAATTAACCTACATAGTCCAAGTGCCCGCTAGGTAACCTAGAGAGTGAAAGTGCCCGCTAGGTAACCTAGATAGTCCAAGTGCCCGTTACCTAACCTAGATAGTCCAAGTGCCCGCTAGGCAACATACATAGTCCAAGTGCCCGTTCGTTAACCTAGAACTCCAAGTGCCCGCTATGTAATCTAGACAGTCCAAGAGCCCATTCGTTAACCTAGATTGTCCAAGTGCCCGTTAGGGAACCTATATACTCCAAGTGCTATCTAGGTAACCTAGATAGTCCAAGGGCCCACTAGTTAACCTACATAGTCCAAGGGCTCGCTTGTTAACTTTGATGATCCAAGTGCCCGTTAGTAAACCTAGATCGTGCAAGTGCCCCCTAGTTAACCTAGATCGTCCAAGTGTCTTCTAGTTAACCTACATAGTCCAAGTGACCGCTAGGTAACCTACATAGTGCAAGTGTCTGCTAGGTAACCTACATAGTCCAAGTGCCCGCTAGTTAACGTAGATAGTCCAAGTGCCCGCTAGGTTAGGTACATAGTCCAAGTGCCCCGTAGGTAACCTAGAGAGTGCAAGTGTCCGCTAGTTAACCTACATAGTCCAAGTGCCTGCTAGGTAACCTAGATAGTCCAAGTGCCTGCTAGGTAACCTACATAGTGCAAGTGTCCGCTAGTTAACCTAGATCGTCCAATTGTCCGCTAGTTAACCTACATAGTCCAAGTGCCCACTAGGTAACCTAGATAGTCCAAGTGCCCGTTCGGTAACCTAGATAGTCCAAGTGCCCTTTAGGGAACCTAGATAGTCCAAGCCCCGCTAGGGAACCTACATAGTCCAATTGCCCGCTCTGGAACATACATAGTCCAAGTGCCCGTTAGTTAACCTAGATAATCCAAGTGCCCGCTAGTTAAACTAGATAGTCCAAGTGCCCGCTAGGTAACCTACATAGTCCAAGTGCCCGCTAGGTAACCTATATAGTCCAAATGCCTGCTAGGGAACCTACATAGTCCAAGCGCGCGCTACTTAACCTAGATAGTCCAAGTGCCCGCTAGTTAATCAGGATCATCAAAGTGCCCTCTAGTTAGCTTACATAGTCCAAGTGCCCGCTAGTTAACCTACATTGTCCAAGTTCCCGCTAGGTAACCTAGACAGTCCAAGTGACCACTAGGTTACCTACATAGTCCAAGTGCCCGTTCGTTAACCTACATAGTCCAAGTGCCCGCTAGGTAACGTAGATAGCCCAAGTGCTCGCTAGGGAACGTACATACTCCAAGTGCCCACTAGGTAACCTAGATAGTCCAAGTGCCCGCTAGTTAACCTACAAAATCCAAGTGCCAGCTAGGTAACCTAGATAGTACAAGTGCCCGCTAGGGAACCTAGATAGTCCAAGTGCCTTTTAGCTAACCTAGATAGTCCAAGTGGCGGCTAGGTAACCTACATAGTACAAGTGCCCGTTCGTAATCCTAGATAATCCAAGTGCCCGCTAGGTAACCTAGACAGTCCAAGTGCCCGCTAGCTAACCTACATAGTCCAAATGCCCGCTAGGGAACCTACATAGTCCAAGTGCCCGTTAAGTAACCTAGATAGTCCAAATGCCCGCTAGGGAACACACATAGTCCAAGCGCCCGCTAGGGAACTTACATAGTCCAAGGGCCGCTAGGGAACCTACATAGTCCAAGTGCCCGCTAGTTAACCTAGATAGTGCAAGTGCCCGCTAGGTAACCTAGATAGTCCAACAGCCCGGTAGGTAACCTACATACTCCAAGTACCCGCTAGGTAACGTAGATACTTCAAGTGCCAGCTAGGTAACCTACAAAGTCTATGTGCCCGCTAAGGAATCTATATAGTCCAAATGCCCACTAGGGAGCCTTCATAATCCAAATGCCCGCTAGGTAACCTAGATAGTCCAAGGGCCTGCTAGGTAACCTACATAGTCCTAGTGCCCCCTAGTTAACCTACAGTCTCCAAGTGCCCCATAGGGAACCTACATATTCCAAGTGTCCGCTAGGTAACCTACATAGTCCAAATGCCCTCTAGTTAACCCACATAGTCCAAGGGCCCGCTAGGGAACCTACATAGTCCAAGTGCCCGTTAGTTAACCTAGATAGTCCTAGTGCCCGCTAGGTAACCAACATACTCCAAGAACTAGCTAGGCAACGTAGATTGTTCAAGTGCCAGCTTGGTAACCAAGATAGTCCAAGTGCCCGCTAGGTAACCTACAAAGTCTAAGTACCCGCTAGGTTATCTATATAGTCCAAATGCCCGCTAGGTAACCTACATAGTCCAAGTGCCCGTTAGGTAACCTAGATAGTCCAAGTGCCCGTTAGGCAACCTACATGGACCAAAAGCCCATTCATTGACCCAGAAGTCCAAATGCCCGCTAGGGAACCCACATAGTCCATGTGCCCGCTAGGGAAATTACATAGTCCAAGGGCCGGTAGGGAACCTATATAGTCCAAGTGCCCGTTAGTTAACCTAGATAGTCCAAGTGCCCGCTAGGTAACCTAGATAGTCCAACAGCCCGATAGGAAACCTACATACTCCAAGTACCCACTAGGTAACGTAGATAGTTCAAGTGCCAGCTAGGTAACCTAGATAGTCCAAGTGCCCGCTAGGTAACCTACAAGGTCTATGTGCCCGCTAAGGAATCTATATAGTCCAAATGCCCGCTAGGGAACCTACATAATCCAAATACCCGCTAGGTAACCTAGATAGTCCAAGGGCCCGCTAGGTAACCTACATAGTCCTAGTGCCCCCTAGTTAACCTACATTCTCCAAGTGCCCGATAGGGAACCTACATACTCCAAGTGCCCGCTAGGTAACCTACATAGTCCAAGGCCCGCTAGTTAACCTACATAGTCCAAGGTCTGCTAGTTAACCTAGATAGTCCAAATGCCTGCTAGGGAACCCAGATAGTCCAAGTGCCCGCTAGGGAACTTACATAGTCCAAGGGCCGCTAGGGAACCTACATAGTCCAAGTGCCCGTTAGTTAACCAAGATAGTCCAAGTGCCCGCTAGGAAACCTAGAGTCCAAGTGCTCGCTAGTTAACCTACATAGTCCAAGTGCCCGCTATGTAACCTAGATAGTCAAAGTGCCCGTTAGGTAACCTAGATAGTCCAAGTGCCCGTTAGGCAACCTACATGGTCCAAGAGCCCGTTCGTTAACCTAGAAGTCCAAGTGCCCGCTAGGTAACCTAGACAGTCCAAGTGACCGCTAGGTTACCTGCATATTCCAAGTGCCCGTTCGTTAACCTAGATAGTCCAAGTGCCCACTAGGTAACTTATATAGTCCAAGTGCCCGCTAGGAAACCTAGATAGTCCAAGGGCACGCTAGTTAACCTACGTAGTACAAGGGCCCGCTAGTTAACCTAGATCATGCAAGTGTCCGCTAGTTAACCTACATAGTCCAAGTGCCCCCTAGTTAACCTACACACCAAGTGCCCGCTACGTAACCTAGATAGTCCAAGGGCACGCTAGTTAACCTACATAGTACAAGTGTCCGCTAGGCAACCTAGATAGTCCAAGTGCCCGCTAAGGAACCTACATAGTCCAATTGCCCGCTAGGGATCCTTCATAATCCAAGTGCCTGCTAGGTAACCTAGATAGTCCAAGTGCCCGCTAGTTAACATAGATTGTCCAAGTGCCCTTTGTTAACCTACATAGTCCAAGTGCCCGCTAGGTAACCTACATAATCCAAGTGCCCGCTAGGTAACCTATATAGTCCAAATGCCCGCTAGGGAATCTACATAGTCCAAGTGCCCGCTAGTTAACCTAGATAGTCCAAGTGCCCGCTAGTTAACCTACATAGTCCAAGTGCCCGCTAGTTAACCTAGACAGTCCAAGTGACCACTAGGTTACCTACATAGTCGAAGTGCCTGTTCATTAACCTACATAGTCCAAGTGCCCGCTAGGTAACGTAGATAGCCCAAGTGTCCGCTAGGGAACGTACATAGTCCAAGTGCCCGTAGGTAATTTAGATAGTCCAAGTGCCCGTTCGTTAACTTACATTGTCCAAGTGCCCGCTAGGTAACGTAGATAGCCCAAGTGCCCGCTAGGGAACGTACATAATCCAAGTGCCCTTAGGTAACCTAGATAGTCCAAATGCCCGCTAGTTAACCTACATAGTCCAAGTGCCCGCTAGTTAACCTAAATCGTCCAAGTGTCCGCTAGGTAACCTACATAGTCCAAGTGCCTGCTAGGTAACCTAGATAGTCCAAGTGCCTGATAGCTAACCTACATAGTCCAAGTGCACGTTCGTTAACCTAGATAGTCCAAGTGCCCGCTGGTAACCTACATAGTCCAAGAGCCCGCTAGGTAAACTTGATAGTCCAAGTGCCTTTTAGTTAACCTACGTAGTCCAAGTGCCCGCTAGATAACCTAGATAGTCCAAGTGCCCGCTAGATAACCTACATAGTCCAAGTGTCCGCTAGGTAACCTAGAGAGTGCAAGTGCCCGCTAGTTAACCTACATAGTCCAAGTGCCCGCTAGTTAACCTAAATCGTCCAAGTGTCCGCTAGGTAACCTACATAGTCCAAGTGCCTGCTAGGTAACCTAGATAGTCCAAGTGCCTGATAGCTAACCTACATAGTCCAAGTGTCCGTTCGTTAACCTAGATAGTCCAAGTGCCCATTGGGTAACCTACATAGTCCAAGTGCCCGCTTGGTAACCTGGAGAGTCCATTTGCCCGCTAGTTAACGTACACAGTCCAAGTGCCTTCTAGGGAGCCTACATAGTCCACGTGACCCCTAGGGAACCTACATAGTCCAAGTGCCCGTTAGGGAACCTACATAGTCCAAGTGCCCGCTAGGTAACCTACATGGTCCAAATGCCCGCAAGGAAACCTACATAGTCTAAATGCCCGCTCGGCAACCTACGTAATCCAATGCCCGCTCTGGAACATCCATAGTCCAAGTGCCCGTTAGCTAACCTAGATAGTCCAAGGACCCGCTAGTTGACCTACATAGTCCAAGTGCCAGCTAGGTAACCTAGATCGTACAAGTGCCCGCTAGTGGACCTAGATAATCCAAGTGCCTGTTAGCTAACCTAGATAGTCCAAGTGGAGCTAGGTAACCTACATAGTCCAAATGCCCGTTCGTTAACCTAGATAATCCAAGTGCCCGCTAGTTAACCTAGATAGTCCAAGTGCCCGCTAGGTAACCTACATAGTCCAAGTGCCCGCTAGGTAACCTATATAGTCCAAAGGCCTGCTAGTTAACCTACATAGACCAAGTGCCCGCTAGTTAACCTAGATAGTCCAAGTGCCCGCTAGTTAACCTACATAGTACAAGTTCCCGCTAGGTAACCTAGGCAGTCTAAGTGACCACTAGGTTACCTACATAGTCCAAGTGCCCGTTCGTTAACCTACATAGTCCAAGTGCCCGCTAGGTAACGTAGATAGCCCAAGTGCCCGCTAGGGAACGTACATAGTCCAAGTGCCCTTAGGTAACATAGATAGTCCAAATGCCCTCTAGTTAACCTACATAGTCCAAGTGCCTGCTAGGTAAACTACTTAGTCCAAGTGCCCGTTCATTAACCTACATAGTCCAAGTGCCCGTTCGTTAACCTACATAGTCCAAGTGCCCGCTAGGTAACATAGATAGCCCAAGTCCCCGCTAGGGAACATACATAGTCCAAGTGCCCACTAGGTAACATAGACAGTCCAATTGCCCTCTAGTTAACCTAGACAGTCCAAGTACCCGATAGGGAACCTACATAGTCCAAGTGCCTGCTAGGGAACCTACATAGTCCAAGTGCTCGCTAGGCAACCTACATAGTCAAAGTGCCCGTTAGTTAACCTAGATAGTCAAAGTGCCTGCTAGGTAACCTAAATAGTCCAAGTGCCCGCTAGGGAACCTACATAGTCCAAGTGCCCGCTAGGTAACCTAGATTGTCCAAATGCCAGTTAGCTAACCTAGATAGTCAAAGTGTCCGCTAGTTAACCTACATAGTCCAAGTGCCCACTAGGTAACCTAGATAGTTCAAGTGCCTGCTAGGTAACCTAGACAGTCCAAGTGCCCGCTAGGTAACCTATATAGTCCAAATGCCCGCTAGGGAACCTACATAGTCCAAGCGCGCGCTACTTAACCTAGTTACTCCAAGTGCCCGCTAGTTAACCAGGATCATTAAAGTGTCCTCTAGTTAGCTTACATAGTCCAAAGGCCTGCTAGTTAACCTAGATAGTCCAAGTGCCCGCTAGTTAACCTACATCGTCCAAGTGACCGCTAGGTAACCTACATAGTGCAAATGTCTGCTAGGTAACCTACATAGTCCAAGTGCCCGCTAGTTAACGTAGATAGTCCAAGTGCCCGCTAGGTTAGGTACATAGTCCAAGTGCCCCGTAGGTAACCTAGAGAGTGCAAGTGCCCGCTAGTTAACCTACATAATCCAAGTGCCTGCTAGGTAACCTAGATAGTCCAAGTGCCTGCTAGGTAACCTACATAGTGCAAGTGTCCGCTAGTTAACCTCGATCGTCCAATTGTCAGCAAGTTAACCTACATAATCCAAGTGCCCGCTAGGTAAACAAGATAGTCCAAGTGCCCGTTCGGCAACCTAGATAGTCCAAGTGCCCTTTAGGGAACCTAGATAGTCCAAGTGCCCGCTAGGGAACCCACATAGTCCAATTGCCCGCTCTGGAACATACATAGTCCAAGTGCCCGTTAGTTAACCTAGATAATCCAAGTGCCCGCTAGTTAAACTAGATAGTCCAAGTGCCCGCTAGGTAACCTACATAGTCCAAGTGCCCGCTAGGTAACCTATATAGTCCAAATGCCCGCTAGGGAACCTACATAGTTCAAGCGCGCGCTACTTAACCTAGTTACTCCAAGTGCCCGCTAGTTAACCAGGATCATTAAAGTGTCCTCTAGTTAGCTTACATAGTCCAAAGGCCTGCTAGTTAACCTAGATAGTCCAAGTGCCCGCTAGTTAACCTACATCGTCCAAGTGACCGCTAGGTAACCTACATAGTGCAAATTTCTGCTAGGTAACCTACATAGTCCAAGTGCCC
Organism: Tenrec ecaudatus; assembly: GCF_050624435.1. NCBI lineage: Eukaryota > Metazoa > Chordata > Mammalia > Afrosoricida > Tenrecidae > Tenrec > Tenrec ecaudatus. The sequence continues at coordinate 242,329 of NW_027457630.1, read as the reverse complement.
GCTAGTTAACGTAGATAGTCCAAGTGCCCGCTAGGTTAGGTACATAGTCCAAGTGCCCCGTAGGTAACCTAGAGAGTGCAAGTGCCTGCTAGTTAACCTACATAATCCAAGTGCCGGCTAGGTAACCTAGATAGTCCAAGTGCCTGCTAGGTAACCTACATAGTGCAAGTGTACGCTAGTTAACCTAGATCGTCCAATTGTCAGCAAGTTAACCTACATAATCCAAGTGCCCGCTAGGTAAACAAGATAGTCCAAGTGCCCGTTCAGCAACCTAGATAGTCCAAGTGCCCTTTAGGGAACCTAGATAGTCCAAGTGCCCGCTAGGGAACCTACATAGTCCAATTGCCCGCTCTGGAACATACATAGTCCAAGTGCCCGTTAGTTAACCTAGATAATCCAAGTGCCCGCTAGTTAAACTAGATAGTCCAAGTGCCCGCTAGGTAACCTACATAGTCCAAGTGCCCGCTAGGTAACCTATATAGTCCAAATGCCCGCTAGGGAACCTACATAGTCCAAGCGCGCGCTACTTAACCTAGTTACTCCAAGTGCCCGCTAGTTAACCAGGATCATTAAAGTGTCCTCTAGTTAGCTTACATAGTCCAAAGGCCTGCTAGTTAACCTAGATAGTCCAAGTGCCCGCTAGTTAACCTACATAGTCCAAGTTCCCGCTAGGTAACCTAGACAGTCCAAGTGACCACTAGGTTACCTACATAGTCCAAGTGCCCGTTCGTTAACCTACATAGTCCAAGTGCCCGCTAGGTAACGTAGATAGCCCAAGTGCCCGCTAGGGAACGTACATACTCCAAGTGCACACTAGGTAACCTAGATAGTCCAAGTGCCCGCTAGTTAACCTACAAAATCCAAGTGCCAGCTAGGTAACCTAGATAGTACAAGTGCCCGCTAGGGAACCTAGATAGTCCAAGTGCCTTTTAGCTAACCTAGATAGTCCAAGTGGCGGCTAGGTAACCTACATAGTCCAAGTGCCCGTTCGTTAACCTAGATAATCCAAGTGCCCGCTAGGTAACCTAGACAGTCCAAGTGCCCGCTAGCTAACCTACATAGTCCAAATGTCCGCTAGTTAACCTACATAGTCCAAGTGCCCGTTAAGTAAACTAGATAGTCCAAATGCCCGCTAGGGAACCTACATAGTCCAAGTGCCCGTTCGTTAACCTAGATAATCCAAGTGCACGCTAGGTAACCTAGACTGTCCAAGTGCCCGCTAGGTAACCTACATAGTCCAAATGCCCGCTAGTTAACCTACATAGTCCAAGTGACCGTTAAGTAAACTAGATAGTCCAAATGCCCGCTAGGGAACCTACATAGTCTAAGTGCCCGTTAGTTAACCTAGATAGTCCAAGTGCCCATTAGGTAACCTAGATAGTCCAAATGCCCGTTAGGCAACCTACATGGCCAAGAGCCCATTCATTGACCTAGAAGTTCAAGTGCCCGTTAGGTAACCTAGATAGTCCAAATGCCCGCTAGGGAACCCACATAGTCCAAGTGCCCGCTAGGGAAATTACATAGTCCAAGGGCCGGTAGGGAACCTACATAGTCCAAGTGCCCGTTAGTTAACCTAGATAGTCCTAGTGCCCGCTAGGTAACCTAGATAGTCCAACAGCCCGGTAGGTAAACTACATACTCCAAGTACCCACTAGGTAACGTAGATAGTTCAAGTGCCAGCTAGGTAACCTAGATAGTCCAAGTGCCCGCTAGGTAACCTACAAGGTCTATGTGCCCGCTAAGGAATGTATATAGTCCAAATGCCCGCTAGGGAACCTACATAATCCAAATGCCCGCTAGGTAACCTAGAGAGTCCAAGGGCCCGCTAGGTAACCTACATAGTCCTAGTGCGCCCTAGTTAACCTACATTCTCCAAGTGCCCGATAGGGAACCTACATAGTCCAAGCGCCCGCTAGGTAACCTACATAGTCCAAGGGCCTGCTAGTTAACCTACACAGTCCAAGGTCTTCTAGTTAACCTAGATAGTCCAAATGCCTGCTAGGGAACCCACATAGTACAAGTGCCCGCTAGGGAACTTACATAGTCCAAGGGCCGCTAGGGAACCTACATAGTCCAAGTGCCCGTTAGTTAACCTACATAGTCCAATTGCCCGCTATGTAACCTAGATAGTCAAAGGGCCCGTTAGGTAACCTAGATAGTCCAAGTGCCCGTTAGGCAACCTACATGGTCCAAGAGCCCGTTCGTTAACCTAGAAGTCCAAGTGCCCGCTAGGTAACCTAGACAGTCCAAGTGACCGCTAGGTTACCTGCATATTCCAAGTGCCCGTTCGTTAACCTAGATAGTCCAAGTGCTCACTAGGTAACCTATATAGTCCAAGTGCCCGCTAGGAAACCTAGATAGTCCAAGGGCACGCTAGTTAACCTACATAATCCATGGGCCCGCTAGTTAACCTACGTAGTACAAGGGCCCGCTAGTTAACCTAGATCGTGCAAGTGTCCGCTAGTTAACCTACATAGTCCAAGTGCACGCTCGTTAACCTATACACCAAGTGCCCGCTACGTAACCTAGATAGTCCAAGGGCACGCTAGTTAACCTACATAGTACAAGTGCCCGCTAGGCAACCTAGAGAGTCCAAGTGCCCGCAAAGGAACTTACATAGTCCAATTGCCCGCTAGGGATTCTTCATAATCCAAGTGCCTGCTAGGTAACCTAGATAGTCCAAGTGCCCGATAGTTAACATAGATTGTCCAAGTGCCCATTGTTAACCTACATAGTCCAAGTGCCCGCTAGGTAACCTACATAGTGCAAGTGTCCGCTAGGTAACCTCCATAGTCCAAGTGCCCGCTAGTTAACATAGATAGTCCAAGTGCCCGCTAGGGAACCTACATAGTCCAATAGTCCGCTCTGGAACATACATAGTCCAAGTGCCTGTTAGTTAAATGAGATAATCCAAGTGCCCGCTAGTTAACCTACATAGTCCAAGTGCCCGCTAGGTAACCTACATAATCCAAGTGCCCGCTAGGTAACCTATATAGTCCAAATGCCCGCTAGGGGACCTACATAGTCCAAGTGCCCGCTAGTTAACCTAGATAGTCCAAGTGCCCGCTAGTTAACCTACATAGTCCAAGTGCCCGCTAGTTAACCTAGACAGTCCAAGTGACCACTAGGTTACCTACATAGTCCAAGTGCCCGTTCGTTAACCTACATAGACCAAGTGCCCGTAGGTAATTTAGATAGTCCAAGTGCACGATCGTTAACTTACATTGTCCAAGTGGCCGTTAGGTAACGTAGATAGCCCAAGTGCCCGCTAGGGAACGTACATAGTCCGAGTGCCCAATAGGTAACCTAGACAATCCAATTGCCCCCTAGTTAACCTAGACAGTCCAAGTACCCGATGGGGAACCTACATAGTCCAAGTGCCCGCTAGGGAACCTAAATAGTCCAAGTGCTCGCTAGGCAACCTACATAGTCCAAGTGCCCGTTAGTTAACCTAGATAGTCCAATTGCCCGTTAGCTAACCTAGATAGTCGAAGTGTCAGCTAGTTAACCTACATAGTCCAAGTGCCGTTCTTTAACCTAGATAGTCCAAGTACCCGCTATGTAACCTAGACAGTCCAAGTGCCCGCTAGGTTACCTACATAGTCCAAGTGCACGTTTGTTAACCTAGATAGTCCAAGTGCCCGCTGGTAACCTACATAGTCCAAGGGCCCGCTAGGTAACCTTGATAGTCCAAGTGCCTTTTAGTTAACCTACGTAGTCCAAGTGCCCGCTAGATAACCTACATAGTCCAAGTGCCCGCTAGATAACCTACATAGTCCAAGTGTCCGCTAGGTAACCTAGAGAGTGCAAGTGCCAGCTAGTTAACCTACACAGTCCAAGTGCCCGCTAGTTAACCTAGATAGTTCAAGTGCCCGCTAGTAAACCTAGATAGTCCAAGGGCCTGCTAGTTAACCTAGATAGTCCAAGTGCCCGCTCGTTAACCTAAATCGTCCAAGTGTCCGCTAGGTAACCTACATAGTCCAAGTACCTGCTAGGTAACCTAGATAGTCCAAGTGCCTGATAGCTAACCTACATACTCCAAGTGTCCGTTCGTTGACCTAGATAGTCCAAGTGCCAATTGGGTAACCTACATAGTCCAAGTGTCCGCTTGGTAACCTGGATAGTCCATTTGCCCGCTAGTTAACCTACATAGTCCACTTGCCTTCTAGGGAGCCTACATAGTCAACGTGCCCCCTAGGGAACCTACATAGTCCAAGTGCCCATTAGGGAACCTACATACTCCAAGTGCCCGCTAGGTAACCTACATAGTCCAAATGCCCGCAAGGAAACCTACATAGTCTAAATGTCCGCTCGGCAACCTACGTAATCCAATGCCCGCTCTGGAACATACATAGTCCAAGTGCCCGTTAGCTATCCTAGATAGTCCAAGGGCCCGCTAGTTGACCTACATAGTCCAAGTGCCAGCTAGGTAACCTAGATCGTACAAGTGCCCGCTAGGGAACCTAGATAGTCCAAGTGCCTGTTAGCTAACCTAGATAGTCCAAGTGGTGGCTAGGTAACCTACATAGTCCAAATGCCCATTCGTTAACCTAGATAATCCAAGTGCCCGTTAGGTAACCTAGACAGTCCAAGTGCCCGCTAGTTACCCTACATAGTCCAAGTGCCCGTTACTTAACCTAGAAAGTCAAAGTGCCTGCTAGAAAACCTACATAGTCCAAGTGCCCGCTACGTAATCTAAATAGTCCAAATGCCCGCTAGGGAAACTACATAGTCCAAGTGCCCGTTAGTTAACCTAGATAGTCCAAGTGCCCACTAGGGGACGTACATAGTCCAAGTGCCCGCTAGGTAACCTACATAGTCCAAGTTCCCGATGGTAACATAAATAGTCCAAATGCCCGCTAGGGAAACTACATAGTCCAAGTGCCTGCTAGTTAACCTAGATAGTCCAAGTGACCCCTAGTAAACCTACAAAATCCATGGGCCCGCTAGTTAACCTACATAGTGCAAGGGCCCGCTAGTTGACCTAGATCGTGCAAGTGTCCGCTAGTTAACCTACAATATCCAAGTGCCAGCTAGTTAACCTAGATAGTCCAATTGCCCGCTAGGGATCCTTCATTATCCAAGTGCCTGCTAGGTAACTTAGATAGTCCAAGTGCCCGCTAGTTAACATAGATTGTCCAAGTGCCCTTTGTTAACCTACATAGTCCAAGTGCCCGCTTGGCAACCTACATAGTGCAAGTGTCCGCTACGTAACCTACATAGTCCAAGTGTCCGCTAGTTTACATAGATAGTCCAAGTGCCCGCTAGGGAAGGTACATTGTCCAAGTGCCCGCTAGGTAACCTAGAGAGTGCAAGTGCCCGCTAGTTAACCTGCATAGTCAGAATTGCCCGCTAGGTAACCTACATAGTCCAATTGTCCGCTCTGGAACATACATAGTCCAAGTGCCTGTTAGTTAAACTAGATAATCCAAGTGGCCGCTAGTTAACCTACATAGTCCAAGTGCCCGCTAGGTAACCTACATAATCCAAGTGCCCGCTAGGTAACCTATATAGTCCAAATGCCCGCTAGGGAAACTACATAGTCCAAGTGCCCGCTAGTTAACCTAGATAGTCCAAGTGGCCCCTAGTAAACCTACATAATCCTAGGGCCCGCTAGTTAACCTACGTAGTGCAAGGGCCCGCTAGTTAACCTAGATCATGGAAGTGTCCGCTAGTTAACCTACATAGTCCAAGTGCCTTCTAGGGAGCCTAAATAGTCCACGTGACCGCTAGGGAACCTACATAGTCCAAGTGCCCGTTAGGGAACCTACATAGTCCAAGTGTCCGCTAGGTAACCTACATAGTCCAAGTGCCTGCTAGGTAACCTAGATAGTTCACGTGCCTGATAGCTAACCTACATAGTCCAAGTGTCCGTTCGTTAACCTAGATAGTCCGAGTGCCCATTGGGTAACCTACATAGTCCAAGTGCCCGCTTGGTAACCTGGTTAGTCCAAGTGCCCGCTATTTAACCTACATAGTCCAAGTGCCTTCTAGGGAGCCTACATAGTCCACGTGACCGCTAGGGAACCTACATAGTCCAAGTGCCCGCTAGGTAAACTACATAGTCCAAATGCCCGCAAGGAAACGTACATAGTCTAAATGCCCGCTAGGCAACCTACATAATCAAAGTGCCCACTCTGGAACATACATAGTCCAAGTGCCCGTTAGCAAACCTAGATAGTCCAAGGGCCCGCTAGTTGACCTACATAGTCCAAGTGCCAGCTAGGTAACTTAGATAGTACAAGTGCCCGCTAGGGAACCTAGATCGTCCAAGTGCCTGTTAGCTAACCTAGATAGTCCAAGTGGTGGCTAGGTAACCTACATAGTCCAAATGCCCGTTCGTTAACCTAGATAATCCAAGTGCCCGTTAGGTAACCTAGACAGTCCAAGTGCCCGCTAGTTACCCTACATAGTCCAAGTGCCCGTTACTTAACCTAGAAAGTCAAAGTGCCTGCTAGAAAACCTACATAGTCCAAGTGCCCGCTACGTAATCTAAATAGTCCAAATGCCCGCTAGGGAAACTACATAGTCCAAGTGCCCGTTAGTTAACCTAGAGTCCAAGTGCCCACTAGGGGACGTACATAGTCCAAGTGCCCGCTAGGTAACCTACATAGTCCAAGTTCCCGATGGTAACATAAATAGTCCAAATGCCCGCTAGGGAAACTACATAGTCCAAGTGCCTGCTAGTTAACCTAGATAGTCCAAGTGCCCCCTAGTAAACCTACATAATCCATGGGCCCGCTAGTTAACCTACATAGTGCAAGGGCCCGCTAGTTGACCTAGATCGTGCAAGTGTCCACTAGTTAACCTACAATATCCAAGTGCCAGCTAGTTAACCTAGATAGTCCAATTGCCCGCTAGGGATCCTTCATTATCCAAGTGTCTGCTAGGTAACTTAGATAGTCCAAGTGCCCGCTAGTTAACATAGATTGTCCAAGTGCCCTTTGTTAACCTACATAGTCCAAGTGCCCGCTTGGCAACCTACATAGTGCAAGTGTCCGCTAGGTAACCTACATAGTCCAAGTGTCCGCTAGTTTACATAGATAGTCCAAGTGCCCGCTAGGGAAGGTACATTGTCCAAGTGCCCGCTAGGTAACCTAGAGAGTGCAAGTGCCCGCTAGTTAACCTGCATAGTCCAATTGCCCGCTAGGTAACCTACATAGTCCAATTGTCCGCTCTGGAACATACATAGTCCAAGTGCCTGTTAGTTAAACTAGATAATCCAAGTGCCCGCTAGTTAACCTACATAGTCCAAGTGCCCGCTAGGTAACCTATATAATCCAAGTGCCCGCTAGGTAACCTATATAGTCCAAATGCCCGCTGGGGAACCTACATAGTCCAAGTGCCCGCTAGTTAACCTAGATATTCCAAGTGCCCGCTAGTTAACCTCGATAGTCCAAGTGCCCGCTAGGGAAGGTACATTGTCCACTTGCCCGCTAGGTAACCTAGAGAGTGCAAGTGCCCGCAAGTTAACCTACATAGTCCAAGTGCCTGCTAGGTAACCTAGATAGTCCAAGGGCCTGCTAGTTAACCTGCATAGTCCAAGTGCCCGCTAGGTAACCTACATAGTCCAATTGTCCGCTCTGGAACATACATAGTCCAAGTGCCTGTTAGTTAAACTAGATAATCCAAGTGCCCGCTAGTTAACCTACATAGTCCAAGTGCCCGCTAGGTAACCTACATAATCCAAGTGCCCGCTAGGTAACCTATATAGTCCAAATGCCCGCTGGGGAACCTACATAGTCAAAGTGCCCGCTAGTTAACCTAGATAGTCCAAGTGCCCGCTAGTTAACCTAGATAGTCCAAGTGCCCGCTAGTTAACCTAGATAGTCAAAGTGCCTGCTAGGTAACCTAGATAGTCCAAGTGCCCGCTAGGTAACCTACATAGTCCAAGTGCCCGCTAGGTAACCTAAATAGTCCAAATGCCCGCTAGGGAAACTACATAGTCCAATGGCCCGCTAGTTAACCTAGATAGTCCAAGTGCCCCCTAGTAAACCTACATAATCCATGGGCCCGCTAGTTAACCTACATAGTGCAAGGGCCCACTAGTTAACCTAGATAGTCCAAGTGCCCGCTAGGGATCCTTCATAATCCAAGTGCCTTCTACGTAACCTAGATAGTCCAAGTGCCCGCTAGTTAACCTAGATAGTCCTAGTGCCCGTTAGTTAACCTAGATAGTCCAAGTGCCCACTAGGGTACGTACATAGTCCAAGTGCCCGCTAGGTAACCTAGATAGTCCAATTGCGCGCTTGGGTATGTACATAGTCCAAGTGCCCGCTAGTTAACCTACATAGTCCAATTTCCCGCTAGGGATCCTTCATAATCCAAGTGCCTGCTAGGTAACCTAGATAGTCCAAGTGCCCGCTAGTTAACATAGATTGTTCAAGTGCCCTTTGTTAACATACATAGTCCAAGTGCCCGCTAGGCAACCTAAATAGTGCAAGTGTCCGCTAGGTAACCTACATAGTCCAAGTGTCCGCTAGTTTACATAGATAGTCCAAGTGCACGCTAGGGAAGGTACATTGTCCAAGTGCCCGCTAGATAACCTAGAGAGTGCAAGTGCCCGCTAGTTAACCTACATAGTCCAAGTGCCTGCTAGGTAACCTAGATAGTGTGGACGCCATTACAAGATGGCGCTGGACCGCGCCCTTATCTTCAGGGTTAGTGATAACAAGTTATGCCACGCATGCGCTCAGTCTGGACTTTGACGCAGGAGAGCTTTGCGCCTATCTGAGAGAGCCCCGTCACCCCGAAGCATATATAAGCCAGGGTTTTTAGCCTGCCCGGGGTCTTCCATAGCTGACCTCGGATCTAGAGGCAGCTCTCAATAAACTCCGCTTATCACGCTATCAGAAGGATCCTGGTCAATTTGTCTCGTTGTGTGTCGCGTTCATCCTCTTATCTTCCGCCGTGGCAGGGTCGCGCGTGACAGCTGGTGCCGAAAACCCGGGATTTCGAGTCCTTAACAAGGCGACGAGACGGTTGAGTGGAGACCCCCGAAAGGGAGGATTCAGAACTGATCAGCGCTGCGGAGAGGGTGAGTTCTGCAAGGCCACTGCTGTGTGAATGTTTATCCGCTACGGCTGCGGCAGCCTTGGCTGAGTGTGAGAGAGAGTGCTGCTTCTGCTTTCGGTTTAGACCGAGAAGAAAATCCTGTGCTTAAGTCCCGTGTAGATAAACGGGCGACATGGGAAATGTTCCAATAAAACAGATGGTTAAAACTTTGCAGCAAATCTTGCTAGCTCGTAAACTGAAGATATCAGAAGGCACGCTTAGCAAATTTGTGAGGGAAATAGACCAGATTGCATCATGGTTTCTAACAACGGGCTCTCTGACTGTCCCATGTTGGGACAAGTTGCGAAGAGACATTGATCGAGCAAAAGAAGAGGGACAGATAAGACCGGGCACGAGACCGGTCTGGAAACTAGTTAGAAGTTGCTTAGTGGACAAAGCTTGTGCAGAAGTGATACGTCAGGGGCAGCGTGAGTGGATTGACTTTCAAGACAGCATGTCAGAAGCAGGACAGGAACACACCCGAGGAAACGGGACGTCCGAAAAGGACGATCCGGGAATAGATCGATCTAAAAGGAAAAAACACAGGAGCTCAAAATTGGAGACAAATACGGAGTCAGAGGAAACCTCCGTGACCGGCACGGAATCAGAGACCGGAGAGGAAACGGAGACAAAACAGCCAAAAACAGGAGGGACCACAAGAGAGAGGGGGGCTGCCGCGCGGGCACAGCAGGAAGCCCCTACTGAGATTAAGCTTAAAGACAAATCCAAAGTGCCAGGAAGTATTTATCCCTCGAAGGAATTTGGGGCTTTAGGCCTTACCGAAAGTGATGAGGAGGAATTGGAGGAGGCGGCGGCTGCATATGACAGAGGGAGGTACGATGAGTTTGCTGCTATTAAGTCTATACCTCCGGCACCTCAGATACCTCCCCCCTATAGCTCAGGGGGACAAAATTATTCTCTTTTGACGCCGAAGAGCCAACGGATGCTTAGTCAGATGTTCCCGGTTTTTGAAAATGCCAACCAACAGCGATATCATGAACCTTTAGATTATAAAATTGTCAAGGAATTGGCCGAGGCAGTAAGATCTTACGGAGTCAATGCTAATTACACACAATCTTTAATAGATCGTGTCTGTGCGCATTGTATGACTCCTACTGACTGGTGTTCAGTCACCAAGGCGGTCCTAACCACAGGACAGTACCTAGAGTGGAAGTCTATGTGGATGGAAAACAGCATGACCCAAGCAAGACAAAATGCAGCCAGGGGCATGCCTCAGCAGGCTTGGACATATGAGATGCTCACAGGAAATGGTCAATGGGTAAACAATCAGACAGGTTACCCTATAGATGTATACCAACAAATTAATTTAGCCGCCGGAAAGGCCTGGAAAGCGCTGCCCAATAGGGGAGAAGTAAGAGGGAACCTTACAAGAATAATACAAGGCCCTACGGAGCCATTTTCAGATTTTGTGGCTAGAATGCTAGAAGCAGCAGGAAAAATTGTGGGGAGTGGTGAGAACCTGGCCTATACCCCATCCAGTAAATAGACAAGCCCCAGTTCTCCCAGTATTTTTTGCTCAAAAATGTGATAGATTGGGAGTCCCTTGTAGTCCTCCTGTGAGTAAAGTATCAAAATTTTATAATGTCACAAATTTTACTTTAGTTAATAGCTTATGTTTCCATATCGTAAAAAATTCTTCCAGTAATCAGTGCATAAATTTGAGAAAGATAAATGTTACAACATGGCTTGATCCTGAAGTTACCCCAGGGTCGACTGTCAAGGTAGAGGTCGATCAAGAAGGTGAGATGATTTTTAGTGGCTCGCCCCCAGCCCCGCAACTAGGCGAATGGTCGACACCAGCAACTCCGCCGGTGACGCGTGTCGAGACATATGTCTGGCAAGAAGAATTGCTAGCACCAGTAGAGACGGGCGAAGAACATGAGGAAAGAACTCGATGCAATGGTACTCTGGAAAGAGTGAGGGTATTCCCTCCCTGTCGTCCTAGAGAAAGATTTCCACCAGAGTTTGAAAACTGTGACCCAGGGGTACAGGATAAATTGTATTTATCTAAACTAAACCTCAATTTTTCCCCAAAATTATATAACAGCACCCAGAATGTGAGCAAGAATACATGGCCGTGGCATCAGTGGATTCTAAATAACAGATTGAATGCTGCCACTATTATGTCCCCTTTTGCTGGCTTGTTGGGAAGCGTCATACGTCTCAAAAGAGCTAATGTAGTTATTGTGGAAAATATGGCAAACGTTAGTGAAGGCTTGAGTTATAGCCATAATTATATTCATGATTATAATCCAGTTTGCGTAAAAAGTCCTTTTTTATTTTTAGTTTTTAATGATACATGTATTATAAATGATGTTGTTAGTTGCAATAGTAGTAAATGTAGATGTAAAATTAGAGAGTGTTGGTCTGGAAACCGAACGCATAATGCTATGGTCATTCGCATTCCCACCTTAGTTCCTATACCTGTGGAAGCGGATCCGAATCAATTCCCCATTACTACTCTATTGAGACATAAAAGAGATTTTGGCGTAACAGCTGCAATTGTTACAGCAATAGCGATATCAGCAACAGCGGCCGTAACTGCGGGTATCGCTATGGCCAATCAAGTGCACACAGCTAAAGTTATAAATGAAGTTGTGGAAAAAACCGCGGATGCACCAATGGAAGCCCGTAATGCCTAAGCTCATTTAGCGGCGGGAATAATTTTGTTGAATCAAAAAACGGATTTATTGCAACAAGAAATTGAGCAACTTACCAGCTTGGTACAACTGAGCTGTGTATTATCAACACCTGCGGTTTGTAGTCACCCCTATTGTATATAATGAATCAAGCAGCATTATTAAAAACATTTCAGATTTTTTGACAGGCCAATGGAGTGAAGAGCTGGAAGCGATACAGGACCAGATGTTGTTGAAGATTTTGAAATTGAATGGCACACGTACTAAGCCTATCACGCTTGGAGATTACACTCTTGGTTGTCCTCTGCTTTTTCCTATTTCAAGGAGTGGGTGGGAACATTTTTATTTTTGGGCTTAATCTGCTTCGGTGGCATAATTCTTCTCTGGATGATTTGCAAGCTCAAGCGCAATCAGGCTAGCGAAAAGCGTGTGATATTACAAGCCCTCATGGCTCTTGAAAAGGGCGAGCAGCCAGAGATTTGGCTTTCCCTCCTCAAGCGCTAGACCATGCGCAAGCTGAGTCCGCAGCCAAAGACGGGAAAGACCAGTGGGACATGGTACCAACCTAAGACAGGAGCCTGCCGCTAGAGGGCAGGAGTTCCGATGACGGGTAAGGACCATGTGGCATGCTAGGTCACCTAAGACAGGCGGGATTCCAAAATCTTATTATATAAAAAGGGAAGAGATGTGGACGCCATTACAAGATGGCGCTGGATCGCGCCCTTATCTTCAGGGTTAGTGATAACAAGTTATGCCACGCATGCGCTCAGTCTGGACTTTGACGCAGGAGAGCTTTGCGCCTATCTGAGAGAGCCCCGTCACCCCGAAGCATATATAAGCCAGGGTTTTTAGCCTGCCCGGGGTCTTCCATAGCTGACCTCGGATCTAGAGGCAGCTCTCAATAAACTCCGCTTATCACGCTATCAGAAGGATCCTGGTCAATTTGTCTCATTGTGTGTCGCGTTCATCCTCTTATCTTCCACCGTGGCAGGGTCGCGCGTGACAGCTGGTGCCGAAAACCCGGGATTTCGAGTCCTTAACAAGGCGACGAGACGGTTGAGTGGAGACCCCCGAAAGGGAGGATTCAGAACTGATCAGCGCTGCGGAGAGGGTGAGTTCTGCAAGGCCACTGCTGTGTGAATGTTTATCCGCTACGGCTGCGGCGGCCTTGGCTGAGTGTGAGAGAGAGTGCTGCTTCTGCTTTCGGTTTAGACCGAGAAGAAAATCCTGTGCTTAAGTCCCGTGTAGATAAACGGGCGACATGGGAAATGTTCCAATAAAACAGATGGTTAAAACTTTGCAGCAAATCTTGCTAGCTCGTAAACTGAAGATATCAGAAGGCACGCTTAGCAAATTTGTGAGGGAAATAGACCAGATTGCATCATGGTTTCTAACAACGGGCTCTCTGACTGTCCCATGTTGGGACAAGTTGCGAAGAGACATTGATCGAGCAAAAGAAGAGGGACAGATAAGACCGGGCACGAGACCGGTCTGGAAACTAGTTAGAAGTTGCTTAGTGGACGAAGCTTGTGCAGAAGTGATACGTCAGGGGCAGCGTGAGTGGATTGACTTTCAAGACAGCATGTCAGAAGCAGGACAGGAACACACCCGAGGAAACGGGACGTCCGAAAAGGACGATCCGGGAATAGATCGATCTAAAAGGAAAAAACACAGGAGCTCAAAATTGGAGACAAATACGGAGTCAGAGGAAACCTCCGTGACCGGCTCGGAATCAGAGACCGGAGAGGAAACGGAGACAAAACAGCCAAAAACAGGAGGGACCACAAGAGAGAGGGGGGCTGCCGCGCGGGCACAGCAGGAAGCCCCTACTGAGATTAAGCTTAAAGACAAATCCAAAGTGCCAGGAAGTATTTATCCCTCGAAGGAATTTGGGGCTTTAGGCCTTACCGAAAGTGATGAGGAGGAATTGGAGGAGGCGGCGGCTGCATATGACAGAGGGAGGTACGATGAGTTTGCTGCTATTAAGTCTATACCTCCGGCACCTCAGATACCTCCCCCCTATAGCTCAGGGGGACAAAATTATTCTCTTTTGACGCCGAAGAGCCAACGGATGCTTAGTCAGATGTTCCCGGTTTTTGAAAATGCCAACCAACAGCGATATCATGAACCTTTAGATTATAAAATTGTCAAGGAATTGGCCGAGGCAGTAAGATCTTACGGAGTCAATGCTAATTACACACAATCTTTAATAGATCGTGTCTGTGCGCATTGTATGACTCCTACTGACTGGTGTTCAGTCACCAAGGCGGTCCTAACCACAGGACAGTACCTAGAGTGGAAGTCTATGTGGATGGAAAACAGCATGACCCAAGCAAGACAAAATGCAGCCAGGGGCATGCCTCAGCAGGCTTGGACATATGAGATGCTCACAGGAAATGGTCAATGGGTAAACAATCAGACAGGTTACCCTATAGATGTATACCAACAAATTAATTTAGCCGCCGGAAAGGCCTGGAAAGCGCTGCCCAATAGGGGTGAAGTAAGAGGGAACCTTACAAAAATAATACAAGGCCCTACGGAGCCATTTTCAGATTTTGTGGCTAGAATGCTAGAAGCAGCAGGAAAAATTGTGGGGAGTGGTGAGAACCTGGCCTATACCCCATCCAGTAAATAGACAAGCCCCAGTTCTCCCAGTATTTTTTGCTCAAAAATGTGATAGATTGGGAGTCCCTTGTAGTCCTCCTGTGAGTAAAGTATCAAAATTTTATAATGTCACAAATTTTACTTTAGTTAATAGCTTATGTTTCCATATCGTAAAAAATTCTTCCAGTAATCAGTGCATAAATTTGAGAAAGATAAATGTTACAACATGGCTTGATCCTGAAGTTACCCCAGGGTCGACTGTCAAGGTAGAGGTCGATCAAGAAGGTGAGATGATTTTTAGTGGCTCGCCCCCAGCCCCGCAACTAGGCGAATGGTCGACACCAGCAACTCCGCCGGTGACGCGTGTCGAGACATATGTCTGGCAAGAAGAATTGCTAGCACCAGTAGAGACGGGCGAAGAACATGAGGAAAGAACTCGATGCAATGGTACTCTGGAAAGAGTGAGGGTATTCCCTCCCTGTCGTCCTAGAGAAAGATTTCCACCAGAGTTTGAAAACTGTGACCCAGGGGTACAGGATAAATTGTATTTATCTAAACTAAACCTCAATTTTTCCCCAAAATTATATAACAGCACCCAGAATGTGAGCAAGAATACATGGCCGTGGCATCAGTGGATTCTAAATAACAGATTGAATGCTGCCACTATTATGTCCCCTTTTGCTGGCTTGTTGGGAAGCGTCATACGTCTCAAAAGAGCTAATGTAGTTATTGTGGAAAATATGGCAAACGTTAGTGAAGGCTTGAGTTATAGCCATAATTATATTCATGATTATAATCCAGTTTGCGTAAAAAGTCCTTTTTTATTTTTAGTTTTTAATGATACATGTATTATAAATGATGTTGTTAGTTGCAATAGTAGTAAATGTAGATGTAAAATTAGAGAGTGTTGGTCTGGAAACCGAACGCATAATGCTATGGTCATTCGCATTCCCACCTTAGTTCCTATACCTGTGGAAGCGGATCCGAATCAATTCCCCATTACTACTCTATTGAGACATAAAAGAGATTTTGGCGTAACAGCTGCAATTGTTACAGCAATAGCGATATCAGCAACAGCGGCCGTAACTGCGGGTATCGCTATGGCCAATCAAGTGCACACAGCTAAAGTTATAAATGAAGTTGTGGAAAAAACCGCGGATGCACCAATGGAAGCCCGTAATGCCTAAGCTCATTTAGCGGCGGGAATAATTTTGTTGAATCAAAAAACGGATTTATTGCAACAAGAAATTGAGCAACTTACCAGCTTGGTACAACTGAGCTGTGTATTATCAACACCTGCGGTTTGTAGTCACCCCTATTGTATATAATGAATCAAGCAGCATTATTAAAAACATTTCAGATTTTTTGACAGGCCAATGGAGTGAAGAGCTGGAAGCGATACAGGACCAGATGTTGTTGAAGATTTTGAAATTGAATGGCACACGTACTAAGCCTATCACGCTTGGAGATTACACCTCTTGGTTGTCCTCTGCTTTTTCCTATTTCAAGGAGTGGGTGGGAACATTTTTATTTTTGGGCTTAATCTGCTTCGGTGGCATAATTCTTCTCTGGATGATTTGCAAGCTCAAGCGCAATCAGGCTAGCGAAAAGCGTGTGATATTACAAGCCCTCATGGCTCTTGAAAAGGGCGAGCAGCCAGAGATTTGGCTTTCCCTCCTCAAGCGCTAGACCATGCGCAAGCTGAGTCCGCAGCCAAAGACGGGAAAGACCAGTGGGACATGGTACCAACCTAAGACAGGAGCCTGCCGCTAGAGGGCAGGAGTTCCGATGACGGGTAAGGACCATGTGGCATGCTAGGTCACCTAAGACAGGCGGGATTCCAAAATCTTATTATATAAAAAGGGAAAAGATGTGGACGCCATTACAAGATGGCGCTGGATCGCGCCCTTATCTTCAGGGTTAGTGATAACAAGTTATGCCACGCATGCGCTCAGTCTGGACTTTGACGCAGGAGAGCTTTGCGCCTATCTGAGAGAGCCCCGTCACCCCGAAGCATATATAAGCCAGGGTTTTTAGCCTGCCCGGGGTCTTCCATAGCTGACCTCAGATCTAGAGGCAGCTCTCAATAAACTCCGCTTATCACGCTATCAGAAGGATCCTGGTCAATTTGTCTCGTTGTGTGTCGCGTTCATCCTCTTATCTTCCGCCGTGGCAGGGTCGCGCGTGACAGCTGGTGCCGAAAACCCGGGATTTCGAGTCCTTAACAAGGCGACGAGACGGTTGAGTGGAGACCCCCGAAAGGGAGGATTCAGAACTGATCAGCGCTGCGGAGAGGGTGAGTTCTGCAAGGCCACTGCTGTGTGAATGTTTATCCGCTACGGCTGCGGCGGCCTTGGCTGAGTGTGAGAGAGAGTGCTGCTTCTGCTTTCGGTTTAGACCGAGAAGAAAATCCTGTGCTTAAGTCCCGTGTAGATAAACGGGCGACATGGGAAATGTTCCAATAAAACAGATGGTTAAAACTTTGCAGCAAATCTTGCTAGCTCGTAAACTGAAGATATCAGAAGGCACGCTTAGCAAATTTGTGAGGGAAATAGACCAGATTGCATCATGGTTTCTTACAACGGGCTCTCTGACTGTCCCATGTTGGGACAAGTTGCGAAGAGACATTGATCGAGCAAAAGAAGAGGGACAGATAAGACCGGGCACGAGACCGGTCTGGAAACTAGTTAGAAGTTGCTTAGTGGACAAAGCTTGTGCAGAAGTGATACGTCAGGGGCAGCGTGAGTGGATTGACTTTCAAGACAGCATGTCAGAAGCAGGACAGGAACACACCCGAGGAAACGGGACGTCCGAAAAGGACGATCCGGGAATAGATCGATCTAAAAGGAAAACACACAGGAGCTCAAAATTGGAGACAAATACGGAGTCAGAGGAAACCTCCGTGACCGGCTCGGAATCAGAGACCGGAGAGGAAACGGAGACAAAACAGCCAAAAACAGGAGGGACCACAAGAGAGAGGGGGGCTGCCGCGCGGGCACAGCAGGAAGCCCCTACTGAGATTCAGCTTAAAGACAAATCCAAAGTGCCAGGAAGTATTTATCCCTCGAAGGAATTTGGGGCTTTAGGCCTTACCGAAAGTGATGAGGAGGAATTGGAGGAGGCGGCGGCTGCATATGACAGAGGGAGGTACGATGAGTTTGCTGCTATTAAGTCTATACCTCCGGCACCTCAGATACCTCCCCCCTATAGCTCAGGGGGACAAAATTATTCTCTTTTGACGCCGAAGAGCCAACGGATGCTTAGTCAGATGTTCCCGGTTTTTGAAAATGCCAACCAACAGCGATATCATGAACCTTTAGATTATAAAATTGTCAAGGAATTGGCCGAGGCAGTAAGATCTTACGGAGTCAATGCTAATTACACACAATCTTTAATAGATCGTGTCTGTGCGCATTGTATGACTCCTACTGACTGGTGTTCAGTCACCAAGGCGGTCCTAACCACAGGACAGTACCTAGAGTGGAAGTCTATGTGGATGGAAAACAGCATGACCCAAGCAAGACAAAATGCAGCCAGGGGCATGCCTCAGCAGGCTTGGACATATGAGATGCTCACAGGAAATGGTCAATGGGTAAACAATCAGACAGGTTACCCTATAGATGTATACCAACAAATTAATTTAGCCGCCGGAAAGGCCTGGAAAGCGCTGCCCAATAGGGGTGAAGTAAGAGGGAACCTTACAAGAATAATACAAGGCCCTACGGAGCCATTTTCAGATTTTGTGGCTAGAATGCTAGAAGCAGCAGGAAAAATTGTGGGGAGTGGTGAGAACCTGGCCTATACCCCATCCAGTAAATAGACAAGCCCCAGTTCTCCCAGTATTTTTTGCTCAAAAATGTGATAGATTGGGAGTCCCTTGTAGTCCTCCTGTGAGTAAAGTATCAAAATTTTATAATGTCACAAATTTTACTTTAGTTAATAGCTTATGTTTCCATATCGTAAAAAATTCTTCCAGTAATCAGTGCATAAATTTGAGAAAGATAAATGTTACAACATGGCTTGATCCTGAAGTTACCCCAGGGTCGACTGTCAAGGTAGAGGTCGATCAAGAAGGTGAGATGATTTTTAGTGGCTCGCCCCCAGCCCCGCAACTAGGCGAATGGTCGACACCAGCAACTCCGCCGGTGACGCGTGTCGAGACATATGTCTGGCAAGAAGAATTGCTAGCACCAGTAGAGACGGGCAAAGAACATGAGGAAAGAACTCGATGCAATGGTACTCTGGAAAGAGTGAGGGTATTCCCTCCCTGTCGTCCTAGAGAAAGATTTCCACCAGAGTTTGAAAACTGTGACCCAGGGGTACAGGATAAATTGTATTTATCTAAACTAAACCTCAATTTTTCCCCAAAATTATATAACAGCACCCAGAATGTGAGCAAGAATACATGGCCGTGGCATCAGTGGATTCTAAATAACAGATTGAATGCTGCCATTATTATGTCCCCTTTTGCTGGCTTGTTGGGAAGCGTCATACGTCTCAAAAGAGCTAATGTAGTTATTGTGGAAAATATGGCAAACGTTAGTGAAGGCTTGAGTTATAGCCATAATTATATTCATGATTATAATCCAGTTTGCGTAAAAAGTCCTTTTTTATTTTTAGTTTTTAATGATACATGTATTATAAATGATGTTGTTAGTTGCAATAGTAGTAAATGTAGATGTAAAATTAGAGAGTGTTGGTCTGGAAACCGAACGCATAATGCTATGGTCATTCGCATTCCCACCTTAGTTCCTATACCTGTGGAAGCGGATCCGAATCAATTCCCCATTACTACTCTATTGAGACATAAAAGAGATTTTGGCGTAACAGCTGCAATTGTTACAGCAATAGCGATATCAGCAACAGCGGCCGTAACTGCGGGTATCGCTATGGCCAATCAAGTGCACACAGCTAAAGTTATAAATGAAGTTGTGGAAGAAACCGCGGATGCACTAATGGAAGCCCGTAATGCCCAAGCTCATTTAGCGGCGGGAATAATTTTGTTGAATCAAAAAACGGATTTATTGCAACAAGAAATTGAGCAACTTACCAGCTTGGTACAACTGAGCTGTGTATTATCAACACCTGCGGTTTGTAGTCACCCCTATTGTATATAATGAATCAAGCAGCATTATTAAAAACATTTCAGATTTTTTGACAGGCCAATGGAGTGAAGAGCTGGAAGCGATACAGGACCAGATGTTGTTGAAGATTTTGAAATTGAATGGCACACGTACTAAGCCTATCACGCTTGGAGATTACACCTCTTGGTTGTCCTCTGCTTTTTCCTATTTCAAGGAGTGGGTGGGAACATTTTTATTTTTGGGCTTAATCTGCTTCGGTGGCATAATTCTTCTCTGGATGATTTGCAAGCTCAAGCGCAATCAGGCTAGCGAAAAGCGTGTGATATTACAAGCCCTCATGGCTCTTGAAAAGGGCGAGCAGCCAGAGATTTGGCTTTCCCTCCTCAAGCGCTAGACCATGCGCAAGCTGAGTCCGCAGCCAAAGACGGGAAAGACCAGTGGGACATGGTACCAACCTAAGACAGGAGCCTGCCGCTAGAGGGCAGGAGTTCCGATGACGGGTAAGGACCATGTGGCATGCTAGGTCAACTAAGACAGGCGGGATTCCAAAATCTTATTATATAAAAAGGGAGGAGATGTGGACGCCATTACAAGATGGCGCTGGATCGCGCCCTTATCTTCAGGGTTAGTGATAACAAGTTATGCCACGCATGCGCTCAGTCTGGACTTTGACGCAGGAGAGCTTTGCGCCTATCTGAGAGAGCCCCGTCACCCCGAAGCATATATAAGCCAGGGTTTTTAGCCTACCCGGGGTCTTCCATAGCTGACCTCGGATCTAGAGGCAGCTCTCAATAAACTCCGCTTATCACGCTATCAGAAGGATCCTGGTCAATTTGTCTCGTCGTGTGTCGCGTTCATCCTCTTATCTTCCGCCTTGGGAGGGTCGCGCGTGACAAGATAGTCCAAGGGCCTGCTAGTTAACCTGCATAGTCCAATTGCCCTATAGGGAACCTACATAGTCCAATTGTCCGCTCTGGAACATACATAGTCCAAGTGCCTGTTAGTTAAACTAGATAATCCAAGTGCCCGCTAGTTAACCTATATAGTCCAAGTGCCCGCTAGGTAACCTACATAGTCCAAATGCCCGCTGGGGAACCTACATAGTCCAAGTGCCCGCTAGTTAACCTAGATAGTCCAAGTGCCCGCTAGTTAACCTAGATAGTCCAAGTGCCCGCTAGTTAACCGACATAGTCCAAGTGCCCTCTAGGTATCCTAGACAATCCAAGTGACCACTAGGTTACCTACATAGTCCAAGTGCCCGTTCGTTAACCTACATAGTCCAAGTGCCCGATAGGTAACGTAGATAGCCCAAGTGCTAGCTAGGCAACGTACATAGTCCAAGTGCCCGCTAGTTAACCTAGATAGTCAAAGTGCCTGCTAGGTAACCTAGATAGTCCAAGTGCCCGCTAGGTAACCTACATAGTCCAAGTGCCCGCTAGGTAACCTAAATAGTCCAAATGCCCGTTAGGGAAACTACATAGTCCAAGAGCCCGCTAGTTAACCTAGATAGTCCAAGTGCCCCCTAGTAAACCTACATAATCCATGGGCCCGCTAGTTAACCTACATAGTGCAAGGGCCCACTAGTTAACATAGATAGTCCAAGTGTCTGCTAGTAAACCTACATAATCAATGGGGCCGCTAGTTAACCTACATAGTCCAAGTGCCCGTTCGTTAACGTACATAGTCCAAGTGCCTGCTAGGTAACGTAGATAGCCCAAGTGTCCGCTAGGGAAAGTACATAGTCCAAGTGCCCGCTAGGTAACCTAGATAATCCAAGTGCCCTCTAGGTAACCTAGACAGTCCAAGTGCCCGCTAGGTAACCTACATAGTCCAAGGGCCCGCTAGGTAACCTAAATAGTCCAAATGCCCGCTAGGGAAACTACATAGTCCAAGTGCCCGCTAGTTAACCTAGATAGTCCAAGTGCCCCCTAGCAAACCTACGTAATCCATGGGCCCGCTAGTTAACCTACATAGTGCAAGGGCCCACTAGTTAACTTAGATAGTCCAAGTGCCTGCTAGTAAACCTACATAATCAATGGGCCCGCTAGTTAACCTAGATCGTGCAAGTGTCCGCCAGTTAACCTACATAGTCCAAGTGCCTGCTAGTTAACCTAGATAGTCCAAGTGCCCGCTAGGGATCCTTCATAATCCAAGTGCCTTCTAGGTAACCTAGATAGTCCAAGTGCCCGCTAGTTAACCTAGATAGTCCTAGTGCCCGTTAGTTAACCTAGATAGTCCAAGTGCCCACTAGGGTACATACATAGTCCAAGTGCCTGCTAGGTAACCTAGATAGTCCACGTGCCCGCTAGGGATCCTTCATAATCCAAGTGCCTGCTAGGTAACCTAGATAGTCCAAGTGCCCGCTAGTTAACATAGATTGTCCAAGTGCCCTTTGTTAACCTACATAATCCAAGTGCCCGCTAGGCAACCTACATAGTGCAAGTGTCCGCTAGGTAACCTACATAGTCCAAGTGTCCGCTAGTTTACATAGATAGTCCAAGTGCCCGCTAGGGAAGGTACATTGTCCAAGTGCCCGCTAGGTAACCTAGAGAGTGCAAGTTCCCGCTACTTAACCTACATAGTCCAATTGCCCGCTAGGTAACCTACATAGTCCAATTGTCCGCTCTGGAACATACATAGTCCAAGTGCCTGTTAGTTAAACTAGATAATCCAAGTGCCCGCTAGTTAACCTACATACCAAGTGCCCGCTACGTAACCTAGGTACTCCAAGGGCACGCTAGTTAACCTACATAGTACAAGTGCCCGCTAGGCAACCTAGATAGTCAAAGTGCCCGCTAAGGAACCGACATAGTCCAATTCCCGCTAAGGATCCTTCATAATCCAAGTGCCTGCTAGGTAACCTAGATAGTCCAAGTGCCCGCTAGTTAACATAGATTGTCCAAGTGCCCTTTGTTAACCTACATAGTCCATGTGCCCGCTAGGCAACCTACATAGTGCAAGTGTCCGCTAGGTAACCTACATAGTCCAAGTGTCCGCTAGTTAACATAGATAGTCCAAGTGCCCGCTAGGGAAGATACATAGTCCAAGTGCCCACTAGGTAACCTAGAGAGTGCAAGTGCCCGCTAGTTAACCTACATAGTCGAAGTGCCTGCTAGGTAACCTAGATAGTCCAAGGGCCTGCTAGTTAACCTGCATAGTCCAAGTGCCCGCTAGGTAACCTACATAGTACAAGTGTCCGCTAGTTAACCTACATAGTCCAAATGCAAGCTAGTTAACCTAGATAGTCCAAGTGCCCGCTAGGCAACCTACATAGTGCAAGTGTCCGCTAGTTAACCTACGTAGTCCAAGGGACCCCTAGGTAACCTAGATAGTCCAAGTACCTGCTAGTTAATCTAGATCATCCAATTGTCCGCTAGTTAACCTACATAGTCCAAGTGCCCTTTAGGGAACCTAGATAGTCCAAGTGCCCGCTAGGGAACCTACATAGTCCAATTGTCCGCCCTGGAACATACATAGTCCAAGTGCCTGTTAGTTAAACTAGATAATCCAAGTGCCGCTAGTTAACCTACAGAGTCCAAGTGCCCGCTAGGTAACCTACATAATCCAAGTGCCCGCTAGGTAACCTATATAGTCCAATTGCCCGCTGGGGAACCTACATAGTCCAAGTGCCCGCTAGTTAACCTAGATAGTCCAAGTGCCCGCTAGTTAACCTAGATAGTCCAAGTGCCCACTAGTTAAACTACATAGTCCAAGTGCCCTCTAGGTATCCTAGACAGTCCAAGTGACCACTAGGTTACCTACATAGTCCAAGTGCCCGTTCGTTAACCTCCATAGTCCAAGTGCCCGCTAGGTAACATAGATAGCCCAAGTACCCGCTAGGGAACGTACAAAGTCCAAGTGCCCGCTAGGTAACCTAGATAATCCAAGTGCCCGCTAGGTAACCTAGACAGTCCAAGTGCCCGCTAGTTACCCTACATAGTCCAAGTGCCCGTTAGTTAACCTAGATAGTCAAAGTGCTTGCTAGGTAACCTAAATACTCCAAATGCCCGCTAGGGAAACTACATAGTCCAAATGCCCTCTAGTTAACCTAGATAGTCCAAGTGCCCCCTAGTAAACCTACATAATCCATGCGCATGCAAGTTAACCTAGATAATCCAAGTGCCTGCTAGTAAACCTACATAATCAATGGGCCCGCTAGTTAACCTACATAGTGCAAGGGCCCGCTAGTTAACCTAGATCGTGCAAGTGTCCGCTAGTTAACTTATATAGTCTAAGTGCCTGCTAGTTAACCTAGAAAGTCCAAGTGCCCGCTAGGGATCCTTCATAATCCAAGTGCCTTCTAGGTAACCTAGATAATCCTAGTGCCCGTTAGTTAACCTAGATAGTCCAAGTGCCCACTAGGGTACGTACATAGTCCAAGTGCCCGCTAGGTAACCTAGAAAGTCCAATTGCGCGCTAGGGTATGTACATAGTCCAAGTGCCTGCTAGGAAACCTAGATTGTCCAAGTGCCCGCTAGTTAAACTACATAGTCCAAGGGCCCGCTAGTTAACCTACATAGTCCAAGGTCTGCTAGTTAACCTAGATTGTTAAAGTGCCTGCTAGGTAACCTAGACTGTCCAAGTGCCCGCTAGGTTACCTAGACAGTCAAAGTGCCCGCTAGTTAACCTACATAGTCCAAGTTCCCGATAGGGAACCTGCATAATCCAAGTGCCCGCTAGACAACCTACATAGTCCAAGTGCCCGTTCGTTAACCTAGATAGTCCAAGTGCCCGCTAGGTAACCTACATAGTCCAAGGGCCCGCTAGGTAACCTACATAGACAAAGTGCCCGTTAGGTAACCTAGATAGTCCAAGTACCTGCTAGGTAACCTACATTGCCCATGTTCCCGCTAGGTTACCTGCATAGTCCAAGTGCCCGTTCGTTAACCTAGATAGTCCAAGTGCCCACTAGGGTACCTATATAGTCCAAGTGCTATCTAGGTAACCTAGATAGTCCAAGGGCCCACTAGTTAAACTACATAGTTCAAGGGCTCGCTTGTTAACTTTGATAGTCCAAGTGCCCGTTAGTTAACCTAGATCGTCTAATTGCCCGCTAGTTAACCTAGATTGTCCAAGTGTCCTCTAGTTAACCTACATAGTCCTAGTGCCCGCTATGTAACCTACATAGTGCAAGTGTCTGCTAGGTAACCTACATAGTCCAAGTGCCCGCTAGTTAACATAGATAGTCCAAGTGCCCACTAGGGAAGGTACATAGTCCAAGTGCCCGCTAGGTAACCTAGAGAGTACAAGTGCCCGCTAGTTAACCTACATAGTCCAAGTGCCCGCTAGGTAACCTACATAGTGCAAGTGTCCGCTAGTTAACCTACATAGTCAAAGTGCCCGCTAGTTAACCTAGATAGTCCAAGTGCCCGCTAGGTAACCTACATAGTGCAAGTGTCCGCTAGTTAACCTAGATAGTCCAATTTTCCGCTAGTTAACCTACATAGTCCAAGTGCCCGCTAGGTAACCTAGATAGTTCAAGTGCCCTTTAGGGAACCTAGATAGTTCAAGTGCCCGCTAGGGAACCTACATAGTACAATTGCCCGCTCTGGAACATACATAGTCCAAGTGCCCGCTAGTTAACCGAGATAGCCAAGTGCCCGCTAGGTAACCAGGATCATCAAAGTGCCCTCTAGTTAACTTACATAGTCCAAAGGCCTGCTAGTTAACCTACTTAGACCAAGGGCCCGCTAGTTAACCTAGATAGTCCAAGTGCCCGCTAGTTAACCTACATAGTCCAAGTTCCCGCTAGTAAACCTAGACAGTCCAAGTGACCACTAGGTTACCTACATAGTCTAAGTGCCCGTTCGTTAAACTACATAGTCCAAGTGCCCGCTAGGTAACGTAGATAGCCCAAGTGCCAGCTAGGGAACGTACATAGTCCAAGTGCCCGTTCGTTAACCTAGATAGTCCAAGTGCCCGCTATGTAACGTAGACAGTCCAAGTGCCCGCTAGGTTACCTACAAAGTCCAAGTGCACGTCCGTTAACCTAGATAGTCCAAATGCCCGCTGGTAACCTACATAATCCAAGGGCCCGCTAGGTAACCTTGATAGTCCAAGTGCCCGTTAGTTAACCTAGACAGTCCAAGTGCCCGCTAGTAAACCTAGATAGTCCAAGGGCCTGCTAGTTAACCTAGATAGTCCAAGTGCCCGCTAGTTAACCTAAATCGTCCATGTGTCCGGTAGGTAACCTAGATAGTCCAAGTGCCTGATAGCTAACCTACATAGTCCACGTGTCCGTTCGTTAACCTAGATAGTCCAAGTGCCCATTGGGTAACCTACATAGTCCAAGTGCCCGCTTGGTAACCTGGATAGTCCAAGTGCCCGCTAGTTAACCTACATAGTCCAAGTGCCTTCTAGGGAGCCTACATAGTCCACGTGACCGCTAGGGAACCTACATAGTCAAAGTGCCCGTTAGGGAACCTACATACTCCAAGTGCCCGCTAGGTAACCTACATAGTCCAAATGCCCGCAAGGAAACCTACATAGTCTAAATGTCCGCTAGGCAACCTACATAATCCAAGTGCCCGCTCTGGAACATGCATAGTCCAAGTGCCCGTTAGCAAACCTAGATAGCCCAAGGGCCCGCTAGTTGACCTACATAGTCCAAGTGCCAGCTAGGTAACCTAGATAGTACAAGTGCCCGCTAGGGAACCTAGATAGTCCATGTGCCTTTTCGCTAACCTAGATAGTCCAAGTGGCGGCTAGGTAACCTACATAATCCAAGTGCCCGTTCGTTAACCTAGATAATCCAAGTGCCCGTTAGGTAACCTAGACAGTCCAAGTGCCCGCTAGTTACCCTACATAGTCCAAGTGCCCATTAGTTAACCTAGATAGTCAAAGTGCCTGCTAGGTAACCTAGATAGTCCAAGTGCCCGCTAGGTAACCTACATATTCCAAGTGCCCGCTAGGTAACCTAAATAATCCAAATGCCCGCTAGGGAAACTACATAGTCCAAGTGCCCGCTAGTTAACCTAGATAGTCCAAGTGCCCCCTAGTAAACCTACATAATCCTAGGGCCCGCTAGTTAACCTACGTAGTGCAAGGGCCCGCTAGTTAACCTAGATCATGGAAGTGTCCGCTAGTTAACCTACATAGTCCAAGTGCCAGCTAGGTAACCTAGATAGTCCAATTGCCCGCTAGGGATACTTCATAATCCAAGTGCCTGCTAGGTAACCTAGATAGTCCAAGTGCCCGCTAGGGAAGGTACATAGTCCAAGTGTCCGCTAGGTAACCTGGAGAGTGCAAGTGCCCGCTAAATAACCTACATAGTCCAAGTGCCCACTAGTTAACCTAGATAGTCCAAGTGCCCGCTAGTAACCCTAGATAGTCCAAGGGCCTTCTAGTTAACCTAGATAGTCCAATTGCCTGCTAGGGATCCTTCATAATCCAAGTGCCTGCTAGGTAACCTAGATAGTCCAAGTGCCCGCTAGGGAAGGTACATAGTCCAAGTGTCCACTAGGTAACCTAGAGAGTGCAAGTGCCCGCTAGTTAACCTACATAGTCCAAGTGCCCGCTAGTTAACCTAGATAGTCCAAGTGCCTGATAGCTAATCTACATAGTCCAAGTGTCCGTTGGTTAACCTAGATAGTCCAAGTGCCCATTGGGTAACCTACATAGTCCAAGTGCCCGCTTGGTAACCTGGAAAGTCCGAGTGCCCGCTAGTTAACCTACATACTCCAAGTGCCTTCTAGGGAGCCTACATAGTCCACGTGACCCCTAGGGAACCTACATAGTCCAAGTGCCCATTAGGGAACCTACATAGTCCAAGTGCCCGCTAGGTAACCTTCATAGTCCAAATGCCCACAAGGAAACCTACATAGTCTAAATGTCCGCTAGGCAACCTACATAATCCAAGTGCCCGCTCTGGAACATACATAGTCCAAGTGCCCGTTAGCTAACCTAGATAGCCCAAGGGCCCGCTAGTTGACCTACATAGTCCAAGTGCCAGCTAGGTAACCTAGATAGTACAAGTGCCCGCTAGGGAACCTAGATAGTCCAAGTGCCTGTTAGCTAACCTAGATAGTCCAAGTGGCGGCTAGGTAACCTACATAGTCCAAGTGCCCGTTCGTTAACCTAGATAATCCAAGTGCCCGTTAGGTAACCTAGACAGTCCAAGTACCCGCTAGTTACCCTACATAGTCCAAGTGCCCGTTAGTTAACCTAGATAGTCAAAGTGCCTGCTAGGTAACCTAGGTAGTCCAAGTGCCCGCTAGGTAACCTACATAGTCCAAGTGCTCGCTAGGCAACCTAAATAATCCAAACGCCCGCTAAGGAAACTACATAGTCCAAGTCCCGCTAGTTAACCTAGATAGTCCAAGTGCCCCCTAGTAAACCTACATAATCCTAGGGCCCGCTAGTTAACCTACATAGTGCAACGGCCCGCTAATTAACCTAGATCGTGCAAGTGTCCGCTAGTTAACCTACATAGTCCAAGTGCCAGCTAGGTAACCTAGATAGTCCAATTGCCCGCTAGGGATCCTTCATAATCCAAGTGCCTGCTAGGTAACCTAGATAGTCCAAGTGCCCGCTAGGGAAGGTACATAGTCCAAGTGTCCGCTAGGTAACCTAGAGAGGGCAAGTGCCCGCTAAATAACCTACATAGTCCAAGTGCCCGCTAGTTAACCTAGATAGTCCAAGTGCCCGCTAGTAACCCTAGATAGTCCAAGGGCCTGCTAGTTAACCTAGATAGTCCAATTGCCTGCTAGGGATCCTTCATAATCCAAGTGCCTGCTAGGTAACCTAGATAGTCCAAGTGTCCGCTAGGGAAGGTACATAGTCCAAGTGTCCACTAGGTAACCTAGAGAGTGCAAGTGCCCGCTAGTTAACCTACATAGTCCAAGTGCCCGCTAGTTAACCTAGATAGTCCAAGTGCCCGCTAGTAAACCTAGATAGTCCAAGGGCCTGCTAGTTAACCTAGATAGTCCAAGTGCCCAATAATTAACCTAAATCGTCCAATTGTCCGCTAGGTAACCTACATAGTCCAAGTGCCCTCTAGTTAACCTAGATAGTCCAAGTGCCCCCTAGTAAACCTACATAATCCATGCGCATGCAAGTTAACCTAGATAATCCAAGTGCCTGCTAGTAAACCTACATAATCAATGGGCCCGCTAGTTAACCTACATAGTGCAAGGGCCCGCTAGTTAACCTAGATCGTGCAAGTGTCCGCTAGTTAACTTATATAGTCTAAGTGCCTGCTAGTTAACCTAGAAAGTCCAAGTGCCCGCTAGGGATCCTTCATAATCCAAGTGCCTTCTAGGTAACCTAGATAATCCTAGTGCCCGTTAGTTAACCTAGATAGTCCAAGTGCCCACTAGGGTACGTACATAGTCCAAGTGCCCGCTAGGTAACCTAGAAAGTCCAATTGCGCGCTAGGGTATGTACATAGTCCAAGTGCCTGCTAGGAAACCTAGATTGTCCAAGTGCCCGCTAGTTAAACTACATAGTCCAAGGGCCCGCTAGTTAACCTACATAGTCCAAGGTCTGCTAGTTAACCTAGATTGTTAAAGTGCCTGCTAGGTAACCTAGACTGTCCAAGTGCCCGCTAGGTTACCTAGACAGTCAAAGTGCCCGCTAGTTAACCTACATAGTCCAAGTTCCCGATAGGGAACCTGCATAATCCAAGTGCCCGCTAGACAACCTACATAGTCCAAGTGCCCGTTCGTTAACCTAGATAGTCCAAGTGCCCGCTAGGTAACCTACATAGTCCAAGGGCCCGCTAGGTAACCTACATAGACAAAGTGCCCGTTAGGTAACCTAGATAGTCCAAGTACCTGCTAGGTAACCTACATTGCCCATGTTCCCGCTAGGTTACCTGCATAGTCCAAGTGCCCGTTCGTTAACCTAGATAGTCCAAGTGCCCACTAGGGTACCTATATAGTCCAAGTGCTATCTAGGTAACCTAGATAGTCCAAGGGCCCACTAGTTAAACTACATAGTTCAAGGGCTCGCTTGTTAACTTTGATAGTCCAAGTGCCCGTTAGTTAACCTAGATCGTCTAATTGCCCGCTAGTTAACCTAGATTGTCCAAGTGTCCTCTAGTTAACCTACATAGTCCTAGTGCCCGCTATGTAACCTACATAGTGCAAGTGTCTGCTAGGTAACCTACATAGTCCAAGTGCCCGCTAGTTAACATAGATAGTCCAAGTGCCCACTAGGGAAGGTACATAGTCCAAGTGCCCGCTAGGTAACCTAGAGAGTACAAGTGCCCGCTAGTTAACCTACATAGTCCAAGTGCCCGCTAGGTAACCTACATAGTGCAAGTGTCCGCTAGTTAACCTACATAGTCAAAGTGCCCGCTAGTTAACCTAGATAGTCCAAGTGCCCGCTAGGTAACCTACATAGTGCAAGTGTCCGCTAGTTAACCTAGATAGTCCAATTTTCCGCTAGTTAACCTACATAGTCCAAGTGCCCGCTAGGTAACCTAGATAGTTCAAGTGCCCTTTAGGGAACCTAGATAGTTCAAGTGCCCGCTAGGGAACCTACATAGTACAATTGCCCGCTCTGGAACATACATAGTCCAAGTGCCCGCTAGTTAACCGAGATAGCCAAGTGCCCGCTAGGTAACCAGGATCATCAAAGTGCCCTCTAGTTAACTTACATAGTCCAAAGGCCTGCTAGTTAACCTACTTAGACCAAGGGCCCGCTAGTTAACCTAGATAGTCCAAGTGCCCGCTAGTTAACCTACATAGTCCAAGTTCCCGCTAGTAAACCTAGACAGTCCAAGTGACCACTAGGTTACCTACATAGTCTAAGTGCCCGTTCGTTAACCTACATAGTCCAAGTGCCCGCTAGGTAACGTAGATAGCCCAAGTGCCAGCTAGGGAACGTACATAGTCCAAGTGCCCGTTCGTTAACCTAGATAGTCCAAGTGCCCGCTATGTAACGTAGACAGTCCAAGTGCCCGCTAGGTTACCTACAAAGTCCAAGTGCACGTCCGTTAACCTAGATAGTCCAAGTGCCCGCTGGTAACCTACATAATCCAAGGGCCCGCTAGGTAACCTTGATAGTCCAAGTGCCCGTTAGTTAACCTAGACAGTCCAAGTGCCCGCTAGTAAACCTAGATAGTCCAAGGGCCTGCTAGTTAACCTAGATAGTCCAAGTGCCCGCTAGTTAACCTAAATCGTCCATGTGTCCGGTAGGTAACCTAGATAGTCCAAGTGCCTGATAGCTAACCTACATAGTCCACGTGTCCGTTCGTTAACCTAGATAGTCCAAGTGCCCATTGGGTAACCTACATAGTCCAAGTGCCCGCTTGGTAACCTGGATAGTCCAAGTGCCCGCTAGTTAACCTACATAGTCCAAGTGCCTTCTAGGGAGCCTACATAGTCCACGTGACCGCTAGGGAACCTACATAGTCAAAGTGCCCGTTAGGGAACCTACATACTCCAAGTGCCCGCTAGGTAAACTACATAGTCCAAATGCCCGCAAGGAAACCTACATAGTCTAAATGTCCGCTAGGCAACCTACATAATCCAAGTGCCCGCTCTGGAACATGCATAGTCCAAGTGCCCGTTAGCAAACCTAGATAGCCCAAGGGCCCGCTAGTTGACCTACATAGTCCAAGTGCCAGCTAGGTAACCTAGATAGTACAAGTGCCCGCTAGGGAACCTAGATAGTCCAAGTGCCTTTTCGCTAACCTAGATAGTCCAAGTGGCGGCTAGGTAACCTACATAATCCAAGTGCCCGTTCGTTAACCTAGATAATCCAAGTGCCCGTTAGGTAACCTAGACAGTCCAAGTGCCCGCTAGTTACCCTACATAGTCCAAGTGCCCATTAGTTAACCTAGATAGTCAAAGTGCCTGCTAGGTAACCTAGATAGTCCAAGTGCCCGCTAGGTAACCTACATATTCCAAGTGCCCGCTAGGTAACCTAAATAATCCAAATGCCCGCTAGGGAAACTACATAGTCCAAGTGCCCGCTAGTTAACCTAGATAGTCCAAGTGCCCCCTAGTAAACCTACATAATCCTAGGGCCCGCTAGTTAACCTACGTAGTGCAAGGGCCCGCTAGTTAACCTAGATCATGGAAGTGTCCGCTAGTTAACCTACATAGTCCAAGTGCCAGCTAGGTAACCTAGATAGTCCAATTGCCCGCTAGGGATACTTCATAATCCAAGTGCCTGCTAGGTAACCTAGATAGTCCAAGTGCCCGCTAGGGAAGGTACATAGTCCAAGTGTCCGCTAGGTAACCTGGAGAGTGCAAGTGCCCGCTAAATAACCTACATAGTCCAAGTGCCCACTAGTTAACCTAGATAGTCCAAGTGCCCGCTAGTAACCCTAGATAGTCCAAGGGCCTTCTAGTTAACCTAGATAGTCCAATTGCCTGCTAGGGATCCTTCATAATCCAAGTGCCTGCTAGGTAACCTAGATAGTCCAAGTGCCCGCTAGGGAAGGTACATAGTCCAAGTGTCCACTAGGTAACCTAGAGAGTGCAAGTGCCCGCTAGTTAACCTACATAGTCCAAGTGCCCGCTAGTTAAACTAGATAGTCCAAGTGCCTGATAGCTAATCTACATAGTCCAAGTGTCCGTTGGTTAACCTAGATAGTCCAAGTGCCCATTGGGTAACCTACATAGTCCAAGTGCCCGCTTGGTAACCTGGAAAGTCCGAGTGCCCGCTAGTTAACCTACATACTCCAAGTGCCTTCTAGGGAGCCTACATAGTCCACGTGATCCCTAGGGAACCTACATAGTCCAAGTGCCCATTAGGGAACCTACATAGTCCAAGTGCCCGCTAGGTAACCTTCATAGTCCAAATGCCCACAAGGAAACCTACATAGTCTAAATGTCCGCTAGGCAACCTACATAATCCAAGTGCCCGCTCTGGAACATACATAGTCCAAGTGCCCGTTAGCTAACCTAGATAGCCCAAGGGCCCGCTAGTTGACCTACATAGTCCAAGTGCCAGCTAGGTAACCTAGATAGTACAAGTGCCCGCTAGGGAACCTAGATAGTCCAAGTGCCTGTTAGCTAACCTAGATAGTCCAAGTGGCGGCTAGGTAACCTACATAGTCCAAGTGCCCGTTCGTTAACCTAGATAATCCAAGTGCCCGTTAGGTAACCTAGACAGTCCAAGTACCCGCTAGTTACCCTACATAGTCCAAGTGCCCGTTAGTTAACCTAGATAGTCAAAGTGCCTGCTAGGTAACCTAGGTAGTCCAAGTGCCCGCTAGGTAACCTACATAGTCCAAGTGCTCGCTAGGCAACCTAAATAATCCAAACGCCCGCTAAGGAAACTACATAGTCCAAGTCCCGCTAGTTAACCTAGATAGTCCAAGTGCCCCCTAGTAAACCTACATAATCCTAGGGCCCGCTAGTTAACCTACATAGTGCAACGGCCCGCTAATTAACCTAGATCGTGCAAGTGTCCGCTAGTTAACCTACATAGTCCAAGTGCCAGCTAGGTAACCTAGATAGTCCAATTGCCCGCTAGGGATCCTTCATAATCCAAGTGCCTGCTAGGTAACCTAGATAGTCCAAGTGCCCGCTAGGGAAGGTACATAGTCCAAGTGTCCGCTAGGTAACCTAGAGAGGGCAAGTGCCCGCTAAATAACCTACATAGTCCAAGTGCCCACTAGTTAACCTAGATAGTCCAAGTGCCCGCTAGTAACCCTAGATAGTCCAAGGGCCTGCTAGTTAACCTAGACAGTCCAATTGCCTGCTAGGGATCCTTAATAATCCAAGTGCCTGCTAGGTAACCTAGATAGTCCAAGTGCCCGCTAGGGAAGGTACATAGTCCAAGTGTCCACTAGGTAACCTAGAGAGTGCAAGTGCCCGCTAGTTAACCTACATAGTCCAAGTGCCCGCTAGTTAACCTAGATAGTCCAAGTGCCCGCTAGTAAACCTAGATAGTCCAAGGGCCTGCTAGTTAACCTAGATAGTCCAAGTGCCCGCTAGTTAACCTAAATCGTCCAATTGTCCGCTAGGTAACCTACATAGTCCAAGTGCCTGCTAGTTAACCTAGATAGTCCAAGTGCCTGATAGGTAACCTACATAGCCAAAGTGTCCGTTCGTTAACCTAGATAGTCCAAGAGCCCATCGGGTAACCTACATAGTCCAAGTGCCCGCTTGGTAACCTGGTTAGTCCAAGTGCCCGCTAGTTAACCTACATAGTCCAAGTGCCTTCTAGGGAGCCTACATAGTCCACGTGACCGCTAGGGAACCTACATAGTCCAAGTGCCCGTTAGTTAACCTAGATAGTCCAATTGCCCGTTAGCTAACCTAGATAGTCGAAGTGTCCGCTAGTTAACCTACATAGTCCAAGTGCCCGTTCGTTAACCTAGATAGTCCAAGTGCCCCCTAGTAAACCTACATAATCCTAGGGCCCGCTAGTTAACCTACATAGTGCAAGGGCCCACTAATTAACCTAGATCGTGCAAGTGTCCGCTAGTTAACCTACATAGTCCAAGTGCCAGCTAGGTAACCTAGATAGTCCAATTGCCCGCTAGGGATCCTTCATAATCCAAGTGCCTGCTAGGTAACCTAGATAGTCCAAGTGCCCGCTAGGGAAGGTACATAGTCCAAGTGTCTGCTAGGTAACCTAGAGAGTGCAAGTGCCCACTAAATAACCTACATAGTCCAAGTGCCCGCTAGTTAACCTAGATAGTCCAAGTGCCCGCTAGTAACCCTAGATAGTCCAAGGGCCTGCTAGTTAACCTAGATAGTCCAATTGCCTGCTAGGGATCCTTAATAATCCAAGTGCCTGCTAGGTAACCTAGATAGTCCAAGTGCCCGCTAGGGAAGGTACATAGTCCAAGTGTCCACTAGGTAACCTAGAGAGTGCAAGTGCCCGCTAGTTAACCTACATAGTCCAAGTGCCCGCTAGTTAACCTAGATAGTCCAAGTGCCCGCTAGTAAACCTAGATAGTCCAAGGGCCTGCTAGTTAACCTAGATAGTCCAAGTGCCCGCTAGTTAACCTAAATCGTCCAATTGTCCGCTAGGTAACCTACATAGTCCAAGTGCCTGATAGGTAACCTACATAGCCAAAGTGTCCGTTCGTTAACCTAGATAGTCCAAGTGCCCATCGGGTAACCTACATAGTCCAAGTGCCCGCTTGGTAACCTGGTTAGTCCAAGTGCCCGCTAGTTAACCTACATAGTCCAAGTGCCTTCTAGGGAGCCTACATAGTCCACGTGACCGCTAGGGAACCTACATAGTCCAAGTGCCCGTTAGTTAACCTAGATAGTCCAATTGCCCGTTAGCTAACCTAGATAGTCGAAGTGTCCGCTAGTTAACCTACATAGTCCAAGTGCCCGTTCGTTAACCTAGATAGTCCAAGTGCCCGCTATGTAACCTAGACAGTCCAAGTGCCCGCTAGGTTACCTACATAGTCCAAGTGCACGTTCATTAACCTAGATAGTCCAAGTGCCCGCTGGTAACCTACATAGTCCAAGGGCCCGCTAGGTAACCTTGATAGTCCAAATGCCTTCTAGTTAACCTACGTAGTCCAAGTGCCCGCTAGATAACCTACATAGTCCAAGTGCCCACTAGGTAACCTAAATAATCCAAACGCCCCCTAGGGAAACTGCATAGTCCAAGAGCCGGTTAGTTAACCTAGATAGTCCAAGTGCCCGCTAGTAAACCTAGATAGTCCAAGGGCCTGCTAGTTAACCTAGATAGTCCAAGTGCCCGGTAGTAAACCTAAATCGTCCAAGTGTCCGCTAGGTAACCTAGATAGTCCAAGTGCCTGATAGCTAACCTACATAGTCCAAGTGTCCGTTCGTTAACCTAGACAGTCCAAGTGCCCATTGGGTAACCTACATAGTCCAAGTGCCCAGTGGGTAACCTACATAGTCCAAGTGCCCGCTAGTTAACCTACATAGTCCAAGTGCCTTCTAGGGAGCCTACATAGTCCACGTGACCGCTAGGGAACCTACATAGTCCAAGTGCCCGTTAGTGAACCTACATAGTCCAAGTGTCCGCTAGGTAACCTACATAGTCCAAGTGCCTGCTAGGTAACCTAGATAGTTCACGTGCCTGATAGCTAACCTACATAGTCCAAGTGTCCGTTCGTTAACCTAGATAGTCCGAGTGCCTATTGGGTAACCAACATTGTCCAAGTGCCCGCTTGGTAACCTGGTTAGTCCAAGTGCCCGCTATTTAACCTACATAGTCCAAGTGCCTTCTAGGGAGCCTACATAGTCCACGTGACCGCTAGGGAACCTACATAGTCCAAGTGCCCGCTAGGTAAACTACATAGTCCAAATGCCCGCAAGGAAACGTACATAGTCTAAATGCCCGCTAGGCAACCTACATAATCAAAGTGCCCACTCTGGAACATACATAGTCCAAGTGCCCGTTAGCAAACCTATATAGTCCAAGGGCCCGCTAGTTGACCTACATAGTCCAAGTGCCAGCTAGGTAACCTAGATAGTACAAGTGCCCGCTAGGGAACCTAGATCGTCCAAGTGCCTGTTAGCTAACCTAGATAGTCCAAGTGGTGGCTAGGTAACCTACATAGTCCAAATGCCCGTTCGTTAACCTAGATAATCCAAGTGCCCGTTAGGTAACCTAGACAGTCCAAGTGCCCGCTAGTTACCCTACATAGTCCAAGTGCCCGTTACTTAACCTAGAAAGTCAAAGTGCCTGCTAGAAAACCTACATAGTCCAAGTGCCCGCTACGTAATCTAAATAGTCCAAATGCCCGCTAGGGAAACTACATAGTCCAAGTGCCCGTTAGTTAACCTAGATAGTCCAAGTGCCCACTAGGGGACGTACATGGTCCAAGTGCCCGCTAGGTAACCTACATAGTCCAAGTTCCCGATGGTAACATAAATAGTCCAAATGCCCGCTAGGGAAACTACATAGTCCAAGTGCCTGCTAGTTAACCTAGATAGTCCAAGTGCCCCCTAGTAAACCTACATAATCCATGGGCCCGCTAGTTAACCTACATAGTGCAAGGGCCCGCTAGTTGACCTAGATCGTGCAAGTGTCCGCTAGTTAACCTACAATATCCAAGTGCCAGCTAGTTAACCTAGATAGTCCAATTGCCCGCTAGGGATCCTTCATTATCCAAGTGCCTGCTAGATAACTTAGATAGTCCAAGTGCCCGCTAGTTAACATAGATTGTCCAAGTGCCCTTTGTTAACCTACATAGTCCAAGTGCCCGCTTGGCAACCTACATAGTGCAAGTGTCCGCTAGGTAACCTACATAGTCCAAGTGTCCGCTAGTTTACATAGATAGTCCAAGTGCCCGCTAGGGAAGGTACATTGTCCAAGTGCCCGCTAGGTAACCTAGAGAGTGCAAGTGCCCGCTAGTTAACCTGCATAGTCCAATTGCCCGCTAGGTAACCTACATAGTCCAATTGTCCGCTCTGGAACATACATAGTCCAAGTGCCTGTTAGTTAAACTAGATAATCCAAGTGCCCGCTAGTTAACCTACATAGTCCAAGTGCCCGCTAGGTAACCTATATAATCCAAGTGCCCGCTAGGTAACCTATATAGTCCAAATGCCCGCTGGGGAACCTACATAGTCCAAGTGCCCGCTAGTTAACCTAGATAGTCCAAGTGCCCGCTAGTTAACCTCGATAGTCCAAGTGCCCGCTAGGGAAGGTACATTGTCCACTTGCCCGCTAGGTAACCTAGAGAGTGCAAGTGCCCGCAAGTTAACCTACATAGTCCAAGTGCCTGCTAGGTAACCTAGATAGTCCAAGGGCCTGCTAGTTAACCTGCATAGTCCAAGTGCCCGCTAGGTAACCTACATAGTCCAATTGTCCGCTCTGGAACATACATAGTCCAAGTGCCTGTTAGTTAAACTAGATAATCCAAGTGCCCGCTAGTTAACCTACATAGTCCAAGTGCCCGCTAGGTAACCTACATAATCCAAGTGCCCGCTAGGTAACCTATATAGTCCAAATGCCCGCTGGGGAACCTACATAGTCAAAGTGCCCGCTAGTTAACCTAGATAGTCCAAGTGCCCGCTAGTTAACCTAGATAGTCCAAGTGCCCGCTAGTTAACCTAGATAGTCAAAGTGCCTGCTAGGTAACCTAGATAGTCCAAGTGCCCGCTAGGTAACCTACATAGTCCAAGTGCCCGCTAGGTAACCTAAATAGTCCAAATGCCCGCTAGGGAAACTACATAGTCCAATGGCCCGCTAGTTAACCTAGATAGTCCAAGTGCCCCCTAGTAAACCTACATAATCCATGGGCCCGCTAGTTAACCTACATAGTGCAAGGGCCCACTAGTTAACCTAGATAGTCCAAGTGCCCGCTAGGGATCCTTCATAATCCAAGTGCCTTCTACGTAACCTAGATAGTCCAAGTGCCCGCTAGTTAACCTAGATAGTCCTAGTGCCCGTTAGTTAACCTAGATAGTCCAAGTGCCCACTAGGGTACGTACATAGTCCAAGTGCCCGCTAGGTAACCTAGATAGTCCAATTGCGCGCTTGGGTATGTACATAGTCCAAGTGCCCGCTAGTTAACCTACATAGTCCAATTTCCCGCTAGGGATCCTTCATAATCCAAGTGCCTGCTAGGTAACCTAGATAGTCCAAGTGCCCGCTAGTTAACATAGATTGTCCAAGTGCCCTTTGTTAACATACATAGTCCAAGTGCCCGCTAGGCAACCTAAATAGTGCAAGTGTCCGCTAGGTAACCTACATAGTCCAAGTGTCCGCTAGTTTACCTAGATAGTCCAAGTGCACGCTAGGGAAGGTACATTGTCCAAGTGCCCGCTAGATAACCTAGAGAGTGCAAGTGCCCGCTAGTTAACCTACATAGTCCAAGTGCCTGCTAGGTAACCTAGATAGTGTGTATGCCATTACAAGATGGCGCTGGACCGCGCCCTTATCTTCAGGGTTAGTGATAACAAGTTATGCCACGCATGCGCTCAGTCTGGACTTTGACGCAGGAGAGCTTTGCGCCTATCTGAGAGAGCCCCGTCACCCCGAAGCATATATAAGCCAGGGTTTTTAGCCTGCCCGGGGTCTTCCATAGCTGACCTCGGATCTAGAGGCAGCTCTCAATAAACTCCGCTTATCACGCTATCAGAAGGATCCTGGTCAATTTGTCTCATTGTGTGTCGCGTTCATCCTCTTATCTTCCGCCGTGGCAGGGTCGCGCGTGACAGCTGGTGCCGAAAACCCGGGATTTCGAGTCCTTAACAAGGCGACGAGACGGTTGAGTGGAGACCCCCGAAAGGGAGGATTCAGAACTGATCAGCGCTGCTGAGAGGGTGAGTTCTGCAAGGCCACTGCTGTGTGAATGTTTATCCGCTACGGCTGCGGCGGCCTTGGCTGAGTGTGAGAGAGAGTGCTGCTTCTGCTTTCGGTTTAGACCGAGAAGAAAATCCTGTGCTTAAGTCCCGTGTAGATAAACGGGCGACATGGGAAATGTTCCAATAAAACAGATGGTTAAAACTTTGCAGCAAATCTTGCTAGCTCGTAAACTGAAGATATCAGAAGGCACGCTTAGCAAATTTGTGAGGGAAATAGACCAGATTGCATCATGGTTTCTAACAACGGGCTCTCTGACTGTCCCATGTTGGGACAAGTTGCGAAGAGACATTGATCGAGCAAAAGAAGAGGGACAGATAAGACCGGGCACGAGACCGGTCTGGAAACTAGTTAGAAGTTGCTTAGTGGACAAAGCTTGTGCAGAAGTGATACGTCAGGGGCAGCGTGAGTGGATTGACTTTCAAGACAGCATGTCAGAAGCAGGACAGGAACACACCCGAGGAAACGGGACGTCCGAAAAGGACGATCCGGGAATAGATCGATCTAAAAGGAAAAAACACAGGAGCTCAAAATTGGAGACAAATACGGAGTCAGAGGAAACCTCCGTGACCGGCTCGGAATCAGAGACCGGAGAGGAAACGGAGACAAAACAGCCAAAAACAGGAGGGACCACAAGAGAGAGGGGGGCTGCCGCGCGGGCACGGCAGGAAGCCCCTACTGAGATTCAGCTTAAAGACAAATCCAAAGTGCCAGGAAGTATTTATCCCTGGAAGGAATTTGGGGCTTTAGGCCTTACCGAAAGTGATGAGGAGGAATTGGAGGAGGCGGCGGCTGCATATGACAGAGGGAGGTACGATGAGTTTGCTGCTATTAAGTCTATACCTCCGGCACCTCAGATACCTCCCCCCTATAGCTCAGGGGGACAAAATTATTCTCTTTTGACGCCGAAGAGCCAACGGATGCTTAGTCAGATGTTCCCGGTTTTTGAAAATGCCAACCAACAGCGATATCATGAACCTTTAGATTATAAAATTGTCAAGGAATTGGCCGAGGCAGTAAGATCTTACGGAGTCAATGCTAATTACACACAATCTTTAATAGATCGTGTCTGTGCGCATTGTATGACTCCTACTGACTGGTGTTCAGTCACCAAGGCGGTCCTAACCACAGGACAGTACCTAGAGTGGAAGTCTATGTGGATGGAAAACAGCATGACCCAAGCAAGACAAAATGCAGCCAGGGGCATGCCTCAGCAGGCTTGGACATATGAGATGCTCACAGGAAATGGTCAATGGGTAAACAATCAGACAGGTTACCCTATAGATGTATACCAACAAATTAATTTAGC
Organism: Tenrec ecaudatus; assembly: GCF_050624435.1. Lineage (NCBI taxonomy): Eukaryota > Metazoa > Chordata > Mammalia > Afrosoricida > Tenrecidae > Tenrec > Tenrec ecaudatus. The sequence continues at coordinate 202,406 of NW_027457630.1, read as the reverse complement.
CGCCGGAAAGGCCTGGAAAGCGCTGCCCAATAGGGGTGAAGTAAGAGGGAACCTTACAAAAATAATACAAGGCCCTACGGAGCCATTTTCAGATTTTGTGGCTAGAATGCTAGAAGCAGCAGGAAAAATTGTGGGGAGTGGTGAGAACCTGGCCTATACCCCATCCAGTAAATAGACAAGCCCCAGTTCTCCCAGTATTTTTTGCTCAAAAATGTGATAGATTGGGAGTCCCTTGTAGTCCTCCTGTGAGTAAAGTATCAAAATTTTATAATGTCACAAATTTTACTTTAGTTAATAGCTTATGTTTCCATATCGTAAAAAATTCTTCCAGTAATCAGTGCATAAATTTGAGAAAGATAAATGTTACAACATGGCTTGATCCTGAAGTTACCCCAGGGTCGACTGTCAAGGTAGAGGTCGATCAAGAAGGTGAGATGATTTTTAGTGGCTCGCCCCCAGCCCCGCAACTAGGCGAATGGTCGACACCAGCAACTCCGCCGGTGACGCGTGTCGAGACATATGTCTGGCAAGAAGAATTGCTAGCACCAGTAGAGACGGGCGAAGAACATGAGGAAAGAACTCGATGCAATGGTACTCTGGAAAGAGTGAGGGTATTCCCTCCCTGTCGTCCTAGAGAAAGATTTCCACCAGAGTTTGAAAACTGTGACCCAGGGGTACAGGATAAATTGTATTTATCTAAACTAAACCTCAATTTTTCCCCAAAATTATATAACAGCACCCAGAATGTGAGCAAGAATACATGGCCGTGGCATCAGTGGATTCTAAATAACAGATTGAATGCTGCCACTATTATGTCCCCTTTTGCTGGCTTGTTGGGAAGCGTCATACGTCTCAAAAGAGCTAATGTAGTTATTGTGGAAAATATGGCAAACGTTAGTGAAGGCTTGAGTTATAGCCATAATTATATTCATGATTATAATCCAGTTTGCGTAAAAAGTCCTTTTTTATTTTTAGTTTTTAATGATACATGTATTATAAATGATGTTGTTAGTTGCAATAGTAGTAAATGTAGATGTAAAATTAGAGAGTGTTGGTCTGGAAACCGAACGCATAATGCTATGGTCATTCGCATTCCCACCTTAGTTCCTATACCTGTGGAAGCGGATCCGAATCAATTCCCCATTACTACTCTATTGAGACATAAAAGAGATTTTGGCGTAACAGCTGCAATTGTTACAGCAATAGCGATATCAGCAACAGCGGCCGTAACTGCGGGTATCGCTATGGCCAATCAAGTGCACACAGCTAAAGTTATAAATGAAGTTGTGGAAAAAACCGCGGATGCACCAATGGAAGCCCGTAATGCCTAAGCTCATTTAGCGGCGGGAATAATTTTGTTGAATCAAAAAACGGATTTATTGCAACAAGAAATTGAGCAACTTACCAGCTTGGTACAACTGAGCTGTGTATTATCAACACCTGCGGTTTGTAGTCACCCCTATTGTATATAATGAATCAAGCAGCATTATTAAAAACATTTCAGATTTTTTGACAGGCCAATGGAGTGAAGAGCTGGAAGCGATACAGGACCAGATGTTGTTGAAGATTTTGAAATTGAATGGCACACGTACTAAGCCTATCACGCTTGGAGATTACACCTCTTGGTTGTCCTCTGCTTTTTCCTATTTCAAGGAGTGGGTGGGAACATTTTTATTTTTGGGCTTAATCTGCTTCGGTGGCATAATTCTTCTCTGGATGATTTGCAAGCTCAAGCGCAATCAGGCTAGCGAAAAGCGTGTGATATTACAAGCCCTCATGGCTCTTGAAAAGGGCGAGCAGCCAGAGATTTGGCTTTCCCTCCTCAAGCGCTAGACCATGCGCAAGCTGAGTCCGCAGCCAAAGACGGGAAAGACCAGTGGGACATGGTACCAACCTAAGACAGGAGCCTGCCGCTAGAGGGCAGGAGTTCCGATGACGGGTAAGGACCATGTGGCATGCTAGGTCAACTAAGACAGGCGGGATTCCAAAATCTTATTATATAAAAAGGGAGGAGATGTGGACGCCATTACAAGATGGCGCTGGATCGCGCCCTTATCTTCAGGGTTAGTGATAACAAGTTATGCCACGCATGCGCTCAGTCTGGACTTTGACGCAGGAGAGCTTTGCGCCTATCTGAGAGAGCCCCGTCACCCCGAAGCATATATAAGCCAGGGTTTTTAGCCTACCCGGGGTCTTCCATAGCTGACCTCGGATCTAGAGGCAGCTCTCAATAAACTCCGCTTATCACGCTATCAGAAGGATCCTGGTCAATTTGTCTCGTCGTGTGTCGCGTTCATCCTCTTATCTTCCGCCTTGGGAGGGTCGCGCGAGACAAGATAGTCCAAGGGCCTGCTAGTTAACCTGCATAGTCCAATTGCCCTATAGGGAACCTACATAGTCCAATTGTCCGCTCTGGAACATACATAGTCCAAGTGCCTGTTAGTTAAACTAGATAATCCAAGTGCCCGCTAGTTAACCTATATAGTCCAAGTGCCCGCTAGGTAACCTACATAGTCCAAATGCCCGCTGGGGAACCTACATAGTCCAAGTGCCCGCTAGTTAACCTAGATAGTCCAAGTGCCCGCTAGTTAACCTAGATAGTCCAAGTGCCCGCTAGTTAACCGACATAGTCCAAGTGCCCTCTAGGTATCCTAGACAATCCAAGTGACCACTAGGTTACCTACATAGTCCAAGTGCCCGTTCGTTAACCTACATAGTCCAAGTGCCCGATAGGTAACGTAGATAGCCCAAGTGCTAGCTAGGCAACGTACATAGTCCAAGTGCCCGCTAGTTAACCTAGATAGTCAAAGTGCCTGCTAGGTAACCTAGATAGTCCAAGTGCCCGCTAGGTAACCTACATAGTCCAAGTGCCCGCTAGGTAACCTAAATAGTCCAAATGCCCGTTAGGGAAACTACATAGTCCAAGAGCCCGCTAGTTAACCTAGATAGTCCAAGTGCCCCCTAGTAAACCTACATAATCCATGGGCCCGCTAGTTAACCTACATAGTGCAAGGGCCCACTAGTTAACATAGATAGTCCAAGTGTCTGCTAGTAAACCTACATAATCAATGGGGCCGCTAGTTAACCTACATAGTCCAAGTGCCCGTTCGTTAACGTACATAGTCCAAGTGCCTGCTAGGTAACGTAGATAGCCCAAGTGTCCGCTAGGGAAAGTACATAGTCCAAGTGCCCGCTAGGTAACCTAGATAATCCAAGTGCCCTCTAGGTAACCTAGACAGTCCAAGTGCCCGCTAGGTAACCTACATAGTCCAAGGGCCCGCTAGGTAACCTAAATAGTCCAAATGCCCGCTAGGGAAACTACATAGTCCAAGTGCCCGCTAGTTAACCTAGATAGTCCAAGTGCCCCCTAGCAAACCTACGTAATCCATGGGCCCGCTAGTTAACCTACATAGTGCAAGGGCCCACTAGTTAACTTAGATAGTCCAAGTGCCTGCTAGTAAACCTACATAATCAATGGGCCCGCTAGTTAACCTAGATCGTGCAAGTGTCCGCCAGTTAACCTACATAGTCCAAGTGCCTGCTAGTTAACCTAGATAGTCCAAGTGCCCGCTAGGGATCCTTCATAATCCAAGTGCCTTCTAGGTAACCTAGATAGTCCAAGTGCCCGCTAGTTAACCTAGATAGTCCTAGTGCCCGTTAGTTAACCTAGATAGTCCAAGTGCCCACTAGGGTACATACATAGTCCAAGTGCCTGCTAGGTAACCTAGATAGTCCACGTGCCCGCTAGGGATCCTTCATAATCCAAGTGCCTGCTAGGTAACCTAGATAGTCCAAGTGCCCGCTAGTTAACATAGATTGTCCAAGTGCCCTTTGTTAACCTACATAATCCAAGTGCCCGCTAGGCAACCTACATAGTGCAAGTGTCCGCTAGGTAACCTACATAGTCCAAGTGTCCGCTAGTTTACATAGATAGTCCAAGTGCCCGCTAGGGAAGGTACATTGTCCAAGTGCCCGCTAGGTAACCTAGAGAGTGCAAGTTCCCGCTACTTAACCTACATAGTCCAATTGCCCGCTAGGTAACCTACATAGTCCAATTGTCCGCTCTGGAACATACATAGTCCAAGTGCCTGTTAGTTAAACTAGATAATCCAAGTGCCCGCTAGTTAACCTACATACCAAGTGCCCGCTACGTAACCTAGGTACTCCAAGGGCACGCTAGTTAACCTACATAGTACAAGTGCCCGCTAGGCAACCTAGATAGTCAAAGTGCCCGCTAAGGAACCGACATAGTCCAATTCCCGCTAAGGATCCTTCATAATCCAAGTGCCTGCTAGGTAACCTAGATAGTCCAAGTGCCCGCTAGTTAACATAGATTGTCCAAGTGCCCTTTGTTAACCTACATAGTCCATGTGCCCGCTAGGCAACCTACATAGTGCAAGTGTCCGCTAGGTAACCTACATAGTCCAAGTGTCCGCTAGTTAACATAGATAGTCCAAGTGCCCGCTAGGGAAGATACATAGTCTAAGTGCCCGCTAGTTAACCTAGATAGTCCAAGTGCCCCCTAGTAAACCTACGTAATCCATGGGCCCGCTAGTTAATCTACATAGTGCAAGGGCCCACTAGTTAACTTTGATAGTCCAAGTGCCTGCTAGTAAACCTGCATAATCAATGGGCCCGCTAGTTAACCTACATAGTGCGAGGGCCCGCTAGTTAACCTAGATCGTGCAAGTGTCCGCCAGTTAACCTACATAGTCCAAGTGCCTGCTAGTTAACCTAGATATTCCAAGTGCCCGCTAGGGATCCTTCATAATCCAAGTGCCTTCTAGGTAACCTAGATAGTCCAAGTGCCCGCTAGTTAACCTAGATAGTCCTAGTGCCCGTTAGTTAACCTAGATAGTCCAAGTGCCCACTAGGGTACATACATAGTCCAAGTGCCTGCTAGGTAACCTAGATAGTCCAATTGCGTGCTTGGGTATGTACATAGTCCAAGTGCCTGCTAGGAAACCTAGATAGTCCATGTGCCCGCTAGTTAACCTACATAGTCCAATTTCCCGCTAGGGATCCTTCATAATCCAAGTGCCTGCTAGGTAACCTAGATAGTCCAAGTGCCCGCTAGTTAACATAGATTGTCCAAGTGCCCTTTGTTAACCTACATAGTCCAAGTGCCCGCTAGGCAACCTACATAGTGCAAGTGTCCGCTAGGTAACCTACATAGTCCAAGTGTCCGCTAGTTTACATAGATAGTCCAAGTGCCCGCTAGGGAAGGGACATTGTCCAATTGCCCGCTAGGTAACCTAGAGAGTGCAAGTTCCCGCTACTTAACCTACATAGTCCAATTGCCCGCTAGGTAACCTACATAGTCCAATTGTCCGCTCTGGAACATACATAGTCCAAGTGCCTGTTAGTTAAACTAGATAATCCAAGTGCCCGCTAGTTAACCTACATACCAAGTGCCCGCTACGTAACCTAGGTAGTCCAAGGGCACGCTAGTTAACCTACATAGTACAAGTGCCCGCTAGGCAACCTAGATAGTCCAAGTGCCCGCTTAGGAACCGACATAGTCCAATTCCCGCTAAGGATCCTTCATAATCCAAGTGCCTGCTAGATAACCTAGATAGTCCAAGTGCCCGCTAGTTAACATAGATTATCCAAGTGCCCTTTGTTAACCTACATAGTCCATGTGCCCGCTAGGCAAGCTACATAGTGCAAGTGTCCGCTAGGTAACCTACATAGTCCAAGTGTCCGCTAGTTAACATAGATAGTCCAAGTGCCCGCTAGGGAAGATACATAGTCCAAGTGCCCACTAGGTAACCTAGAGAGTGCAAGTGCCCGCTAGTTAACCTACATAGTCGAAGTGCCTGCTAGGTAACCTAGATAGTCCAAGGGCCTGCTAGTTAACCTGCATAGTCCAAGTGCCCGCTAGGTAACCTACATAGTACAAGTGTCCGCTAGTTAACCTACATAGTCCAAATGCACGCTAGTTAACCTAGATAGTCCAAGTGCCCGCTAGGTAACCTACATAGTGCAAGTGTCCGCTAGTTAACCTACGTAGTCCAAGGGTCCCCTAGGTAACCTAGATAGTCCAAGTACCTGCTAGTTAATCTAGATCATCCAATTGTCCGCTAGTTAACCTACATAGTCCAAGTGCCCTTTAGGGAACCTAGATAGTCCAAGTGCCCGCTAGGGAACCTACATAGTCCAATTGTCCGCTCTGGAACATACATAGTCCAAGTGCCTGTTAGTTAAACTAGATTATCCAAGTGCCGCTAGTTAACCTACAGTGTGCAAGTGCCCATAGGTAACCTACGTAATCCAAGTGCCCGCTAGGTAACCTATATAGTCCAATTGCCCGCTGGGCAACCTACATAGTCCAAGTGCCCGCTAGTTAACCTAGATAGTCCAAGTGCCCGCTAGTTAACCTAGATAGTCCAAGTGCCCACTAGTTAAACTACATAGTCCAAGTGCCCTCTAGGTATCCTAGACAGTCCAAGTGACCACTAGGTTACCTACATAGTCCAAGTGCCCGTTCGTTAACCTCCATAGTCCAAGTGCCCGCTAGGTAACATAGATAGCCCAAGTACCCGCTAGGGAACGTACAAAGTCCAAGTGCCCGCTAGTTAACCTAGATAATCCAAGTGCCCGTTAGGTAACCTAGACAGTCCATGTGCCCGCTAGTTACCCTACATAGTCCAAGTTCCCGTTAGTTAACCTAGATAGTCAAAGTGCCTGCTAGGTAACCTATATAGTCCAAGTGCCCATTCGTTAACCTCCATAGTCCAAGTGCCCGCTAGGTAACATAGATAGCCCAAGTACCCGCTAGGGAACGTACAAAGTCCAAGTGCCCGCTAGGTAACCTAGATAATCCAAGTGCCCGCTAGGTAACCTAGACAGTCCAAGTGCCCGCTAGTTACCCTACATAGTCCAAGTGCCCGTTAGTTAACCTAGATAGTCAAAGTGCTTGCTAGGTAACCTAAATACTCCAAATGCCCGCTAGGGATACTACATAGTCCAAATGCCCTCTAGTTAACCTAGATAGTCCAAGTGCCCCCTAGTAAACCTACATAATCCATGCGCATGCAAGTTAACCTAGATAATCCAAGTGCCTGCTAGTAAACCTACATAATCAATGGGCCCGCTAGTTAACCTACATAGTGCAAGGGCCCGCTAGTTAACCTAGATCGTGCAAGTGTCCGCTAGTTAACTTACATAGTCTAAGTGCCTGCTAGTTAACCTAGAATGTCCAAGTGCCCGCTAGGGATCCTTCATAATCCAAGTGCCTTCTAGGTAACCTAGATAGTCCAAGTGCCCGCTAGTTAACCTAGATAATCCTAGTGCCCGTTAGTTAACCTAGATAGTCCAAGTGCCCACTAGGGTACGTACATAGTCCAAGTGCCCGCTAGGTAACCTAGAAAGTCCAATTGCGCGCTAGGGTATGTACATAGTCCAAGTGCCTGCTAGGAAACCTAGATTGTCCAAGTGCCCGCTAGTTAAACTACATAGTCCAAGGGCCCGCTAGTTAACCTACATAGTCCAAGGTCTTCTAGTTAACCTAGATTGTTAAAGTGCCTGCTAGGTAACCTAGACTGTCCAAGTGCCCGCTAGGTAACCTAGACAGTCAAAGTGCCCGCTAGTTAACCTACATAGTCCAAGTTCCCGATAGGGAACCTGCATAATCCAAGTGCCCGCTAGGCAACCTACATAGTCCAAGTGCCCGTTCGTTAACCTAGATAGTCCAAGTGCCCGCTAGGTAACCTACATAGTCCAAGGGCCCGCTAGGTAACCTAGATAGACAAAGTGCCCGTTAGGTAACTTAGATAGTCCAAGTACCTGCTAGGTAACCTACATTGCCCATGTTCCCGCTAGGTTACCTGCATAGTCCAAGTGCCCGTTCGTTAACCTAGATAGTCCAAGTGCCCACTAGGGTACCTATATAGTCCAAGTGCTATCTAGGTAACCTAGATAGTCCAAGGGCCCACTAGTTAAACTACATAGTTCAAGGGCTCGCTTGTTAACTTTGATAGTCCAAGTGCCCGTTAGTTAACCTAGATCGTCTAATTGCCCGCTAGTTAACCTAGATTGTCCAAGTGTCCTCTAGTTAACCTACATAGTCCTAGTGCCCGCTATGTAACCTACATAGTGCAAGTGTCTGCTAGGTAACCTACATAGTCCAAGTGCCCGCTAGTTAACATAGATAGTCCAAGTGCCCACTAGGGAAGGTACATAGTCCAAGTGCCCGCTAGGTAACCTAGAGAGTACAAGTGCCCGCTAGTTAACCTACATAGTCCAAGTGCCCGCTAGGTAACCTACATAGTGCAAGTGTCCGCTAGTTAACCTACATAGTCAAAGTGCCCGCTAGTTAACCTAGATAGTCCAAGTGCCCGCTAGGTAACCTACATAGTGCAAGTGTCCGCTAGTTAACCTAGATAGTCCAATTTTCCGCTAGTTAACCTACATAGTCCAAGTGCCCGCTAGGTAACCTAGATAGTCCAAGTGCCCTTTAGGGAACCTAGATAGTTCAAGTGCCCGCTAGGGAACCTACATAGTCCAATTGCCCGCTCTGGAACATACATAGTCCAAGTGCCCGCTAGTTAACCGAGATAGCCAAGTGCCCGCTAGTTAACCAGGATCATCAAAGTGCCCTCTAGTTAACTTACATAGTCCAAAGGCCTGCTAGTTAACCTACTTAGACCAAGGGCCCGCTAGTTAACCTAGATAGTCCAAGTGCCCGCTAGTTAACCTACATAGTCCAAGTTCCCGCTAGTTAACTTAGACAGTCCAAGTGACCACTAGGTTACCTACATAGTCTAAGTGCCCGTTCGTTAACCTACATAGTCCAAGTGCCCGCTAGGTAACGTAGATAGCCCAAGTGCCCGCTAGGGAACGTACATAGTCCAAGTGCCCGTTCGTTAACCTAGATAGTCCAAGTGCCCGCTATGTAACGTAGACAGTCCAAGTGCCCGCTAGGTTATCTACAAAGTCCAAGTGCACGTCCGTTAACCTAGATAGTCCAAGTGCCCGCTGGTAACCTACATAGTCCAAGGGCCCGCTAGGTAACCTTGATAGTCCAAGTGCCCGTTAGTTAACCTAGACAGTCCAAGTGCCCGCTAGTAAACCTAGATAGTCCAAGGGCCTGCTAGTTAACCTAGATAGCCCAAGTGCCCGCTAGTTAACCTAAATCGTCCATGTGTCCGGTAGGTAACCTAGATAGTCCAAGTGCCTGATAGCTAACCTACATAGTCCACGTGTCCGTTCGTTAACCTAGATAGTCCAAGTGCCCATTGGGTAACCTACATAGTCCAAGTGCCCGCTTGGTAACCTGGATAGTCCAAGTGCCCGCTAGTTAACCTACATAGTCCAAGTGCCTTCTAGGGAGCCTACATAGTCCACGTGACCGCTAGGGAACCTACATAGTCAAAGTGCCCGTTAGGGAACCTACATACTCCAAGTGCCCGCTAGGTAACCTACATAGTCCAAATGCCCGCAAGGAAACCTACATAGTCTAAATGTCCGCTAGGCAACCTACATAATCCAAGTGCCGCTCTGGAACATACATAGTCCAAGTGCCTGTTAGCAAACCTAGATAGCCCAAGGGCCCGCTAGTTGACCTACATAGTCCAAGTGCCAGCTAGGTAACCTAGATAGTACAAGTGCCCGCTAGGGAACCTAGATAGTCCAAGTGCCTTTTAGCTAACCTAGATAGTCCAAGTGGCGGCTAGGTAACCTACATAATCCAAGTGCCCGTTCGTTAACCTAGATAATCCAAGTGCCCGTTAGGTAACCTAGGCAGTCCAAGTGCCGCTAGTTACCCTACATAGTCCAAGTTCCCGTTAGTTAACCTAGATAGTCAAAGTGCCTGCTAGGTAACCTACATAGTCCAAGTGCCCGTTCGTTAACCTCCATAGTCCAAGTGAACGCTAGGTAACATAGATAGCCCAAGTACCCGCTAGGGAACGTACAAAGTCCCAGTGCCCGCTAGGTAACCTAGATAATCCAAGTGCCCGCTAGGTAACCTAGACAGTCCAAGTGCCCGCTTGTTACCCTACATAGTCCAAGTGCCCGTTAGTTAACCTAGATAGTCAAAGTGCTTGCTAGGTAACCTAAATACTCCAAATGCCCGCTAGGGATACTACATAGTCCAAATGCCCTCTAGTTAACCTAGATAGTCCAAGTGCCCCCTAGTAAACCTACATAATCCATGCGCATGCAAGTTAACCTAGATAATCCAAGTGCCTGCTAGTAAACCTACATAATCAATGGGCCCGCTAGTTAACCTACATAGTGCAAGGGCCCGCTAGTTAACCTAGATCGTGCAAGTGTCCGCTAGTTAACTTACATAGTCTAAGTGCCTGCTAGTTAACCTAGAAAGTCCAAGTGCCCGCTAGGGAGCCTTCATAATCCAAGTGCCTTCTAGGTAACCTAGATAGTCCAAGTGCCCGCTAGTTAACCTAGATAATCCTAGTGCCCGTTAGTTAACCTAGATAGTCCAAGTGCCCACTAGGGTACGTACATAGTCCAAGTGCCCGCTAGGTAACCTAGAAAGTCCAATTGCGCGCTAGGGTATGTACATAGTCCAAGTGCCTGCTAGGAAACCTAGATTGTCCAATTGCCCGCTAGTTAAACTACATAGTCCAAGGGCCCGCTAGTTAACCTACATAGTCCAAGGTCTGCTAGTTAACCTAGATTGTTAAAGTGCCTGCTAGGTAACCTAGACTGTCCAAGTGCCCGCTAGGTTACCTAGACAGTCAAAGTGCCCGCTAGTTAACCTACATAGTCCAAGTTCCCGATAGGGAACCTGCATAATCCAAGTGCCCGCTAGGCAACCTACATAGTCCAAGTGCCCGTTCGTTAACCTAGATAGTCCAAGTGCCCGCTAGGTAACCTACATAGTCCAAGGGCCCGCTAGGTAACCTAGATAGACAAAGTGCCCGTTAGGTAACCTAGATAGTCCAAGTACCTGCTAGGTAACCTACATTGCCCATGTTCCCGCTAGGTTACCTGCATAGTCCAAGTGCCCGTTCGTTAACCTAGATAGTCCAAGTGCCCACTAGGGTACCTATATAGTCCAAGTGCTATCTAGGTAACCTAGATAGTCCAAGGGCCCACTAGTTAAACTACATAGTTCAAGGGCTCGCTTGTTAACTTTGATAGTCCAAGTGCCCGTTAGTTAACCTAGATCGTCTAATTGCCCGCTAGTTAACCTAGATTGTCCAAGTGTCCTCTAGTTAACCTACATAGTCCTAGTGCCCGCTATATAACCTACATAGTGCAAGTGTCTGCTAAGTAACCTACATAGTCCAAGTGCCCGCTAGTTAACATAGATAGTCCAAGTGCCCACTAGGGAAGGTACATAGTCCAAGTGCCCGCTAGGTAACCTAGAGAGTACAAGTGCCCGCTAGTTAACCTACATAGTCCAAGTGCCCGCTAGGTAACCTACATAGTGCAAGTGTCCGCTAGTTAAAATACATAGTCAAAGTGCCCGCTAGTTAACCTAGATAGTCCAAGTGCCCGCTAGGTAACCTACATAGTGCAAGTGTCCGCTAGTTAACCTAGATAGTCCAATTTTCCGCTAGTTAACCTACATAGTCCAAGTGCCCGCTAGGTAACCTAGATAGTCCAAGTGCCCTTTAGGGAACCTAGATAGTTCAAGTGCCCGCTAGGGAACCTACATAGTCCAATTGCCCGATCTGGAACATACATAGTCCAAGTGCCCGCTAGTTAACCGAGATAGCCAAGTGCCCGCTAGTTAACCAGGATCATCAAAGTGCCCTCTAGTTAACTTACATAGTCCAAAGGCCTGCTAGTTAACCTACTTAGACCAAGGGCCCGCTAGTTAACCTAGATAGTCCAAGTGCCCGCTAGTTAACCTACATAGTCCAAGTTCCCGCTAGTTAACCTAGACAGTCCAAGTGACCACTAGGTTACCTACATAGTCTAAGTGCCCGTTCGTTAACCTACATAGTCCAAGTGCCCGCTAGGTAACGTAGATAGCCCAAGTGCCCGCTAGGGAACGTACATAGTCCAAGTGCCCGTTCGTTAACCTAGACAGTCCAAGTGCCCGCTAGGTTACCTACAAAGTCCAAGTGCACGTCCGTTAACCTAGATAGTCCAAGTGCCCGCTGGTAACCTACATAGTCCAAGGGCCCGCTAGGTAACCTTGATAGTCCAAGTGCCCGTTAGTTAACCTAGACAGTCCAAGTGCCCGCTAGTAAACCTAGATAGTCCAAGGGCCTGCTAGTTAACCTAGATAGTCCAAGTGCCCGCTAGTTAACCTAAATCGTCCATGTGTCCGGTAGGTAACCTAGATAGTCCAAGTGCCTGATAGCTAACCTACATAGTCCACGTGTCCGTTCGTTAACCTAGATAGTCCAAGTGCCCATTGGGTAACCTACATAGTCCAAGTGCCCGCTTGGTAACCTGGATAGTCCAAGTGCCCGCTAGTTAACCTACATAGTCCAAGTGCCTTCTAGGGAGCCTACATAGTCCACGTGACCGCTAGGGAACCTACATAGTCAAAGTGCCCGTTAGGGAACCTACATACTCCAAGTGCCCGCTAGGTAACCTACATAGTCCAAATGCCCGCAAGGAAACCTACATAGTCTAAATGTCCGCTAGGCAACCTACATAATCCAAGTGCCGCTCTGGAACATACATAGTCCAAGTGCCAGTTAGCAAACCTAGATAGCCCAAGGGCCCGCTAGTTGACCTACATAGTCCAAGTGCCAGCTAGGTAACCTAGATAGTACAAGTGCCCGCTAGGGAACCTAGATAGTCCAAGTGCCTTTTAGCTAACCTAGATAGTCCAAGTGGCGGCTAGGTAACCTACATAATCCAAGTGCCCGTTCGTTAACCTAGATAATCCAAGTGCCCGTTAGGTAACCTAGACAGTCCAAGTGCCCGCTAGTTACCCTACATAGTCCAAGTTCCCGTTAGTTAACCTAGATAGTCAAAGTGCCTGCTAGGTAACCTAGATAGTCCAAGTGCCCGCTAGGTAACCTACATATTCCAAGTGCCCGCTAGGTAACCTAAATAATCCAAATGCCCGCTAGGGAAACTACATAGTCCAAGTGCCCGCTAGTTAACCTAGATAGTCCAAGTGCCCCCTAGTAAACCTACATAATCCTAGGGCCCGCTAGTTAACCTACATAGTGCAAGGGCCCGCTAGTTAACCTAGATCGTGGAAGTGTCCGCTAGTTAACCTACATAGTCCAAGTGCCAGCTAGGTAACCTAGATAGTCCAATTGCCTGCTAGGGATCCTTCATAATCCAAGTGCCTGCTAGGTAACCTAGATAGTCCAAGTGCCCGCTAGGGAAGGTACATAGTCCAAGTGTCCGCTAGGTTACCTAGAGAGTGCAAGTGCCCGCTAGTTAACCTACATAGTCCAAGTGCCCGCTAGTTAACCTAGATAGTCCAAGAGCCCGCTAGTAACCCTAGATAGTCCAAGGGCCTGCTAGTTAACCTAGATAGTCCAAGTGCCCGCTAGTTAACCTAAATCGTCCAAGTGTCCGCTAGGTAACCTACATAGTCCAAGTGCCTGCTAGGTAACCTAGATAGTCCAAGTGCCTGATTTCGAACCTACATAGTCCAAGTGTCCGTTCGTTAACCTAGATATTCCAAGTGCCCATTGGGTAACCTACATAGTCCAAGTGCCCGCTTGGTAACCTGGTTAGTCCAAGTGCCTGCTAGTTAACCTATATAGTCCAAGTGCCTTTGAGGGAGCCTACATAGTCCACGTGACCGTTAGGGAACTTACATAGTCCAAGTGCCCGTTAGTTAACCTAGATAGTCCAATTGCCGTTAGCTAACCTACATAGTCGAAGTGTCCGCTAGTTAACCTACATAGTCCAAGTGCCCGTTCCTTAACCTAGATAGTCCAAATGACCGCTATGTAACCTAGACAGTCCAAGTGCCCGCTAGGTTACCTACATAGTCCAAGTGCACATTCGTTAACCTAGATAGTCCAAGTGCCCGCTGGTAACCTACATAGTCCAAGGGCCCGCTAGGTATCCTTGATAGTCCAAATGCCTTCTAGTTAACCTACGTAGTACAAGTGCCCGCTAGATAACCTACATAGTCCAAGTGCCCACTAGGTAACCTAAATAATCCAAATGCCCGCTAGGGAAACTACATAGTCCAAGTGCCCGTTAGTTAACCTAGATAGTCCAAGTGCCCGCTAGTAAACCTAGATAGTCTAAGGGCCTGCTAGTTAACCTAGATAGTCCAAGTCCCCGGTAGTTAACCTAAATCGTCCAAGTGTCCGCTAGGTAACCTAGATAGTCCAAGTGCCTGATAGCTAACCTACATAGTCCAAGTGTCCGTTCGTTAACCTAGATAGTCCAAGTGCCCATTGGGTAACCTACATAGTCCAAGTGCCCGCTTGGTAACCTGGAAAGTCCGAGTGCCCGCTAGTTAACCTACATACTCCAAGTGCCTTCTAGGGAGCCTACATAGTCCACGTGACCCCTAGGGAACCTACATAGTCCAAGTGCCCGTTAGGGAACCTACATAGTCCAAGTGCCCGCTAGGTAACCTTCATAGTCCAAATGCCCACAAGGAAACCTACATAGTCTAAATGTCCGCTAGGCAACCTACATAATCCAAGTGCCCGCTCTGGAACATACATAGTCCAAGTGCCCGTTAGCTAACCTAGATAGCCCAAGGGCCCGCTAGTTGACCTACATAGTCCAAGTGCCAGCTAGGTAACCTAGATAGTACAAGTGCCCGCTAGGGAACCTAGATAGTCCAAGTGCCTGTTAGCTAACCTAGATAGTCCAAGTGGCGGCTAGGTAACCTACATAGTCCAAGTGCCCGTTCGTTAACCTAGATAATCCAAGTGCCCGTTAGGTAACCTAGACAGTCCAAGTGCCCGCTAGTTACCCTACATAGTCCAAGTGCCCGTTAGTTAACCTAGATAGTCAAAGTGCCTGCTAGGTAACCTAGGTAGTCCAAGTGCCCGCTAGGTAACCTACATAGTCCAAGTGCTCGCTAGGCAACCTAAATAATCCAAACGCCCGCTAAGGAAACTACATAGTCCAAGTCCCGCTAGTTAACCTAGATAGTCCAAGTGCCCCCTAGTAAACCTACATAATCCTAGGGCCCGCTAGTTAACCTACATAGTGCAAGGGCCCGCTAATTAACCTAGATCGTGCAAGTGTCCGCTAGTTAACCTACATAGTCCAAGTGCCAGCTAGGTAACCTAGATAGTCCAATTGCCCGCTGGGGATCCTTCATAATCCAAGTGCCTGCTAGGTAACCTAGATAGTCCAAGTGCCCGCTAGGGAAGGTACATAGTCCAAGTGTCCGCTAGGTAACCTAGAGAGTGCAAGTGCCCGCTAAATAACCTACATAGTCCAAGTGCCCGCTAGTTAACCTAGATAGTCCAAGTGCCCGCTAGTAACCCTAGATAGTCCAAGGGTCTGCTAGTTAACCTAGATAGTCCAATTGCCTGCTAGGGATCCTTCATAATCCAAGTGCCTGCTAGGTAACCTAGATAGTCCAAGTGCCCGCTAGGGAAGGTACATAGTCCAAGTGTCCACTAGGTAACCTAGAGAGTGAAAGTGCCCGCTAGTTAACCTACATAGTCCAAGTGCCCGCTAGTTAACCTAGATAGTCCAAGTGCCCGCTAGTAAACCTAGATAGTCCAAGGGCCTGCTAGTTAACCTAGATAGTCCAAGTGCCCGATAGTTAACCTAAATCGTCCAATTGTCCGCTAGGTAACCTACATAGTCCAAGTGCCTGCTAGGTAACCTAGATATTCCAAGTGCCCATTGGGTAACCTACATAGTCCAAGTGCCCGCTTGGTAACCTGGTTAGTCCAAGTGCCTGCTAGTTAACCTATATAGTCCAAGTGCCTTTGAGGGAGCCTACATAGTCCACGTGACCGTTAGGGAACTTACATAGTCCAAGTGCCCGTTAGTTAACCTAGATAGTCCAATTGCCGTTAGCTAACCTACATAGTCGAAGTGTCCGCTAGTTAACCTACATAGTCCAAGTGCCCGTTCCTTAACCTAGATAGTCCAAATGACCGCTATGTAACCTAGACAGTCCAAGTGCCCGCTAGGTTACCTACATAGTCCAAGTGCACATTCGTTAACCTAGATAGTCCAAGTGCCCGCTGGTAACCTACATAGTCCAAGGGCCCGCTAGGTATCCTTGATAGTCCAAATGCCTTCTAGTTAACCTACGTAGTACAAGTGCCCGCTAGATAACCTACATAGTCCAAGTGCCCACTAGGTAACCTAAATAATCCAAATGCCCGCTAGGGAAACTACATAGTCCAAGTGCCCGTTAGTTAACCTAGATAGTCCAAGTGCCCGCTAGTAAACCTAGATAGTCTAAGGGCCTGCTAGTTAACCTAGATAGTCCAAGTCCCCGGTAGTTAACCTAAATCGTCCAAGTGTCCGCTAGGTAACCTAGATAGTCCAAGTGCCTGATAGCTAACCTACATAGTCCAAGTGTCCGTTCGTTAACCTAGATAGTCCAAGTGCCCATTGGGTAACCTACATAGTCCAAGTGCCCGCTTGGTAACCTGGAAAGTCCGAGTGCCCGCTAGTTAACCTACATACTCCAAGTGCCTTCTAGGGAGCCTACATAGTCCACGTGACCCCTAGGGAACCTACATAGTCCAAGTGCCCGTTAGGGAACCTACATAGTCCAAGTGCCCGCTAGGTAACCTTCATAGTCCAAATGCCCACAAGGAAACCTACATAGTCTAAATGTCCGCTAGGCAACCTACATAATCCAAGTGCCCGCTCTGGAACATACATAGTCCAAGTGCCCGTTAGCTAACCTAGATAGCCCAAGGGCCCGCTAGTTGACCTACATAGTCCAAGTGCCAGCTAGGTAACCTAGATAGTACAAGTGCCCGCTAGGGAACCTAGATAGTCCAAGTGCCTGTTAGCTAACCTAGATAGTCCAAGTGGCGGCTAGGTAACCTACATAGTCCAAGTGCCCGTTCGTTAACCTAGATAATCCAAGTGCCCGTTAGGTAACCTAGACAGTCCAAGTGCCCGCTAGTTACCCTACATAGTCCAAGTGCCCGTTAGTTAACCTAGATAGTCAAAGTGCCTGCTAGGTAACCTAGGTAGTCCAAGTGCCCGCTAGGTAACCTACATAGTCCAAGTGCTCGCTAGGCAACCTAAATAATCCAAACGCCCGCTAAGGAAACTACATAGTCCAAGTCCCGCTAGTTAACCTAGATAGTCCAAGTGCCCCCTAGTAAACCTACATAATCCTAGGGCCCGCTAGTTAACCTACATAGTGCAAGGGCCCGCTAATTAACCTAGATCGTGCAAGTGTCCGCTAGTTAACCTACATAGTCCAAGTGCCAGCTAGGTAACCTAGATAGTCCAATTGCCCGCTAGGGATCCTTCATAATCCAAGTGCCTGCTAGGTAACCTAGATAGTCCAAGTGCCCGCTAGGGAAGGTACATAGTCCAAGTGTCCGCTAGGTAACCTAGAGAGTGCAAGTGCCCGCTAAATAACCTACATAGTCCAAGTGCCCGCTAGTTAACCTAGATAGTCCAAGTGCCCGCTAGTAACCCTAGATAGTCCAAGGGTCTGCTAGTTAACCTAGATAGTCCAATTGCCTGCTAGGGATCCTTCATAATCCAAGTGCCTGCTAGGTAACCTAGATAGTCCAAGTGCCCGCTAGGGAAGGTACATAGTCCAAGTGTCCACTAGGTAACCTAGAGAGTGAAAGTGCCCGCTAGTTAACCTACATAGTCCAAGTGCCCGCTAGTTAACCTAGATAGTCCAAGTGCCCGCTAGTAAACCTAGATAGTCCAAGGGCCTGCTAGTTAACCTAGATAGTCCAAGTGCCCGATAGTTAACCTAAATCGTCCAATTGTCCGCTAGGTAACCTACATAGTCCAAGTGCCTGCTAGGTAACCTAGATATTCCAAGTGCCCATTGGGTAACCTACATAGTCCAAGTGCCCGCTTGGTAACCTGGTTAGTCCAAGTGCCTGCTAGTTAACCTATATAGTCCAAGTGCCTTTGAGGGAGCCTACATAGTCCACGTGACCGTTAGGGAACTTACATAGTCCAAGTGCCCGTTAGTTAACCTAGATAGTCCAATTGCCGTTAGCTAACCTACATAGTCGAAGTGTCCGCTAGTTAACCTACATAGTCCAAGTGCCCGTTCCTTAACCTAGATAGTCCAAATGACCGCTATGTAACCTAGACAGTCCAAGTGCCCGCTAGGTTACCTACATAGTCCAAGTGCACATTCGTTAACCTAGATAGTCCAAGTGCCCGCTGGTAACCTACATAGTCCAAGGGCCCGCTAGGTATCCTTGATAGTCCAAATGCCTTCTAGTTAACCTACGTAGTACAAGTGCCCGCTAGATAACCTACATAGTCCAAGTGCCCACTAGGTAACCTAAATAATCCAAATGCCCGCTAGGGAAACTACATAGTCCAAGTGCCCGTTAGTTAACCTAGATAGTCCAAGTGCCCGCTAGTAAACCTAGATAGTCTAAGGGCCTGCTAGTTAACCTAGATAGTCCAAGTCCCCGGTAGTTAACCTAAATCGTCCAAGTGTCCGCTAGGTAACCTAGATAGTCCAAGTGCCTGATAGCTAACCTACATAGTCCAAGTGTCCGTTCGTTAACCTAGATAGTCCAAGTGCCCATTGGGTAACCTACATAGTCCAAGTGCCCGCTTGGTAACCTGGAAAGTCCGAGTGCCCGCTAGTTAACCTACATACTCCAAGTGCCTTCTAGGGAGCCTACATAGTCCACGTGACCCCTAGGGAACCTACATAGTCCAAGTGCCCGTTAGGGAACCTACATAGTCCAAGTGCCCGCTAGGTAACCTTCATAGTCCAAATGCCCACAAGGAAACCTACATAGTCTAAATGTCCGCTAGGCAACCTACATAATCCAAGTGCCCGCTCTGGAACATACATAGTCCAAGTGCCCGTTAGCTAACCTAGATAGCCCAAGGGCCCGCTAGTTGACCTACATAGTCCAAGTGCCAGCTAGGTAACCTAGATAGTACAAGTGCCCGCTAGGGAACCTAGATAGTCCAAGTGCCTGTTAGCTAACCTAGATAGTCCAAGTGGCGGCTAGGTAACCTACATAGTCCAAGTGCCCGTTCGTTAACCTAGATAATCCAAGTGCCCGTTAGGTAACCTAGACAGTCCAAGTGCCCGCTAGTTACCCTACATAGTCCAAGTGCCCGTTAGTTAACCTAGATAGTCAAAGTGCCTGCTAGGTAACCTAGGTAGTCCAAGTGCCCGCTAGGTAACCTACATAGTCCAAGTGCTCGCTAGGCAACCTAAATAATCCAAACGCCCGCTAAGGAAACTACATAGTCCAAGTCCCGCTAGTTAACCTAGATAGTCCAAGTGCCCCCTAGTAAACCTACATAATCCTAGGGCCCGCTAGTTAACCTACATAGTGCAAGGGCCCGCTAATTAACCTAGATCGTGCAAGTGTCCGCTAGTTAACCTACATAGTCCAAGTGCCAGCTAGGTAACCTAGATAGTCCAATTGCCCGCTAGGGATCCTTCATAATCCAAGTGCCTGCTAGGTAACCTAGATAGTCCAAGTGCCCGCTAGGGAAGGTACATAGTCCAAGTGTCCGCTAGGTAACCTAGAGAGTGCAAGTGCCCGCTAAATAACCTACATAGTCCAAGTGCCCGCTAGTTAACCTAGATAGTCCAAGTGCCCGCTAGTAACCCTAGATAGTCCAAGGGTCTGCTAGTTAACCTAGATAGTCCAATTGCCTGCTAGGGATCCTTCATAATCCAAGTGCCTGCTAGGTAACCTAGATAGTCCAAGTGCCCGCTAGGGAAGGTACATAGTCCAAGTGTCCACTAGGTAACCTAGAGAGTGAAAGTGCCCGCTAGTTAACCTACATAGTCCAAGTGCCCGCTAGTTAACCTAGATAGTCCAAGTGCCCGCTAGTAAACCTAGATAGTCCAAGGGCCTGCTAGTTAACCTAGATAGTCCAAGTGCCCGATAGTTAACCTAAATCGTCCAATTGTCCGCTAGGTAACCTACATAGTCCAAGTGCCTGCTAGGTAACCTAGATATTCCAAGTGCCCATTGGGTAACCTACATAGTCCAAGTGCCCGCTTGGTAACCTGGTTAGTCCAAGTGCCTGCTAGTTAACCTATATAGTCCAAGTGCCTTTGAGGGAGCCTACATAGTCCACGTGACCGTTAGGGAACTTACATAGTCCAAGTGCCCGTTAGTTAACCTAGATAGTCCAATTGCCGTTAGCTAACCTACATAGTCGAAGTGTCCGCTAGTTAACCTACATAGTCCAAGTGCCCGTTCCTTAACCTAGATAGTCCAAATGACCGCTATGTAACCTAGACAGTCCAAGTGCCCGCTAGGTTACCTACATAGTCCAAGTGCACATTCGTTAACCTAGATAGTCCAAGTGCCCGCTGGTAACCTACATAGTCCAAGGGCCCGCTAGGTATCCTTGATAGTCCAAATGCCTTCTAGTTAACCTACGTAGTACAAGTGCCCGCTAGATAACCTACATAGTCCAAGTGCCCACTAGGTAACCTAAATAATCCAAATGCCCGCTAGGGAAACTACATAGTCCAAGTGCCCGTTAGTTAACCTAGATAGTCCAAGTGCCCGCTAGTAAACCTAGATAGTCTAAGGGCCTGCTAGTTAACCTAGATAGTCCAAGTCCCCGGTAGTTAACCTAAATCGTCCAAGTGTCCGCTAGGTAACCTAGATAGTCCAAGTGCCTGATAGCTAACCTACATAGTCCAAGTGTCCGTTCGTTAACCTAGATAGTCCAAGTGCCCATTGGGTAACCTACATAGTCCAAGTGCCCGCTTGGTAACCTGGAAAGTCCGAGTGCCCGCTAGTTAACCTACATACTCCAAGTGCCTTCTAGGGAGCCTACATAGTCCACGTGACCCCTAGGGAACCTACATAGTCCAAGTGCCCGTTAGGGAACCTACATAGTCCAAGTGCCCGCTAGGTAACCTTCATAGTCCAAATGCCCACAAGGAAACCTACATAGTCTAAATGTCCGCTAGGCAACCTACATAATCCAAGTGCCCGCTCTGGAACATACATAGTCCAAGTGCCCGTTAGCTAACCTAGATAGCCCAAGGGCCCGCTAGTTGACCTACATAGTCCAAGTGCCAGCTAGGTAACCTAGATAGTACAAGTGCCCGCTAGGGAACCTAGATAGTCCAAGTGCCTGTTAGCTAACCTAGATAGTCCAAGTGGCGGCTAGGTAACCTACATAGTCCAAGTGCCCGTTCGTTAACCTAGATAATCCAAGTGCCCGTTAGGTAACCTAGACAGTCCAAGTGCCCGCTAGTTACCCTACATAGTCCAAGTGCCCGTTAGTTAACCTAGATAGTCAAAGTGCCTGCTAGGTAACCTAGGTAGTCCAAGTGCCCGCTAGGTAACCTACATAGTCCAAGTGCTCGCTAGGCAACCTAAATAATCCAAACGCCCGCTAAGGAAACTACATAGTCCAAGTCCCGCTAGTTAACCTAGATAGTCCAAGTGCCCCCTAGTAAACCTACATAATCCTAGGGCCCGCTAGTTAACCTACATAGTGCAAGGGCCCGCTAATTAACCTAGATCGTGCAAGTGTCCGCTAGTTAACCTACATAGTCCAAGTGCCAGCTAGGTAACCTAGATAGTCCAATTGCCCGCTAGGGATCCTTCATAATCCAAGTGCCTGCTAGGTAACCTAGATAGTCCAAGTGCCCGCTAGGGAAGGTACATAGTCCAAGTGTCCGCTAGGTAACCTAGAGAGTGCAAGTGCGCGCTAAATAACCTACATAGTCCAAGTGCCCGCTAGTTAACCTAGATAGTCCAAGTGCCCGCTAGTAACCCTAGATAGTCCAAGGGTCTGCTAGTTAACCTAGATAGTCCAATTGCCTGCTAGGGATCCTTCATAATCCAAGTGCCTGCTAGGTAACCTAGATAGTCCAAGTGCCCGCTAGGGAAGGTACATAGTCCAAGTGTCCACTAGGTAACCTAGAGAGTGAAAGTGCCCGCTAGTTAACCTACATAGTCCAAGTGCCCGCTATGTAACCTAGATAGTCCAAGTGCCCGCTAGTAAACCTAGATAGTCCAAGGGCCTGCTAGTTAACCTAGATAGTCCAAGTGCCCGATAGTTAACCTAAATCGTCCAATTGTCCGCTAGGTAACCTACATAGTCCAAGTGCCTGCTAGGTAACCTAGATAGTCCAAGTGCCTGATAGGTAACCTACATCGCCAAAGTGTCCGTTCGTTAACCTAGATAGTCCAAGTGCCCATCGGGTAACCTACATAGTCCAAGTGCCCGCTTGGTAACCTGGTTAGTCCAAGTGCCCGCTAGTTAACCTACATAGTCCAAGTGCCTTCTAGGGAGCCTACATAGTCCACGTGACCGCTAGGGAACCTACATAGTCCAAGTGCCGGTTAGTTAACCTAGATAGTCCAATTGACCGTTAGCTAACCTAGATAGTCGAAGTGTCCGCTAGTTAACCTACATAGTCCAAGTGCCCGTTCGTTAACCTAGATAGTCCAAGTGCCCGCTATGTAACCTAGACAGTCCAAGTGCCCGCTAGGTTACCTACATAGTCCAAGTGCACGTTCGTTAACCTAGATAGTCCAAGTGCCCGCTGGTAACCTACATAGTCCAAGGGCCCGCTAGGTAACCTTGATAGTCGAAATGCCTTCTAGTTAACCTACGTAGTCCAAGTGCCCGCTAGATAATCTACATAGTCCAAGTGCCCACTAGGTAACCTAAATAATCCAAACGCCCCCTAGGGAAACTGCATAGTCCAAGAGCCCGTTAGTTAACCTAGATAGTCCAAGTGCCCGCTAGTAAACCTAGATAGTCCAAGGGCCTGCTAGTTAACCTAGATAGTCCAAGTGCCCGGTAGTTAACCTAAATCGTCCAAGTGTCCGCTAGGTAACCTAGATAGTCCAAGTGCCTGATAGCTAACCTACATAGTCCAAGTGTCCGTTCGTTAACCTAGATAGTCCAAGTGCCCAGTGGGTAACCTACATAGTCCAAGTGCCCGCTAGTTAACCTACATAGTCCAAGTGCCTTCTAGGGAGCCTACATAGTCCACGTGACCGCTAGGGAACCTACATAGTCCAAGTGCCCGTTAGGGAACCTACATAGTCCAAGTGTCCGCTAGGTAACCTACATAGTCCAAGTGCCTGCTAGATAACCTAGATAGTTCACGTGCCTGATAGCTAACCTACATAGTCCAAGTGTCCGTTCGTTAACCTAGATAGTCCGAGTGCCCATTGGGTAACCTACATAGTCCAAGTGCCCGCTTGGTAACCTGGTTAGTCCAAGTGCCCGCTATTTAACCTACATAGTCCAAGTGCCTTCTAGGGAGCCTACATAGTCCACGTGACCGCTAGGGAACCTACATAGTCCAAGTGCCCGCTAGGTAAACTACATAGTCCAAATGCCCGCAAGGAAACCTACATTGTCTAAATGCCCGCTAGGCAACCTATATAATCAAAGTGCCCACTCTGGAACATACATAGTCCAAGTACCCGTTAGCAAACCTAGATAGTCCAAGGGCCCGCTAGTTGACCTACATAGTCCAAGTGCCAGCTAGGTAACCTAGATAGTACAAATGCCCGCTAGGGAACCGAGATCGTCCAAGTGCCTGTTAGCTAACCTAGATATTCCAAGTGGTGGCTAGGTAACCTACATAGTCCAAGGGCCCGTTCGTTAACCTAGACAATCCAAGTGCCCGTTAGGTAACCTAGACAGTCCAAGTGCCCGCTAGTTACCCTACATAGTCCAAGTTCCCGTTCGTTAACCTAGATAGTCAAAGTGCCTGCTAGGTAACCTAGATAGTCCAAGTGCCCGCTAGATAACCTACGTAGTACAAGTGCCCGCTAGGTCACCTAAATAGTCCAAATACCCGCTAGGGAAACTACATAGTCCAAGTGCCCGCTAGTTAACCTAGATAGTCCAATTGCCCGTTAGCTAACCTAGATAGTCGATGTGTCCGCTAGTTAACCTACATAGTCCAAGTGCACGTTCGTTAACCTAGATAGTCCAAGTGCCCCCTAGTAAACCTACATAATCCATGGGCCCGCTAGTTAACCTACATAGTGCAAGGGCCCGCTAGTTAACGTAGATCTTGCAAGTGTCCGCTAGTTAACCTACATAGTCCAAGTGCCAGCTAGGTAACCTGATAGTCCAATTGCCCGCTAGGGATCCTTCATAATCCAAGTGCCTGCTAGGTAACCTAGATAGTCCAAGTGCCCGCTAGGGAAGGTACATAGTCCAAGTGTCCGCTAGGTAACCTAGAGAGTGCAAGTGCCCGCTAAATAACCTACATAGTCCAAGTGCCCGCTAGTTAACCTAGATAGTCCAAGTGCCCGCTAGTAACCCTAGATAGTCCAAGGGTCTGCTAGTTAACCTAGATAGTCCAATTGCCTGCTAGGGATCCTTCATAATCCAAGTGCCTGCTAGGTAACCTAGATAGTCCAAGTGCCCGCTAGGGAAGGTACATAGTCCAAGTGTCCACTAGGTAACCTAGAGAGTGCAAGTGCCCGCTAGTTAACCTACATAGTCCAAGTGCCCGCTAGTTAACCTAGATAGTCCAAGTGCCCGCTACTAAACCTAGATAGTCCAAGGGCCTGCTAGTTAACCTAGATAGTCCAAGTGCCCGATAGTTAACCTAAATCGTCCAATTGTCCGCTAGGTAACCTACATAGTCCAAGTGCCTGCTAGGTAACCTAGATAGTCCAAGTGCCTGATAGGTAACCTACATCGCCAAAGTGTCCGTTCGTTAACCTAGAAAGTCCAAGTGCCCATCGGGTAACCTACATAGTCCAAGTGCCCGCTTGGTAACCTGGTTAGTCCAAGTGCCCGCTAGTTAACCTACATAGTCCAAGTGCCTTCTAGGGAGCCTACATAGTCCATGTGACCGCTAGGGAACCTACATAGTCCAAGTGCCCGTTAGTTAACCTAGATAGTCCAATTGACCGTTAGCTAACCTAGAGAGTCGAAGTGTCCGCTAGTTAACCTACATAGTCCAAGTGCCCGTTCGTTAACCTAGATAGTCCAAGTGCCCGCTATGTAACCTAGACAGTCCAAGTGCCCGCTAGGTTACCTACATAGTCCAAGTGCACGTTCGTTAACCTAGATAGTCCAAGTGCCCGCTGGTAACCTACATAGTCCAAGGGCCCGCTAGGTAACCTTGATAGTCCAAATGCCTTCTAGTTAACCTACGTAGTCCAAGTGCCCGCTAGATAACCTACATAGTCCAAGTGCCCACTAGGTAACCTAAATAATCCAAACGCCCCCTAGGGAAACTGCATAGTCCAAGAGCCCGTTAGTTAACCTAGACAGTCCAAATGCCCGCTAGTAAACCTAGATTGTCCAAGGGCCTGCTAGTTAACCTAGATAGTCCAAGTGCCCGGTAGTTAACCTAAATCGTCCAAGTGTCCGCTAGGTAACCTAGATAGTCCAAGTGCCTGATAGCTAACCTACATAGTCCAAGTGTCCGTTCGTTAACCTAGATAGTCCAAGTGCCCATTGGGTAACCTACATAGTCCAAGTGCCCAGTGGGTAACCTACATAGTCCAAGTGCCCGCTAGTTAACCTACATAGTCCAAGTGCCTTCTAGGGAGCCTACATAGTCCACGTGACCGCTAGGGAACCTACATAATCCAAGTGCCCGTTAGGGAACCTACATAGTCCAAGTGTCCGCTAGGTAACCTACATAGTCCAAGTGCCTGCTAGATAACCTAGATAGTTCACGTGCCTGATAGCTAACCTACATAGTCCAAGTGTCCGTTCGTTAACCTAGATAGTCCGAGTGCCCATTGGGTAACCTACATAGTCCAAGTGCCCGCTTGGTAACCTGGTTAGTCCAAGTGCCCGCTATTTAACCTACATAGTCCAAGTGCCTTCTAGGGAGCCTACATAGTCCACGTGACCGCTAGGGAACCTACATAGTCCAAGTGCCCGCTAGGTAAACTACATAGTCCAAATGCCCGCAAGGAAACCTACATAGTCTAAATGCCCGCTAGGCAACCTATATAATCAAAGTGCCCACTCTGGAACATACATAGTCCAAGTACCCGTTAGCAAACCTAGATAGTCCAAGGGCCCGCTAGTTGACCTACATAGTCCAAGTGCCAGCTAGGTAACCTAGATAGTACAAGTGCCCACTAGGGAACCTAGATCGTCCAAGTGCCTGTTAGCTAACCTAGATATTCCAAGTGGTGGCTAGGTAACCTACATAGTCCAAGTGCCCGTTCGTTAACCTAGACAATCCATGTGCCCGTTAGGTAACCTAGACAGTCCAAGTGCCCGCTAGTTACCCTACATAGTCCAAGTTCCCGTTCGTTAACCTAGATAGTCAAAGTGCCTGCTAGGTAACCTAGATAGTCCAAGTGCCCGCTAGATAACCTACGTAGTACAAGTGCCCGCTAGGTAACCTAAATAGTCCAAATACCCGCTAGGGAAACTACATAGTCCAAGTGCCCGCTAGTTAACCTAGATAGTCCAATTGCCCGTTAGCTAACCTAGATAGTCGATGTGTCCGCTAGTTAACCTACATAGTCCAAGTGCACGTTCGTTAACCTAGATAGTCCAAGTGCCCCCTAGTAAACCTACATAATCCATGGGCCCGCTAGTTAACCTACATAGTGCAAGGGCCCGCTAGTTAACGTAGATCTTGCAAGTGTCCGCTAGTTAACCTACATAGTCCAAGTGCCAGCTAGGTAACCTGATAGTCCAATTGCCCGCTAGGGATCCTTCATAATCCAAGTGCCTGCTAGGTAACCTAGATAGGACAAGTGCCCACTAGTTAACCTAGATTGTCCAAGTGCCTGCTAGGTAACCTATATAGTCCAAGTGCCCGCTAGGTAACCTACATAGTGCAAGTGTCCGCTAGGTAACCTACATAGTCCAAGTGCCCGCTAGTTAACATAGATAGTCCAAGTGCCCGCTAGGGAAGGTACATAGTCCAAGTGGCCGCTAGGTAACCTAGAGAGTGCAAGAGCCCGCTAGTTAACCTACATCGTCCAAGTGCCTGCTAGGTAACCTAGATAGTCCAAGGGCCTGCTAGTTAACCTAGATAGTCCAAGTGCCCGCTAGGTAACCTACATAGTGCAAGTGTCCGCTAGTTAACCTACGTAGTCCTAGGGACCCCTAGTTAACCTAGATAGTCCAAGTACACGCTAGTTAACCTAGACAGTCCAAGTGCCCGTTAGGTTACCTACATAGCCCAAGTGCACTTTTGTTTACCTAGATAGTCCAAGTGCCCGCTGGTAACCTACACAGTCAAAGAGCCCGCTAGGTAACCTTGATAGTCCACGTGCCTTCTAGTTAACCTACATAGTCCAAGTGCCCGCTAGGTAACCTAGCTAGTCCAAGTGCCTGCTAGCTAACCTAGATAGTCCAAGTGCCCGCTAGATAACCTACATAGTCCAAGTGTCCGCTAGGTAACCTAAATAGTCCAAATGCCCGCTAGGGAAACTACATAATCCAAGTGCCTGCTAGGTAACCTAGATAGTCCAAGTGCCCGCTAGTTAACCTAGATTGTCCAAGTGCCCTTAGTTAACCTACATATTCCAAGTGCCCGCTAGGTAACGTACATAGTGCAAGTGTCCGCTAGGTAACCTACATAGTCCAAGTGCCCGCTAGTTAACATAGATAGTCCAAGTGCCCGCTAGGGAAGGTTCATAGTGCAAGTGCCCGCTAGGTAACCTAGAGAGTGCAAGTGCCTGCTAGTTAACCTACATAGTCCAAGTGCCCGCTAGGTAACCTCCATAGTGCAAGTGTCCGCAAGTTAACCTACGTAGTCCAAGTACCCGCTAGTTAACCTAGATCATCCAATTGTCCGCTAGTTAACCTACATAGTCCAAGTGCCCTTTAGGGAACCTAGATAGTCCAAGTGCCCGCTAGGGAACCTACATAGTCCAATTGTCCGCTCTGGAACATACATAGTCCAAGTGCCTGTTAGTTAACCTAGATAATCCAAGTGCCCGCTAGTTAACCTACATAGTCCAAGTGCCCGCTAGGTAACCTAGATAGTCCAAGTGCCTGCTAGTTAACCTACATAGTCCAAGTGCCTGCTAGGTAAACTACATAGTCCAAGTGCCCACTAGGTAACCTAGACAGTCCAATTGTCCGCTAGTTATCCTAGACAGTCCATGTACCCGCTAGGGA
Organism: Tenrec ecaudatus; assembly: GCF_050624435.1. Lineage (NCBI taxonomy): Eukaryota > Metazoa > Chordata > Mammalia > Afrosoricida > Tenrecidae > Tenrec > Tenrec ecaudatus. Next base: position 174,305 of record NW_027457630.1, on the reverse strand, counting down.
ACCAACATAGTCCAAGTGCTCGCTTGGCAACCTGCATAGTTCAAGTGCCCCTTAGTTAACCTAGATAGTCCAAGTGCCTGCTAGGTAACCTAGATAGTCCAAGTGCCCGCTAGGTAACCTACATAGTCCAAGTGCCTGTTAGGTAACCTTGATAGTCCAATTGCCCGCTAGTTAACCTAGAGAGTGCAAGTGCCCGCTAGTTAACCTACATAGTCCAAGTGCCCACTAGTTAACCTAGATAGTCCAAGTGCCCGCTAGTTAACCTAGATAGTCCAAGTGCCCGCTAGTTAACCTACATAGTCCAAGTGCCCGCTAGGTAACCTAGATAGTCCATGTGCCCGCTAGTTAACCTACATAGTCCAAGTGCCCGAAAGAAACCTATATAGTCCAAGCCCTTTAGGGAACCTACATAGTCCAACTGCCCGTTAGGGAACCAATAGTCTTAGTGCTGGCTAGGGAACCTGTATCATCCAAGTGCCCGCTAGGTAACCTACAAAGTCCAAGTGCCCGCTAGGTAATCTATATAGTCCAAATGCCCGCTAGGGAACCTACATAGTCCAAGTACCCGCTAATTAACCTAAATAGTCCAAGTGACCGTTAGCTAACCTAGATAGTCTAAGGGCCCACTAGTTAACCTACATAGTTCAAGTGCCCGCTAGGTAACTTAGATAATCCATGTGCCCGCTAGTTAACCTACATTGTCCAAAGGCCCGCTAGTTAACCTACATAGTGCAAGGGCCCGCTAGTTAACCTAGATCGTACAAGTGTCCGCTAGTTAACCTACATAATCCAAATGCCCGTTAGCTAACCTAGATAGTCAAACGGCCCACTAGTTGACCTACATAGTCCAAGTGCCCGCTAGGTAACCTAGATAGTCCTATTGCCCGTTAGTTAACCTAGATAGTCCAAGTGCCCACTAGGGGACGTACATATTCCAAGTGCCCGCTAGGTAACCCAGATAGTCCAAGTGCCCGCTAGGTTACCTGCATAGTCCAAGTGCCCGTTAGGTAACCTACATAGTCCAAGTGCCCGCTAGGTAACCTAGATAGTCCAAGTACCCGTTAGCTAACCTAAATAGTCTAAGTGCCCGCTAGGTAACCTACATAGTCAAAGTGCCCGCTAGGTAAACTAGATAGTCCAAGTTCCTGTTAGCTAACCTAGATAGTCCTAGTGCCCGCTAGGTAACCTACATAGTCCAAGGCCCCGCTCGTTAACCTAGTTCGTCCAAGTGTCCGCTAGTTAAACAAGATAGTCAAAGTGTCCGCTACGTAACGTACATAGTCCAAGTTCCCACTAGGTCACCTAGATAGTCCAAGTGCCCGTTATCTAACCTAGATAGTCCAAGTGCCCGCTAGGTAACCTACATCGTCCTAGTGCCCGCTAGTTAACCAATATTGTCCAAGTGCCCGGTACGGAACCTACATAGTCCAAGTGCCTGTTAGGTAAACTACATAGTCCAAATGCCCGCTAGTAACCTACATAGTCCAAATGCCCGCTAGGGAACCCACATAGTTAAGTGCCCGCTAGGGAACTTACAGAGTCCAAGTGCCCGTTCATTAACCTAGACAGTCCAAGTGCCCGCTAGGTAACCTACATAGTCCAAATGCCCGCTAGGGAACCCACATAGTCCAAGTGCCCGCTAGGGAACTTACATAGTCCAAATGCCCGTTCGTTAACCTAGACAGTCCAAGTGCCCGCTAGGGAAACCACATAGTCCAGTGCCCGCAAGGGAACTTACATAGTCCAAGTGCCCGCTAGTTAACCTAGATAGTCCAAGTGCCCGTTCATTAACCTAGACAGTCCAAGTGCCCGCTGGGGAAACCACATAGTCCAGTGCCCGCTAGGGAACTTACATAGTCCAAGTGCCCGCTAGTTATCCTAGATAGTCCAAGTGCCCGTTCGTTAACCTAGACAGTCCAAGTGCCCGCTAGGGAAACCACATAGTCCAGTGCCCGCTAGGGAACTTACATAGTCCAAGTGCCCGCTAGTAACCTATATAGTCCAAGTACCTGCTAGGTCAAGTAGATAGTCCAAGTGCCCACTAGGGGACTACATACTCCAAGTGCCCGCTAGGTAACCTAGATAGTCCAAGTGCCCGCCAAGGTATGTACATAGACCAAGTGCCCGCTAGGTAACCTATATAGTCCAAATGCCCGTTAGGGAGCCTAGATAGTCCAAGTGCCCACTAGGGAACCTGCATCGTGCAAGTGCTTGCTAGGTAACCAAGATAATCCAAGTGCCCGCTAGTTAACCTAGATAGTCCAAGTGCCCGCTAGTTAACCTAGAACCTCCAAGTGTCCGCTAGTTAACCTACATAGTCCAAGGGCCCGCTAGTTAACCTATATAGTCCAAGAACCCGCTAGTTAACCTAGATAGTCCAAGTGCCAGCTAGGTTACCTACATAGTCCTAGTGCCCGCTAGGTAACCTAGATAGTCCAAGTTCCTGTTAGCTAACCTAGATAGTCCAAGTGCCCGCTAGGTAACCTAGATAGTCTAAGTGCCTGCTAGCTAACCTAGATAGTCCAAGTGCCCGCTAGATAACCTACATAGTCCAAGTGTCCGCTAGGTAACCTAAATAGTCCAAATGCCCGCTAGGGAAACTACATAATCCAAGTGCCTGCTAGGTAACCTAGATAGTCCAAGTGCCCGCTAGTTAACCTAGATTGTCCAAGTGCTCTTAGTTAACCTACATATTCCAAGTACCCGCTAGGTAACCTACATAGTGCAAGTGTCCGCTAGGTAACCTACATAGTCCAAGTGCCCGCTAGTTAACATAGATAGTCCAAGTGCCCGCTAGGGAAGGTTCATAGTCCAAGTGCCCGCTAGGTAACCTAAAGAGTGCAAGTGCCTGCTAGTTAACCTACATAGTTCAAGTGCCCGCTAGGTAACCTCCATAGTGCAAGTGTCCGCAAGTTAACCTACGTAGTCCAAGTACCCGCTAGTTAACCTAGATTATCCAATTGTCCGCTAGTTAACCTACATAGTCCAAGTGCCCGCTGGGTAACCTAGACAGTCCAAGTGCCCGCTAGTTAACCTATATAGTCCAAGTGCCTGCTAGGTAAACTACATAGTCCAAGTGCCCACTAGGTAACCTAGACAGTCCAATTGTCCGCTAGTTTACCTAGACAGTCCATGTACCCGCTAGGGAACCTACATTGTCCAAGTGCTCGCTTGGCAACCTGCATAGTTCAAGTGCCCCTTAGTTAACTAAGATAGTCAAAGTGCCTGCTAGGTAACCTAGATAGTCCAAGGGCCTGCTAGTTAACCTAGATAGTCCAAGTGCCCGCTAGGTAACCTACATAGTGCAAGTGTCCGCTAGTTAACCTACGTAGTCCTAGGGACCCCTAGTTAACCTAGATAGTCCAAGTACACGCTAGTTAACCTAGACAGTCCAAGTGCCCGTTAGGTTACCTACATAGCCCAAGTGCACTTTTGTTTACCTAGATAGTCCAAGTGCCCGCTGGTAACCTACACAGTCAAAGAGCCCGCTAGGTAACCTTGATAGGCCAAGTGCCTTCTAGTTAACCTACATAGTCCAAGTGCCCGCTAGGTAACCTAGCTAGTCCAAGTGCCTGCTAGCTAACCTAGATAGTCCAAGTGCCCGCTAGATAACCTACATAGTCCAAGTGTCCGCTAGGTAACCTAAATAGTCCAAATGCCCGCTAGGGAAACTACATAATCCAAGTGCCTGCTAGGTAACCTAGATAGTCCAAGTGCCCGCTAGTTAACCTAGATTGTCCAAGTGCCCTTAGTTAACCTACATATTCCAAGTGCCCGCTAGGTAACGTACATAGTGCAAGTGTCCGCTAGGTAACCTACATAGTCCAAGTGCCCGCTAGTTAACATAGATAGTCCAAGTGCCCGCTAGGGAAGGTTCATAGTGCAAGTGCCCGCTAGGTAACCTAGAGAGTGCAAGTGCCTGCTAGTTAACCTACATAGTCCAAGTGCCCGCTAGGTAACCTCCATAGTGCAAGTGTCCGCAAGTTAACCTACGTAGTCCAAGTACCCGCTAGTTAACCTAGATCATCCAATTGTCCGCTAGTTAACCTACATAGTCCAAGTGCCCTTTAGGGAACCTAGATAGTCCAAGTGCCCGCTAGGGAACCTACATAGTCCAATTGTCCGCTCTGGAACATACATAGTCCAAGTGCCTGTTAGTTAACCTAGATAATCCAAGTGCCCGCTAGTTAACCTACATAGTCCAAGTGCCCGCTAGGTAACCTAGATAGTCCAAGTGCCCGCTAGTTAACCTACATAGTCCAAGTGCCTGCTAGGTAAACTACATAGTCCAAGAGCCCACTAGGTAACCTAGACAGTCCAATTGTCCGCTAGTTATCCTAGACAGTCCATGTACCCGCTAGGGAACCTACATAGTCCAAGTGCTCGCTTGGCAACCTGCATAGTTCAAGTGCCCCTTAGTTAACCAAGATAGTCAAAGTGCCTGCTAGGTAACCTAGATAGTCCAAGTGCCCGCTAGGTAACCTACATAGTCCAAGTGCCTGTTAGGTAACCTTGATAGTCCAATTGCCCGCTAGTTAACCTAGAGAGTGCAAGTGCCCGCTAGTTAACCTACATAGTCCAAGGGCCCGCTAGTTAACCTAGATAGTCCAAGTGCCCGCTAGTTAACCTAGATAGTCCAAGTGCCCGCTAGTTAACCTACATAGTCCAAGTGCCCGCTAGGTAACCTAGACTGTCCAAGTGACCAGTAGGTTACCTACATAGTCCAAGTGCCCCTTAGGTTACCTGCATAGACCAAGTGCACTTTTGTTTACCTAGATAGTCCTAGTGCCCGCTGGTAACCTACACAGTCCAAGTGCCCGCTAGGTAACCTAGATAGTCCAAGTGCCCGCTAGGTAACCTAGATAGTCCATGTGCCCGCTAGTTAACCTACATAGTCCAAGTGCCCGAAAGAAACCTATATAGTCCAAGCCCTTTAGGGAACCTACATAGTCCAACTGCCCGTTAGGGAACCAATAGTCTTAGTGCTGGCTAGGGAACCTGTATCATCCAAGTGCCCGCTAGGTAACCTAGATAGTCCAAGTGCCCGCTAGGTAACCTACAAAGTCCAAGTGCCCGCTAGGTAATCTATATAGTCCAAATGCCCGCTAGGGAACCTACATAGTCCAAGTACCGGCTAATTAACCTACATAGTCCAAGTGACCGTTAGCTAACCTAGATAGTCTAAGGGCCCACTAGTTAACCTACATAGTTCAAGTGCCCGCTAGGTAACTTAGATAATCCATGTGCCCGCTAGTTAACCTACATTGTCCAAAGGCCCGCTAGTTAACCTACATAGTGCCAGGGCCCGCTAGTTAACCTAGATCGTACAAGTGTCCGCTAGTTAACCTACATAATCCAAATGCCCGTTAGCTAACCTAGATAGTCAAAGGGCCCACTAGTTGACCTACATAGTCCAAGTGCCCGCTAGGTAACCTAGATAGTCCTATTGCCCGTTAGTTAACCTAGATAGTCCAAGTGCCCACCAGGGGACGTACATATTCCAAGTGCCCGCTAGGTAACCCAGATAGTCCAAGTGCCCGCTAGGTTACCTGCATAGTCCAAGTGCCCGTTAGGTAACCTACATAGTCCAAGTGCCCGCTAGGTAACCTAGATAGTCCAAGTACCCGTTAGCTAACCTAGATAGTCTAAGTGCCCGCTAGGTAACCTACATAGTCAAAGTGCCCGCTAGGTAAACTAGATAGTCCAAGTTCCTGTTAGCTAACCTAGATAGTCCTAGTGCCCGCTAGGTAACCTACATAGTCCAAGGCCCCGCTCGTTAACCTAGTTCGTCCAAGTGTCCGCTAGGTAAACAAGATAGTCAAAGTGTCCGCTACGTAACGTACATAGTCCAAGTTCCCACTAGGTCACCTAGATTGTCCAAGTGCCCTTAGTTAACCTACATATTCCAAGTACCCGCTAGGTAACCTACATAGTGCAAGTGTCCGCTAGGTAACCTACATAGTCCAAGTGCCCGCTAGTTAAAATAGATAGTCCAAGTGCCCGCTAGGGAAGGTTCATAGTCCAAGTGCCCGCTAGGTAACCTAAAGAGTGCAAGTGCCTGCTAGTTAACCTACATAGTCCAAGTGCCCGCTAGGGAACCTACATAGTCCAATTGTCCGCTCTGGAACATACATAGTCCATGTGCCTGTTAGTTAACCTAGATAGTCCAAGTGCCCGCTAGTTAACCTACATAGTCCAAGTGCCTGCTAGGTAAACTACATAGTCCAAGTGCCCACTAGGTAACCTAGACAGTCCAATTGTCCGCTAGTTAACCTAGACAGTCCATGTACCCGCTAGGGAACCTACATTGTCCAAGTGCTCGCTTGGCAACCTGCATAGTTCAAGTGCCCCTTAGTTAACCAAGATAGTCAAAGTGCCTGCTAGGTAACCTAGATAGTCCAAGTGCCCGCTAGGTAACCTACATAGTCCAAGTGCCTGTTAGGTAACCTTGATAGTCCAATTGCCCGCTAGTTAACCTAGAGAGTGCAAGTGCCCGCTAGTTAACCTACATAGTCCAAGTGCCCGCTAGTTAACCTAGATAGTCCAAGTGCCCGCTAGTTAACCTAGATAGTCCAAGTGCCCGCTAGTTAACCTAAATAGTCCAAGTGCCCGCTAGGTAACCTAGACAGTCCAAGTGACCACTAGGTTACCTATATAGTCCAAGTGCCCCTTAGGTTACCTACATAGCCCAAGTGCACTTTTGTTTACCTAGATAGTCCAAGTGCCCGCTGGTAACCTACACAGTCCAAGAGCCCGCTAGGTAACCTTGATAGTCCAAGTGCCTTCTAGTTAACCTACATAGTCCAAGTGCCCGCTAGGTAACCTAGATAGTCCAAGTGCCCGCTAGGTAACCTAGATAGTCCATGTGCCCGCTAGTTAACCTACATAGTCCAAGTGCCCGAAAGAAACCTATATAGTCCAAGCCCTTTAGGGAACCTACATAGTCCAACTGCCCGTTAGGGAACCAATAGTCTTAGTGCTGGCTAGGGAACCTGTATCATCCAAGTGCCCGCTAGGTAACCTAGATAGTCCAAGTGCCCGCTAGGTAACCTACAAAGTCCAAGTGCCCGCTAGGTAATCTATATAGTCCAAATGCCCGCTAGGGAACCTACATAGTCCAAGTACCCGCTAATTAACCTACATAGTCCAAGTGACCGTTAGCTAACCTAGATAGTCTAAGGGCCCACTAGTTAACCTACATAGTTCAAGTGCCAGCTAGGTAACTTAGATAATCCATGTGCCCGCTAGTTAACCTACATAGTCCAAAGGCCCGCTAGTTAACCTACATAGTGCAAGGGCCCGCTAGTTAACCTAGATCGTACAAGTGTCCACTAGTTAACCTACATAATCCAAATACCCGTTAGCTAACCTAGATAGTACAAGGGCCCGCTAGTTGACCTACATAGTCCAAGTGCCCGCTAGGTAACCTAGATAGTCCTATTGCCCGTTAGTTAACCTAGATAGTCCAAGTGCCCACTAGGGGACGTACATATTCCAAGTGCCCGCTAGTTAACCCAGATAGTCCAAGTGCCCACTAGGGAACGTACATAGAGCAAGTGCCCGCTAGGTAACCTAGATAGTCCAAGTGCCCGCTAGTTAACCTACATAGTCGAAGGGCCCCTTAGTTAACCTAGATAGTCCACGTGCCCGCTAGTTAACCTAGATTGTCCAAGTGTCCGCCAGTTAACCTACATAGTCCAAGTGCCCTTAGGTAACCTACATAGTCCAAGTTCCCGCTAGGTAATCTAGATAGTCAAGGGCCCGTTACCTATCCTAGATCGTCCAATTGCCCGCTGGCAACCTACATAGTCCGAGTGCCCGTTCGTTAACATTGAAGTCCAAGTGCCCGCTATTTAACCTAGACAGTCCAAGTGTCCGCTAGGTTACCTGCATAGTCCAAGTGCCCGTTAGGTAACCTACATAATCCAAGTACCCGCTAGGTAACCTAGATAGTCCAAGTACCCGTTAGCTAACCTAGATAGTCTAAGTGCCCGCTAGGTAACCTACATAGTCAAAGTGCCCGCTAGGCAAACTAGATAGTCCAAGTTCCTGTTAGCTAACCTAGATAGTCCTAGTGCCCGCTAGGTAACTTACATAGTCCAAGGGCCCGCTCGTTAATCAAGTTCGTCCAAGTGTACGCTAGGTAAACAAGATAGTCAAAGTGTCCGCTACGTAGCGTACATAGTCCAAGTTCCCACTAGGTCACCTAGATAGTCCAAGTGCCCGTTATCTAACCTAGATAGTCCAAGTGCCCGCTAGGTAACCTACATCGTCCTAGTGCCCGCTAGTTAACCAATATTGTCCAAGTGCCCGGTACGGAACCTACATAGTCCAAGTTCCTGTTAGGTAACCTACATAGTCCAAGTGCCCGCTAGGTAACCTACATAGTCCAAATGCCCGCCAGGGAACCCACATAGTCCAAGTGCCCTCTAGGGAACTTACATAGTCCAAGTGCCCGTTCGTTAACCTAGACAGTCCAAGTGCCCGCTAGGGAAACCACATAGTCCAGTGCCCGCTAGGGAACTTACATAGTCCAAGTGCCCGCTAGTTTACCTAGATAGTCCAAGTGCCCGTTCATTAATCTAGACAGTTCAAGTGCCCGCTAGGGAAACCACATAGTCCAGTGCCCGCTAGGGAACTTACATAGTCCAAGTGCCCGCTAGTAACCTATATAGTCCAAGTACCCGCTAGGTCACGTAGATAGTCCTAGTGCCCACTAGGGGACTACATACTCCAAGTGCCCGCTAGGTAAGCTAGATATTCCAAGTGCCCGCCAAGGTATGTACATAGACCAAGTGCCCGCTAGGTAACCTACATAGTCCAAATGGCCGTTAGGGAGCCTGGATAGTCCAAGTGCCCGCTAGGGAACCTGCATCGTGCAAGTGCTTGCTAGGTAACCAAGATAATCCAAGGCCCGCTAGTTAACCTAGATAGTCCAAGTGCCCGCTAGTTAACCTAGAACCTCCAAGTGTCCGCTAGTTAACCTACATAGTCCAAGGGCCCGCTAGTTAACCTATATAGTCCAAGAACCCGCTAGTTAACCTAGATAGTCCAAGTGCCCACTAGGTTACCTACATAGTCCTAGTGCCCGCTAGGTAACCTAGATAGTCCAAGTTCCTGTTAGCTAACCTAGATAGTCCAAGTGCCCGCTAGGTAACCTAGATAGTCAAAGTGCCCGTTAGGTAACCTAGATAGTCCAAGTGCCCGCTATGTAACCTACATAGTCCAAGTTCCCGCTAGGTAACCTAGATAGTCCAAGTGCCCGTTACCTAACCTAGATTATCCAAGTGCCCGCTAGTCAACCTACATAGTCCAAGTGCCCGTTCGTTAACCTATAAGTCCAAGTGCCCGCTCGGTAACCTAGAAGTCCAAGTGCCCGCTAAGAAACCTAGACAGACCAAGGGCCTGCTAGTTATCCTACATATTCCAAGTGCCCGCTAGGTTACCTACATAGTCCTAGTGCCCGCTAGGTAACCTAGATAGTCCAAGTTCCTGTTAGCTAACCTAGATAGTCCAAGTGCCCGCTATGTAACCTACATAGTCCAAGTTCCCGCTAGGTAACCTAGATAGTCCAAGTGCCCCTTACCTAACCTAGATTGTCCAAGTGCCCGCTAGGCAACCTACATAGTCCAAGTGCTCTTTCGTAAACCTGGAAGTCCAAGTGCCCGCTAGGTAACCTACATAGTGCAAGTGTCCGCTAGTTAACCTACGTAGTCCAAGGGACCCCTAGTTAACCTAGATCGTCCAATTGTCCGCTAGTTAACCTACATAGTCCAAGTGCCCTATAGGGAACCTAGATAGTCCAAGTGCCCGCTAGGGAACCGACATAGTCCAATTGCCCGCTCTGGAACATACATAGTCCAAGTGCCTGTTACTTAACCTAGAAAATCCAAGTGCCCGCTAGGTAACCTAGATAGACCAAGTACCCGTTAGCTAACCTAGATAGTCTAAGTGCCCTCTAGGTAACCTACATAGTCCAAGTGCCCGCTAGGTAACCTACATAGTCCAAGGGCCCGCTCGTTAACCTAGTTCGTCCAAGTGTCCACTAGGTAAACAAGATAGTCAAAGTGTCCGCTACGTAATGTACATAGTTCAAGTTCCCACTAGGTCACATAGATAGTCCAAGTGCACGTTACCTAACCTAGATAGTCCAAGTGCCCGCTAGGTAACCTACATCGTCCTAGTGCCCGCTAGTTAACCAACATTGTCCAAGTGCCCGGTACGGAACCTACATAGTCCAAGTGCCTGTTAGGTAACCTACATAGTCCAAATGCCCGCTAGGGAACCCATATAGTCCAGGTGCCCGTTAGTTAACCTAGATAGTCCAAGTGCCCGCTATTTAACCTAGATAGTCCGAGTGCCCGTTCGTTAACCTAGACAGTCCAAGTGCCCGCTAGGGAAACCACATAGTCCAGTGCCTGCTAGGGAACTTACATAGTCCAAGTACCCGTTAGCTAACCTAGATAGTCTAAGTGCCCGCTAGGTAACCTACATAGTCAAAGTGCCCGCTAGGTAAACTAGATAGTCCAAGTTCCTGTTAGCTAACCTAGATAGTCCTAGTGCCCGCTAGGTAACTTACATAGTCCAAGGGCCCGCTCGTTAATCAAGTTCGTCCAAGTGTACGCTAAGTAAACAAGATAGTCAAAGTGTCCGCTACATAGCGTACATAGTCCAAGTTCCCACTAGGTCACCTAGATAGTCCAAGTGCCCGTTATCTAACCTAGATAGTCCAAGTGCCCGCTAGGTAACCTACATCGTCCTAGTGCCCGCTAGTTAACCAATATTGTCCAAGTGCCCGGTACGGAACCTACATAGTCCAAGTTCCTGTTAGGTAAACTACATAGTCCAAGTGCCCGCTAGGTAACCTACATAGTCCAAATGCCCGCCAGGGAACCCACATAGTCCAAGTGCCCTCTAGGGAACTAACATAGTCCAAGTGCCCGTTCGTTAACCTAGACAGTCCACGTGCCCGCTAGGGAAACCACATAGTCCAGTGCCCGCTAGGGAACTTACATAGTCCAAGTGCCCGCTAGTTTACCTAGATAGTCCAAGTGCCTGTTCGTTAATCTAGACAGTCCAAGTGCCCGCTAAGGAAACCACATAGTCCAGTGCCTGCTAGGGAACTTACATAGTCCAAGTGCCCGCTAGTAACCTATATAGTCCAAGTACCCGCTAGGTCACGTAGATAGTCCTAGTGCCCACTAGGGGACTACATACTCCAAGTGCCCGCTAGGTAAGCTAGATATTCCAAGTGCCCGCCAAGGTATGTACATAGACCAAGTGCCCGCTAGGTAACCTACATAGTCCAAATGGCCGTTAGGGAGCCTAGATAGTCCAAGTGCCCGCTAGGGAACCTGCATCGTGCAAGTGCTTGCTAGGTAACCAAGATAATCCAAGTGCCCGCTAGTTAACCTAGATAGTCCAAGTGCCCGCTAGTTAACCTAGAACCTCCAAGTGTCCGCTAGTTACCCTACATAGTCCAAGGGCCCGCTAGTTAACCTATATAGTCCAAGAACCCGCTAGTTAACCTAGATAGTCCAAGTGCCCACTAGGTTACCTACATAGTCCTAGTGCCCGCTAGGTAACCTAGATAGTCCAAGTTCCTGTTAGCTAACCTAGATAGTCCAAGTGCCCGCTAGGTAACCTAGATAGTCAAAGTGCCCGTTAGGTAACCTAGATAGTCCAAGTGCCCGCTATGTAACCTACATAGTCCAAGTTCCCGCTAGGTAACCTAGATAGTCCAAGTGCCCGTTACCTAACCTAGATTATCCAAGTGCCCGCTAGTCAACCTACATAGTCCAAGTGCCCGTTCGTTAACCTATAAGTCCAAGTGCCCGCTCGGTAACCTAGAAGTCCAAGTGCCCGCTAAGAAACCTAGACAGACCAAGGGCCTGCTAGTTATCCTACATATTCCAAGTGCCCGCTAGGTTACCTACATAGTCCTAGTGCCCGCTAGGTAACCTAGATAGTCCAAGTTCCTGTTAGCTAACCTAGATAGTCCAAGTGCCCGCTATGTAACCTACATAGTCCAAGTTCCCGCTAGGTAACCTAGATAGTCCAAGTGCCCCTTACCTAACCTAGATTGTCCAAGTGCCCGCTAGGCAACCTACATAGTCCAAGTGCTCTTTCGTAAACCTGGAAGTCCAAGTGCCCGCTAGGTAACCTACATAGTGCAAGTGTCCGCTAGTTAACCTACGTAGTCCAAGGGACCCCTAGTTAACCTAGATCGTCCAATTGTCCGCTAGTTAACCTACATAGTCCAAGTGCCCTATAGGGAACCTAGATAGTCCAAGTGCCCGCTAGGGAACCGACATAGTCCAATTGCCCGCTCTGGAACATACATAGTCCAAGTGCCTGTTACTTAACCTAGAAAATCCAAGTGCCCGCTAGGTAACCTAGATAGACCAAGTACCCGTTAGCTAACCTAGATAGTCTAAGTGCCCTCTAGGTAACCTACATAGTCCAAGTGCCCGCTAGGTAACCTACATAGTCCAAGGGCCCGCTCGTTAACCTAGTTCGTCCAAGTGTCCACTAGGTAAACAAGATAGTCAAAGTGTCCGCTACGTAATGTACATAGTTCAAGTTCCCACTAGGTCACATAGATAGTCCAAGTGCACGTTACCTAACCTAGATAGTCCAAGTGCCCGCTAGGTAACCTACATCGTCCTAGTGCCCGCTAGTTAACCAACATTGTCCAAGTGCCCGGTACGGAACCTACATAGTCCAAGTGCCTGTTAGGTAACCTACATAGTCCAAATGCCCGCTAGGGAACCCATATAGTCCAGGTGCCCGTTAGTTAACCTAGATAGTCCAAGTGCCCGCTATTTAACCTAGATAGTCCGAGTGCCCGTTCGTTAACCTAGACAGTCCAAGTGCCCGCTAGGGAAACCACATAGTCCAGTGCCTGCTAGGGAACTTACATAGTCCAAGTACCCGTTAGCTAACCTAGATAGTCTAAGTGCCCGCTAGGTAACCTACATAGTCAAAGTGCCCGCTAGGTAAACTAGATAGTCCAAGTTCCTGTTAGCTAACCTAGATAGTCCTAGTGCCCGCTAGGTAACTTACATAGTCCAAGGGCCCGCTCGTTAATCAAGTTCGTCCAAGTGTACGCTAAGTAAACAAGATAGTCAAAGTGTCCGCTACGTAGCGTACATAGTCCAAGTTCCCACTAGGTCACCTAGATAGTCCAAGTGCCCGTTATCTAACCTAGATAGTCCAAGTGCCCGCTAGGTAACCTACATCGTCCTAGTGCCCGCTAGTTAACCAATATTGTCCAAGTGCCCGGTACGGAACCTACATAGTCCAAGTTCCTGTTAGGTAAACTACATAGTCCAAGTGCCCGCTAGGTAACCTACATAGTCCAAATGCCCGCCAGGGAACCCACATAGTCCAAGTGCCCTCTAGGGAACTAACATAGTCCAAGTGCCCGTTCGTTAACCTAGACAGTCCAAGTGTCCGCTAGGGAAACCACATAGTCCAGTGCCCGCTAGGGAACTTACATAGTCCAAGTGCCCGCTAGTTTACCTAGATAGTCCAAGTGCCTGTTCGTTAATCTAGACAGTCCAAGTGCCCGCTAAGGAAACCACATAGTCCAGTGCCTGCTAGGGAACTTACATAGTCCAAGTGCCCGCTAGTAACCTATATAGTCCAAGTACCCGCTAGGTCACGTAGATAGTCCTAGTGCCCACTAGGGGACTACATACTCCAAGTGCCCGCTAGGTAAGCTAGATATTCCAAGTGCCCGCCAAGGTATGTACATAGACCAAGTGCCCGCTAGGTAACCTACATAGTCCAAATGGCCGTTAGGGAGCCTAGATAGTCCAAGTGCCCGCTAGGGAACCTGCATCGTGCAAGTGCTTGCTAGGTAACCAAGATAATCCAAGTGCCCGCTAGTTAACCTAGATAGTCCAAGTGCCCGCTAGTTAACCTAGAACCTCCAAGTGTCCGCTAGTTACCCTACATAGTCCAAGGGCCCGCTAGTTAACCTATATAGTCCAAGAACCCGCTAGTTAACCTAGATAGTCCAAGTGCCCACTAGGTTACCTACATAGTCCTAGTGCCCGCTAGGTAACCTAGATAGTCCAAGTTCCTGTTAGCTAACCTAGATAGTCCAAGTGCCCGCTATGTAACCTACATAGTCCAAGTTCCCGCTAGGTAACCTAGATAGTCCAAGTGCCCCTTACCTAACCTAGATTGTCCAAGTGCCCGCTAGGCAACCTACATAGTCCAAGTGCTCTTTCGTAAACCTGGAAGTCCAAGTGCCCGCTAGGTAACCTACATAGTGCAAGTGTCCGCTAGTTAACCTACGTAGTCCAAGGGACCCCTAGTTAACCTAGATCGTCCAATTGTCCGCTAGTTAACCTACATAGTCCAAGTGCCCTATAGGGAACCTAGATAGTCCAAGTGCCCGCTAGGGAACCGACATAGTCCAATTGCCCGCTCTGGAACATACATAGTCCAAGTGCCTGTTACTTAACCTAGAAAATCCAAGTGCCCGCTAGGTAACCTAGATAGACCAAGTACCCGTTAGCTAACCTAGATAGTCTAAGTGCCCTCTAGGTAACCTACATAGTCCAAGTGCCCGCTAGGTAACCTACATAGTCCAAGGGCCCGCTCGTTAACCTAGTTCGTCCAAGTGTCCACTAGGTAAACAAGATAGTCAAAGTGTCCGCTACGTAATGTACATAGTTCAAGTTCCCACTAGGTCACATAGATAGTCCAAGTGCACGTTACCTAACCTAGATAGTCCAAGTGCCCGCTAGGTAACCTACATCGTCCTAGTGCCCGCTAGTTAACCAACATTGTCCAAGTGCCCGGTACGGAACCTACATAGTCCAAGTGCCTGTTAGGTAACCTACATAGTCCAAATGCCCGCTAGGGAACCCATATAGTCCAGGTGCCCGTTAGTTAACCTAGATAGTCCAAGTGCCCGCTATTTAACCTAGATAGTCCGAGTGCCCGTTCGTTAACCTAGACAGTCCAAGTGCCCGCTAGGGAAACCACATAGTCCAGTGCCTGCTAGGGAACTTACATAGTCCAAGTACCCGTTAGCTAACCTAGATAGTCTAAGTGCCCGCTAGGTAACCTACATAGTCAAAGTGCCCGCTAGGTAAACTAGATAGTCCAAGTTCCTGTTAGCTAACCTAGATAGTCCTAGTGCCCGCTAGGTAACTTACATAGTCCAAGGGCCCGCTCGTTAATCAAGTTCGTCCAAGTGTACGCTAAGTAAACAAGATAGTCAAAGTGTCCGCTACGTAGCGTACATAGTCCAAGTTCCCACTAGGTCACCTAGATAGTCCAAGTGCCCGTTATCTAACCTAGATAGTCCAAGTGCCCGCTAGGTAACCTACATCGTCCTAGTGCCCGCTAGTTAACCAATATTGTCCAAGTGCCCGGTACGGAACCTACATAGTCCAAGTTCCTGTTAGGTAAACTACATAGTCCAAGTGCCCGCTAGGTAACCTACATAGTCCAAATGCCCGCCAGGGAACCCACATAGTCCAAGTGCCCTCTAGGGAACTAACATAGTCCAAGTGCCCGTTCGTTAACCTAGACAGTCCACGTGCCCGCTAGGGAAACCACATAGTCCAGTGCCCGCTAGGGAACTTACATAGTCCAAGTGCCCGCTAGTTTACCTAGATAGTCCAAGTGCCTGTTCGTTAATCTAGACAGTCCAAGTGCCCGCTAAGGAAACCACATAGTCCAGTGCCTGCTAGGGAACTTACATAGTCCAAGTGCCCGCTAGTAACCTATATAGTCCAAGTACCCGCTAGGTCACGTAGATAGTCCTAGTGCCCACTAGGGGACTACATACTCCAAGTGCCCGCTAGGTAAGCTAGATATTCCAAGTGCCCGCCAAGGTATGTACATAGACCAAGTGCCCGCTAGGTAACCTACATAGTCCAAATGGCCGTTAGGGAGCCTAGATAGTCCAAGTGCCCGCTAGGGAACCTGCATCGTGCAAGTGCTTGCTAGGTAACCAAGATAATCCAAGTGCCCGCTAGTTAACCTAGATAGTCCAAGTGCCCGCTAGTTAACCTAGAACCTCCAAGTGTCCGCTAGTTACCCTACATAGTTCAAGGGCCCGCTAGTTAACCTATATAGTCCAAGAACCCGCTAGTTAACCTAGATAGTCCAAGTGCCCACTAGGTTACCTACATAGTCCTAGTGCCCGCTAGGTAACCTAGATAGTCCAAGTTCCTGTTAGCTAACCTAGATAGTCCAAGTGCCCGCTAGGTAACCTAGATAGTCAAAGTGCCCGTTAGGTAACCTAGATAGTCCAAGTGCCCGCTATGTAACCTACATAGTCCAAGTTCCCGCTAGGTAACCTAGATAGTCCAAGTGCCCGTTACCTAACCTAGATTATCCAAGTGCCCGCTAGTCAACCTACATAGTCCAAGTGCCCGTTCGTTAACCTAGAAGTCCAAGTGCCCACTCGGTAACCTAGAAGTCCAAGTGCCCGCTAAGAAACCTAGACAGACCAAGGGCCTGCTAGTTATCCTACATATTCCAAGTGCCCGCTAGGTTACCTACATAGTCCTAGTGCCCGCTAGGTAACCTAGATAGTCCAAGTTCCTGTTAGCTAACCTAGATAGTCCAAGTGCCCGCTATGTAACCTACATAGTCCAAGTTCCCGCTAGGTAACCTAGATAGTCCAAGTGCCCGTTACCTAACCTAGATTGTCCAAGTGCCCGCTAGGCAACCTACATAGTCCAAGTGCTCTTTCGTAAACCTGGAAGTCCAAGTGCCCGCTAGGTAACCTACATAGTGCAAGTGTCCGCTAGTTAACCTACGTAGTCCAAGGGACCCCTAGTTAACCTAGATCGTCCAATTGTCCGCTAGTTAACCTACATAGTCCAAGTGCCCTATAGGGAACCTAGATAGTCCAACTGCCCGCTAGGGAACCGACATAGTCCAATTGCCCGCTCTGGAACATACATAGTCCAAGTGCCTGTTACTTAACCTAGAAAATCCAAGTGCCCGCTAGGTAACCTAGATAGACCAAGTACCCGTTAGCTAACCTAGATAGTCTAAGTGCCCGCTAGGTAACCTACATAGTCCAAGTGCCCGCTAGGTAACCTACATAGTCCAAGGGCCCGCTCGTTAACCTAGTTCGTCCAAGTGTCCACTAGGTAAACAAGATAGTGAAAGTGTCCGCTACGTAACGTACATAGTTCAAGTTCCCACTAGGTCACATAGATAGTCCAAGTGCACGTTACCTAACCTAGATAGTCCAAGTGCCCGCTAGGTAACCTACATCGTCCTAGTGCCCGCTAGTTAACCAACATTGTCCAAGTGCCCGGTACGGAACCTACATAGTCCAAGTGCCTGTTAGGTAACCTACATAGTCCAAATGCCCGCTAGGGAACCCATATAGTCCAGGTGCCCGTTAGTTAACCTAGATAGTCCAAGTGCCCGCTATTTAACCTAGATAGTCCGAGTGCCCGTTCGTTAACCTAGACAGTCCAAGTGCCCGCTAGGGAAACCACATAGTCCAGTGCCTGCTAGGGAACTTACATAGTCCAAGTGCCCGCTAGTTAACCTAGATAGTCCAAGTGCCCATTCGTTAATCTAGACAGTCCAAGTGCCCTCTAGGGAACTTACATAGTCCAAATGCCCGCTACTTAACCTAGATAGTCCAAGTGCCCGTTCGTTAACCTAGACAGTCCAAGTGCCCGCTAGGGAAACCACATAGTCCAGTGCCTGCTAGGGAACTTACATAGTCCAAGTACCCGTTAGCTAACCTAGATAGTCTAAGTGCCCGCTAGGTAACCTACATAGTCAAAGTGCCCGCTAGGTAAACTAGATAGTCCAAGTTCCTGTTAGCTAACCTAGATAGTCCTAGTGCCCGCTAGGTAACTTACATAGTCCAAGGGCCCGCTCGTTAATCAAGTTCGTCCAAGTGTACGCTAGGTAAACAAGATAGTCAAAGTGTCCGCTACGTAGCGTACATAGTCCAAGTTCCCACTAGGTCACCAAGATAGTCCAAGTGCCCGTTATCTAACCTAGATACTCCAAGTGCCCGCTAGGTAACCTACATCGTCCTAGTGCCCGCTAGTTAACCAATATTGTCCAAGTGCCCGGTACGGAACCTACATAGTCCAAGTTCCTGTTAGGTAACCTACATAGTCCAAGTGCCCGCTAGGTAACCTACATAGTCCAAATGCCCGCCAGGGAACCCACATAGTCCAAGTGCCCTCTAGGGAACTTACATAGTCCAAGTGCCCGTTCGTTAACCTAGACAGTCCAAGTGTCCGCTAGGGAAACCACATAGTCCAGTGCCCGCTAGGGAACTTACATAGTCCAAGTGCCCGCTAGTTTACCTAGATAGTCCAAGTGCCCGTTCGTTAATCTAGACAGTCCAAGTGCCCGCTAGGGAAACCACATAGTCCAGTGCCCGCTAGGGAACTTACATAGTCCAAGTGCCCGCTAGTAACCTATATAGTCCAAGTACCCGCTAGGTCACGTAGATAGTCCTAGTGCCCACTAGGGGACTACATACTCCAAGTGCCCGCTAGGTAAGCTAGATATTCCAAGTGCCCGCCAAGGTATGTACATAAACCAAGTGCCCGCTAGGTAACCTACATAGTCCAAATGGCCGTTAGGGAGCCTAGATAGTCCAAGTGCCCGCTAGGGAACCTGCATCGTGCAAGTGCTTGCTAGGTAACCAAGACAATCCAAGTGCCCGCTAGTTAACCTAGATAGTCCAAGTGCCCGCTAGTTAACCTAGAACCTCCAAGTGTCCGCTAGTTAACCTACATAGTCCAAGGGCCCGCTAGTTAACCTATATAATCCAAGAACCCGCTAGTTAACCTAGATAGTCCAAGTGCCCACTAGGTTACCTACATAGTCCTAGTGCCCGCTAGGTAACCTAGATAGTCCAAGTTCCTGTTAGCTAACCTAGATAGTCCAAGTGCCCGCTAGGTAACCTAGATAGTCAAAGTGCCCGTTAGGTAAACTAGATAGTCCAAGTGCCCGCTATGTAACCTACATAGTCCAAGTTCCCGCTAGGTAACCTAGATAGTCCAAGTGCCCGTTACCTAACCTAGATTGTCCAAGTGCCCGCTAGTCAACCTACATAGTCCAAGTGCCCGTTCGTTAACCTAGAAGTCCAAGTGCCCGCTCGGTAACCTAGAAGTCCAAGTGCCCGCTAAGAAACCTAGACAGACCAAGGGCCTGCTAGTTATCCTACATATTCCAAGTGCCCGCTAGGTTACCTACATAGTCCTAGTGCCCGCTAGGTAACCTAGATAGTCCAAGTTCCTGTTAGCTAACCTAGATAGTCCAAGTGCCCGCTATGTAACCTACATAGTCCAAGTTCCCGCTAGGTAACCTAGATAGTCCAAGTGCCCGTTACCTAACCTAGATTGTCCAAGTGCCCGCTAGGCAACCTACATAGTCCAAGTGCTCTTTCGTAAACCTGGAAGTCCAAGTGCCCGCTAGGTAACCTACATAGTGCAAGTGTCCGCTAGTTAACCTACGTAGTCCAAGGGACCCCTAGTTAACCTAGATCGTCCAATTGTCCGCTAGTTAACCTACATAGTCCAAGTGCCCTATAGGGAACCTAGATAGTCCAAGTGCCCGCTAGGGAACCGACATAGTCCAATTGCCCGCTCTGGAACATACATAGTCCAAGTGCCTGTTACTTAACCTAGAAAATCCAAGTGCCCGCTAGGTAACCTAGATAGACCAAGTACCCGTTAGCTAACCTAGATAGTCTAAGTGCCCTCTAGGTAACCTACATAGTCCAAGTGCCCGCTAGGTAACCTACATAGTCCAAGGGCCCGCTCGTTAACCTAGTTCGTCCAAGTGTCCACTAGGTAAACAAGATAGTCAAAGTGTCCGCTACGTAATGTACATAGTTCAAGTTCCCACTAGGTCACATAGATAGTCCAAGTGCACGTTACCTAACCTAGATAGTCCAAGTGCCCGCTAGGTAACCTACATCGTCCTAGTGCCCGCTAGTTAACCAACATTGTCCAAGTGCCCGGTACGGAACCTACATAGTCCAAGTGCCTGTTAGGTAACCTACATAGTCCAAATGCCCGCTAGGGAACCCATATAGTCCAGGTGCCCGTTAGTTAACCTAGATAGTCCAAGTGCCCGCTATTTAACCTAGATAGTCCGAGTGCCCGTTCGTTAACCTAGACAGTCCAAGTGCCCGCTAGGGAAACCACATAGTCCAGTGCCTGCTAGGGAACTTACATAGTCCAAGTACCCGTTAGCTAACCTAGATAGTCTAAGTGCCCGCTAGGTAACCTACATAGTCAAAGTGCCCGCTAGGTAAACTAGATAGTCCAAGTTCCTGTTAGCTAACCTAGATAGTCCTAGTGCCCGCTAGGTAACTTACATAGTCCAAGGGCCCGCTCGTTAATCAAGTTCGTCCAAGTGTACGCTAAGTAAACAAGATAGTCAAAGTGTCCGCTACGTAGCGTACATAGTCCAAGTTCCCACTAGGTCACCTAGATAGTCCAAGTGCCCGTTATCTAACCTAGATAGTCCAAGTGCCCGCTAGGTAACCTACATCGTCCTAGTGCCCGCTAGTTAACCAATATTGTCCAAGTGCCCGGTACGGAACCTACATAGTCCAAGTTCCTGTTAGGTAAACTACATAGTCCAAGTGCCCGCTAGGTAACCTACATAGTCCAAATGCCCGCCAGGGAACCCACATAGTCCAAGTGCCCTCTAGGGAACTAACATAGTCCAAGTGCCCGTTCGTTAACCTAGACAGTCCACGTGCCCGCTAGGGAAACCACATAGTCCAGTGCCCGCTAGGGAACTTACATAGTCCAAGTGCCCGCTAGTTTACCTAGATAGTCCAAGTGCCTGTTCGTTAATCTAGACAGTCCAAGTGCCCGCTAAGGAAACCACATAGTCCAGTGCCTGCTAGGGAACTTACATAGTCCAAGTGCCCGCTAGTAACCTATATAGTCCAAGTACCCGCTAGGTCACGTAGATAGTCCTAGTGCCCACTAGGGGACTACATACTCCAAGTGCCCGCTAGGTAAGCTAGATATTCCAAGTGCCCGCCAAGGTATGTACATAGACCAAGTGCCCGCTAGGTAACCTACATAGTCCAAATGGCCGTTAGGGAGCCTAGATAGTCCAAGTGCCCGCTAGGGAACCTGCATCGTGCAAGTGCTTGCTAGGTAACCAAGATAATCCAAGTGCCCGCTAGTTAACCTAGATAGTCCAAGTGCCCGCTAGTTAACCTAGAACCTCCAAGTGTCCGCTAGTTACCCTACATAGTCCAAGGGCCCGCTAGTTAACCTATATAGTCCAAGAACCCGCTAGTTAACCTAGATAGTCCAAGTGCCCACTAGGTTACCTACATAGTCCTAGTGCCCGCTAGGTAACCTAGATAGTCCAAGTTCCTGTTAGCTAACCTAGATAGTCCAAGTGCCCGCTAGGTAACCTAGATAGTCAAAGTGCCCGTTAGGTAACCTAGATAGTCCAAGTGCCCGCTATGTAACCTACATAGTCCAAGTTCCCGCTAGGTAACCTAGATAGTCCAAGTGCCCGTTACCTAACCTAGATTATCCAAGTGCCCGCTAGTCAACCTACATAGTCCAAGTGCCCGTTCGTTAACCTAGAAGTCCAAGTGCCCACTCGGTAACCTAGAAGTCCAAGTGCCCGCTAAGAAACCTAGACAGACCAAGGGCCTGCTAGTTATCCTACATATTCCAAGTGCCCGCTAGGTTACCTACATAGTCCTAGTGCCCGCTAGGTAACCTAGATAGTCCAAGTTCCTGTTAGCTAACCTAGATAGTCCAAGTGCCCGCTATGTAACCTACATAGTCCAAGTTCCCGCTAGGTAACCTAGATAGTCCAAGTGCCCGTTACCTAACCTAGATTGTCCAAGTGCCCGCTAGGCAACCTACATAGTCCAAGTGCTCTTTCGTAAACCTGGAAGTCCAAGTGCCCGCTAGGTAACCTACATAGTGCAAGTGTCCGCTAGTTAACCTACGTAGTCCAAGGGACCCCTAGTTAACCTAGATCGTCCAATTGTCCGCTAGTTAACCTACATAGTCCAAGTGCCCTATAGGGAACCTAGATAGTCCAACTGCCCGCTAGGGAACCGACATAGTCCAATTGCCCGCTCTGGAACATACATAGTCCAAGTGCCTGTTACTTAACCTAGAAAATCCAAGTGCCCGCTAGGTAACCTAGATAGACCAAGTACCCGTTAGCTAACCTAGATAGTCTAAGTGCCCGCTAGGTAACCTACATAGTCCAAGTGCCCGCTAGGTAACCTACATAGTCCAAGGGCCCGCTCGTTAACCTAGTTCGTCCAAGTGTCCACTAGGTAAACAAGATAGTGAAAGTGTCCGCTACGTAACGTACATAGTTCAAGTTCCCACTAGGTCACATAGATAGTCCAAGTGCACGTTACCTAACCTAGATAGTCCAAGTGCCCGCTAGGTAACCTACATCGTCCTAGTGCCCGCTAGTTAACCAACATTGTCCAAGTGCCCGGTACGGAACCTACATAGTCCAAGTGCCTGTTAGGTAACCTACATAGTCCAAATGCCCGCTAGGGAACCCATATAGTCCAGGTGCCCGTTAGTTAACCTAGATAGTCCAAGTGCCCGCTATTTAACCTAGATAGTCCGAGTGCCCGTTCGTTAACCTAGACAGTCCAAGTGCCCGCTAGGGAAACCACATAGTCCAGTGCCTGCTAGGGAACTTACATAGTCCAAGTGCCCGCTAGTTAACCTAGATAGTCCAAGTGCCCATTCGTTAATCTAGACAGTCCAAGTGCCCTCTAGGGAACTTACATAGTCCAAATGCCCGCTACTTAACCTAGATAGTCCAAGTGCCCGTTCGTTAACCTAGACAGTCCAAGTGCCCGCTAGGGAAACCACATAGTCCAGTGCCTGCTAGGGAACTTACATAGTCCAAGTACCCGTTAGCTAACCTAGATAGTCTAAGTGCCCGCTAGGTAACTTACATAGTCCAAGGGCCCGCTCGTTAATCAAGTTCGTCCAAGTGTACGCTAGGTAAACAAGATAGTCAAAGTGTCCGCTACGTAGCGTACATAGTCCAAGTTCCCACTAGGTCACCAAGATAGTCCAAGTGCCCGTTATCTAACCTAGATAGTCCAAGTGCCCGCTAGGTAACCTACATCGTCCTAGTGCCCGCTAGTTAACCAATATTGTCCAAGTGCCCGGTACGGAACCTACATAGTCCAAGTTCCTGTTAGGTAACCTACATAGTCCAAGTGCCCGCTAGGTAACCTACATAGTCCAAATGCCCGCCAGGGAACCCACATAGTCCAAGTGCCCTCTAGGGAACTTACATAGTCCAAGTGCCCGTTCGTTAACCTAGACAGTCCAAGTGTCCGCTAGGGAAACCACATAGTCCAGTGCCCGCTAGGGAACTTACATAGTCCAAGTGCCCGCTAGTTTACCTAGATAGTCCAAGTGCCCGTTCGTTAATCTAGACAGTCCAAGTGCCCGCTAGGGAAACCACATAGTCCAGTGCCCGCTAGGGAACTTACATAGTCCAAGTGCCCGCTAGTAACCTATATAGTCCAAGTACCCGCTAGGTCACGTAGATAGTCCTAGTGCCCACTAGGGGACTACATACTCCAAGTGCCCGCTAGGTAAGCTAGATATTCCAAGTGCCCGCCAAGGTATGTACATAAACCAAGTGCCCGCTAGGTAACCTACATAGTCCAAATGGCCGTTAGGGAGCCTAGATAGTCCAAGTGCCCGCTAGGGAACCTGCATCGTGCAAGTGCTTGCTAGGTAACCAAGACAATCCAAGTGCCCGCTAGTTAACCTAGATAGTCCAAGTGCCCGCTAGTTAACCTAGAACCTCCAAGTGTCCGCTAGTTAACCTACATAGTCCAAGGGCCCGCTAGTTAACCTATATAATCCAAGAACCCGCTAGTTAACCTAGATAGTCCAAGTGCCCACTAGGTTACCTACATAGTCCTAGTGCCCGCTAGGTAACCTAGATAGTCCAAGTTCCTGTTAGCTAACCTAGATAGTCCAAGTGCCCGCTAGGTAACCTAGATAGTCAAAGTGCCCGTTAGGTAAACTAGATAGTCCAAGTGCCCGCTATGTAACCTACATAGTCCAAGTTCCCGCTAGGTAACCTAGATAGTCCAAGTGCCCGTTACCTAACCTAGATTGTCCAAGTGCCCGCTAGTCAACCTACATAGTCCAAGTGCCCGTTCGTTAACCTAGAAGTCCAAGTGCCCGCTCGGTAACCTAGAAGTCCAAGTGCCCGCTAAGAAACCTAGACAGACCAAGGGCCTGCTAGTTATCCTACATATTCCAAGTGCCCGCTAGGTTACCTACATAGTCCTAGTGCCCGCTAGGTAACCTAGATAGTCCAAGTTCCTGTTAGCTAACCTAGATAGTCCAAGTGCCCGCTATGTAACCTACATAGTCCAAGTTCCCGCTAGGTAACCTAGATAGTCCAAGTGCCCGTTACCTAACCTAGATTGTCCAAGTGCCCGCTAGGCAACCTACATAGTCCAAGTGCTCTTTCGTAAACCTGGAAGTCCAAGTGCCCGCTAGGTAACCTACATAGTGCAAGTGTCCGCTAGTTAACCTACGTAGTCCAAGGGACCCCTAGTTAACCTAGATCGTCCAATTGTCCGCTAGTTAACCTACATAGTCCAAGTGCCCGCTAGGGAACCGACATAGTCCAATTGCCCGCTCTGGAACATACATAGTCCAAGTGCCTGTTACTTAACCTAGAAAATCCAAGTGCCCGCTAGGTAACCTAGATAGACCAAGTACCCGTTAGCTAACCTAGATAGTCTAAGTGCCCGCTAGGTAACCTACATAGTCCAAGTGCCCGCTAGGTAACCTACATAGTCCAAGGGCCCGCTCGTTAACCTAGTTCGTCCAAGTGTCCACTAGGTAAACAAGATAGTCAAAGTGTCCGCTACGTAACGTACATAGTTCAAGTTCCCACTAGGTCACATAGATAGTCCAAGTGCACATTACCTAACCTAGATAGTCCAAGTGCCCGCTAGGTAACCTACATCGTCCTAGTGCCCGCTAGTTAACCAACATTGTCCAAGTGCCCGGTACGGAACCTACATAGTCCAAGTGCCTGTTAGGTAACCTACATAGTCCAAATGCCCGCTAGGGAACCCATATAGTCCAGGTGCCCGTTAGTTAACCTAGATAGTCCAAGTGCCCGCTATTTAACCTAGATAGTCCGAGTGCCCGTTCGTTAACCTAGACAGTCCAAGTGCCCGCTAGGGAAACCACATAGTCCAGTGCCTGCTAGGGAACTTACATAGTCCAAGTGCCCGCTAGTTAACCTAGATAGTCCAAGTGCCCTTTCGTTAATCTAGACAGTCCAAGTGCCCGCTAGGGAACTTACATAGTCCAAGTGCCCGCTACTTAACCTAGATAGTCCAAGTGCCCGTTCGTTAACCTAGACAGTACAAGTGCCCGCTAGGGAAACCACATAGTCCAGGGCCCGATAGGGAACTTACATAGTCCAAGTGCCTGCTAGTTAACCTAGATAGTCCAAGTGCCCGTTCGTTAACCTAGACAGTCCAAGTGCCCGCTAGGGAAACCACATTGTCCAGTGCCCGCTAGGGAACTTACATAGTCCAAGTGCCCGCTGGTTAACCTAGATAGTCCAAGTGCCCGTTCGTTAACCTAGACAGTCCAAGTGCCCGCTAGGGAACCCAAATAGTCCAAGTGCCCGCTAGGGAATTTACATAGTCCAAGTGCCCGCTAGTAACCTATATAGTCCAAGTATCCGCTAGGTCACGTAGATAGTCCAAGTGCCCACTAGGGGACTACATACTCCAAGTGCCCGCTAGGTAACCTAGATAGTCCAAGTGCCCGCCAAGGTATGTACATAGACCAAGTGCCCGCTAGGTAACCTACATAGTCCAAATGCCCGTTAGGGAGCCTAGATAGTCAAAGTGCCCGCTAGGGAACCTGCATCGTGCAAATGCCTGCTAGGTAACCAAGATAATCCAAGTGCCCGCTAGTTAACCTAGAACCTCCAAGTGTCCGCTAGTTAACCTACATAGTCCAAGGGCCCGCTAGTTAACCTATATAGTCCAAGAAACCGCTAGTTAACCTAGATAGTCCAAGTGCCCGCTAGGTTACCTACATAGTCCTAGTGCCCGCTAGGTAACCTAGATAGTCCAAGTTCCTGTTAGCTAACCTAGATAGTCCAAGTGCCCGCTATGTAACCTACATAGTCCAAGTTCCCGCTAGGTAACCTAGATAGTCTAAGTGCCAGTTACCAACCTAGATTGTCCAAGTGTCCGCTAGGCAACCTACATAGTCCAAGTGCTCTTTCGTAACCTAGAAGTCCAAGTGCCCGCTAGGTAACCTACATAGTGCAAGTGTCCGCTAGTTAACCTACGTAGTCCAAGGGTCCCCTAGTTAACCTAGATCGTCCAATTGTCCGCTAGTTAACCTACATAGTCCAAGTGCCCTATAGGGAACCTAGATAGTCCAAGTGCCCGCTAGGGAACCGACATAGTCCAATTGCCCGCTCCGGAACATACATAGTCCAAGTGACTGTTACTTAACCTAGATAATCCAAGTGCCCGCTAGGTAACCTAGATAGTCCAAGAACCCGTTAGCTAACCTAAATAGTCTAAGTGCCCGCTAGGTAACCTACATAGTCCAAGTGCCCGCTAGGTAAACTAGATAGTCCAAGTTCCTTTTAGCTAACCTAGATAGTCCTAGTGCCTGCTAGGTAACCTACATACTCCAAGGGCCCGCTCGTTAACCTAGTTCGTCCAAGTGTCTGCTAGGTAAACAAGATAGTCAAAGTGTCCGCTACGTAACGTACATAGTCCAAGTTCCCACTAGGTCACCTAGATAGTCCAAGTGCCCGTTACTTAACCTAGATAGTCCAAGTGCCCGCTAGGTAACCTACATCGTCCTAGTGCCTGCTAGTTAACCAACATTGTCCAAGTGCCCGGTACGGAACCCACATAGTCCAAGTTCCTGTTAGGTAACCTACATAGTCCAAATGCCCGCTTGTAACATACATAGTCCAAATACCCGCTAGGGAACCCACATAGTCCAAGTGCCCGTTAGTTAACCTAGATAGTCCAAGTGCCCGCTATTTAACCTAGATAGTCTGAGTGCCCGTTCGTTAACCTAGACAGTCCAAGTGCCCGCTAGGGAAACCACATAGTCCAGTGCCCGCTAGGGAACTTACATAGTCCAAGTGCCCGCTAGTTAACCTAGATAGTCCAAGTGCCCGTTCGTTAACCTAGACAGTCCAAGTGCCCGCTAGGGAACCCAAATAGTCCATGTGCCCGCTAGGGAATTTACATAGTCCAAGTGCCCGCTAGTAACCTATATAGTCCAAGTATCTGCTAGGTCACGTAGATAGTCCAAGTGCCCACTAGGGGACTACATACTCCAAGTGCCCGCTAGGTAACCTAGATAGTCCAAGTGCCCGCCAAGGTATGTACATAGACCAAGTGCCCGCTAGGTAACCTACATAGTCCAAATGCCCGTTAGGGAGCCTAGATAGTCCAAGTGCCCGCTAGGGAACCTGCATCGTGCAAGTGCCTGCTAGGTAACCAAGATAATCCAAGTGCCCGCTAGTTAACCTAGAACCTCCAAGTGTCCGCTAGTTAACCTACATAGTCCAAGGGCCCGCTAGTTAACCTATATAGTCCAAGAACCCGCTAGTTAACCTAGATAGTCCAAGTGCCCGCTAGGTTACCTACATAGTCCTAGTGCCCGCTAGGTAACCTAGATAGTCCAAGTTCCTGTTAGCTAACCTAGATAGTCCAAGTGCCCGCTATGTAACCTACATAGTCCAAGTTCCCGCTGGGTAACCTAGATATTCTAAGTGCCCGTTACCAACCTAGATTGTCCAAGTGCCCGCTAGGCAACCTACATAGTCTAAGTGCTCTTTCGTAAACCTAGAAGTCCAAGTGCCCGCTAGGTAACCTACATAGTGCAAGTGTCCGCTAGTTAACCTACGTAGTCCAAGGGACCCCTAGTTAACCTAGATCGTCCAATTGTCCGCTAGTTAACCTACATAGTCCAAGTGCCCTATAGGGAACCTAGATAGTCCAAGAGCCCGCTAGGGAACCGACATAGTCCAATTGCCCGCTCTGGAACATACATAGTCCAAGTGCCTGTTACTTAACCTAGATAATCCAAGTGCCCGCTAGGTAACCTAGATAGTCCAAGTACCCGTTAGCTAACCTAGATAGTCTAAGTGCCCGCTAGGTAACCTACATAGTCCTAGTGCCCGCTAGGTAAACTAGATAGTCCAAGTTCCTTTTAGCTAACCTAGATAGTCCTA
The DNA here is from genome assembly GCF_050624435.1 of Tenrec ecaudatus. Classification (NCBI taxonomy): domain Eukaryota; kingdom Metazoa; phylum Chordata; class Mammalia; order Afrosoricida; family Tenrecidae; genus Tenrec; species Tenrec ecaudatus. Next base: position 146,030 of record NW_027457630.1, on the reverse strand, counting down.
GTGCCTGCTAGGTAACCTACATAGTCCAAGGGCCCGCTCGTTAACCTAGTTCGTCCAAGTGTCTGCTAGGTAAACAAGATAGTCAAAGTGTCTGCTACGTAACGTACATAGTCCAAGTTCCCACTAGGTCACCTAGATAGTCCAAGTGCCCGTTACTTAACCTAGATAGTCCAAGTGCCCGCTAGGTAACCTACATCGTCCTAGTGCCTGCTAGTTAACCAACATTGTCCAAGTGCCCGGTACGGAACCTACATAGTCCAAGTGCCTGTTAGGTAACCTACATAGTCCAAATGCCCGCTTGTAACCTACATAGTCCAAATACCCGCTAGGGAACCCACATAGTCCAAGTGCCTGTTAGTTAACCTAGATAGTCCAAGTGCCCGCTATTTAACCTAGATAGTCTGAGTGCCCGTTCGTTAACCTAGACAGTCCAAGTGCCCGCTAGGGAAACCACATAGTCCAGTGCCCATTAGGGAACTTACATAGTCCAAGTGCCCGCTAGTTAACCTAGATAGTCCAAGTGCCCGTTCGTTAACCTAGACAGTCCAAGTGCCCGCTAGGGAAACCACATAGTCCAGTGCCCGCTAGGGAACTTACATAGTCCAAGTGCCCGATAGTTAACCTAGATAGTCCAAGTGCCCGTTCGTTAACTTAGACAGTCCAAGTGCCCGCTAGGGAACCCACATAGTCCAAGTGCCCGCTAGGGAACTTACATAGTCCAAGTGCCCGCTAGTAACCTATATAGTCCAAGTACCCGCTAGGTCACGTAGATAGTCCAAGTGCCCACTAGGGGACTACATACTCCAAGTACCCGCTAGGTAACCTAGATAGTCCAAGTGCCCGCCAAGGTATGTACATAGACCACGTGCCCGCTAGGTAACCTACATAGTCCAAATGCCCGTTAGGGAGCCTAGATAGTCCAAGTGCCCGCTAGGGAACCTGATTCGTGCAAGTGCCTGCTAGGTAACCAAGATAATCCAAGTGCCCGCTAGTTAACCTAGATAGTCCAAGTGCCCGCTAGTTAACCTAGAACCTCCAAGTGTCCGCTAGTTGCCCTACATAGTCCAAGGGCCCACTAGTTAACCTATATAGTCCAAGAACCCGCTAGTTAACCTAGATAGTCCAACTGCCCGCTAGATTACCTACATAGTCCTAGTGCCCGCTAGGTAACCTAGATAGTCCAAGTTCCTGTTAGCTAACCTAGATAGTCCAAGTGCCCGCTGTTAACCTAGATAGTTCAAGTGCCCGCTAGTAACCCTAGATAGTCCAAGGGCCTGCTAGTTAACCTAGATAGTCCAATTGCCCGATAGGGATCCTTCATAATCCAAGTGCCTGCTAGGTAACCTAGATAGTCCAAGTGCCCGCTAGGTAAGGTACATAGTCCAAGTGTCTGCTAGGTAATCTAGAGAGTGCAAGTGCCCGCTAGTTAACCTACATAGTCCAAGTGCCCGCTAGGTAACCTAGATAGTCCAAGTGCCCGCCAAGGTATGTACATAGACCAAGTGCCCGCTAGGTAACCTACATAGTCCAAATGCCCGTTAGGGAGCCTAGATAGTCCAAGTGCCCGCTAGGGAACCTGCATCGTGCAAGTGCCTGCTAGGTAACCAAGATAATCCAAGTGCCCGCTAGTTAACCTAGAACCTCCAAGTGTCCGCTAGTTAACCTACATAGTCCAAGGGCCCGCTAGTTAACCTATATAGTCCAAGAACCCGCTAGTTAACCTAGATAGTCCAAGTGCCCGCTAGGTTACCTACATAGTCCTAGTGCCCGCTAGGTAACCTAGATAGTCCAAGTTCCTGTTAGCTAACCTAGATAGTCCAAGTGCCCGCTATGTAACCTACATAGTCCAAGTTCCCGCTGGGTAACCTAGATATTCTAAGTGCCCGTTACCCACCTAGATTGTCCAAGTGCCCGCTAGGCAACCTACATAGTCTAAGTGCTCTTTCGTAAACCTAGAAGTCCAAGTGCCCGCTAGGTAACCTACATAGTGCAAGTGTCCGCTAGTTAACCTACGTAGTCCAAGGGACCCCTAGTTAACCTAGATCGTCCAATTGTCCGCTAGTTAACCTACATAGTCCAAGTGCCCTATAGGGAACCTAGATAGTCCAAGAGCCCGCTAGGGAACCGACATAGTCCAATTGCCCGCTCTGGAACATACATAGTCCAAGTGCCTGTTACTTAACCTAGATAATCCAAGTGCCCGCTAGGTAACCTAGATAGTCCAAGTACCCGTTAGCTAACCTAGATAGTCTAAGTGCCCGCTAGGTAACCTACATAGTCCTAGTGCCCGCTAGGTAAACTAGATAGTCCAAGTTCCTTTTAGCTAACCTAGATAGTCCTAGTGCCTGCTAGGTAACCTACATAGTCCAAGGGCCCGCTCGTTAACCTAGTTCGTCCAAGTGTCTGCTAGGTAAACAAGATAGTCAAAGTGTCTGCTACGTAACGTACATAGTCCAAGTTCCCACTAGGTCACCTAGATAGTCCAAGTGCCCGTTACTTAACCTAGATAGTCCAAGTGCCCGCTAGGTAACCTACATCGTCCTAGTGCATGCTAGTTAACCAACATTGTCCAAGTGCCCGGTACGGAACCTACATAGTCCAAGTGCCTGTTAGGTAACCTACATAGTCCAAATGCCCGCTTGTAACCTACATAGTCCAAATACCCGCTAGGGAACCCACATAGTCCAAGTGCCTGTTAGTTAACCTAGATAGTCCAAGTGCCCGCTATTTAACCTAGATAGTCTGAGTGCCCGTTCGTTAACCTAGACAGTCCAAGTGCCCGCTAGGGAAACCACATAGTCCAGTGCCCATTAGGGAACTTACATAGTCCAAGTGCCCGCTAGTTAACCTAGATAGTCCAAGTGCCCGTTCGTTAACCTAGACAGTCCAAGTGCCCGCTAGGGAAACCACATAGTCCAGTGCCCGCTAGGGAACTTACATAGTCCAAGTGCCCGATAGTTAACCTAGATAGTCCAAGTGCCCGTTCGTTAACTTAGACAGTCCAAGTGCCCGCTAGGGAACCCACATAGTCCAAGTGCCCGCTAGGGAACTTACATAGTCCAAGTGCCCGCTAGTAACCTATATAGTCCAAGTACCCGCTAGGTCACGTAGATAGTCCAAGTGCCCACTAGGGGACTACATACTCCAAGTACCCGCTAGGTAACCTAGATAGTCCAAGTGCCCGCCAAGGTATGTACATAGACCAAGTGCCCGCTAGGTAACCTACATAGTCCAAATGCCCGTTAGGGAGCCTAGATAGTCCAAGTGCCCGCTAGGGAACCTGATTCGTGCAAGTGCCTGCTAGGTAACCAAGATAATCCAAGTGCCCGCTAGTTAACCTAGATAGTCCAAGTGCCCGCTAGTTAACCTAGAACCTCCAAGTGTCCGCTAGTTGCCCTACATAGTCCAAGGGCCCACTAGTTAACCTATATAGTCCAAGAACCCGCTAGTTAACCTAGATAGTCCAACTGCCCGCTAGATTACCTACATAGTCCTAGTGCCCGCTAGGTAACCTAGATAGTCCAAGTTCCTGTTAGCTAACCTAGATAGTCCAAGTGCCCGCTGTTAACCTAGATAGTTCAAGTGCCCGCTAGTAACCCTAGATAGTCCAAGGGCCTGCTAGTTAACCTAGATAGTCCAATTGCCCGATAGGGATCCTTCATAATCCAAGTGCCTGCTAGGTAACCTAGATAGTCCAAGTGCCCGCTAGGTAAGGTACATAGTCCAAGTGTCTGCTAGGTAATCTAGAGAGTGCAAGTGCCCGCTAGTTAACCTACATAGTCCAAGTGCCCGCTAGTTAACCTAGATAGTCCAAGTGCCCGCTAGTAAACCTAGATAGTCCAAGGGCCTGCTAGTTAACCTAGATAGTCCTAGTGCCCGCTAGTTAACCTAAATCGTCCAATTGTCCGCTAGGTAACCTACATAGTCCAAGTGCCTGCTAGGTAACCTAGATAGTCCAAGTGCCTGCTAGCTAACCTACATAGCCAAAGTGTCCGTTCATTAACCTAGATAGTCCAAGTGCCCATTGGGTAACCTACATAGTCCAAGTGCCCACTTGGTAACCTGGTTAGTCCAAGTGCCCGCTAGTTAACCTACATAGTCCAAGTGCCTTCTAGGGAGCCTACATAGTCCACGTGACCGCTAGGGAACCTACATAATCCAAGTGCCCGTTGTTTAACCTAGATAGTCCAATTGCCCGTTAGCTAACCTAGATAGTCGAAGTGTCCGCTAGTTAACCTACATAGTCCAAGTGCCCGTTCGTTAACCTAGATAGTCCAAGTGCCCGCTATGTAACCTAGACCGTCCAAGTGCCCGCTAGGTTACCTACATAGTACAAGTGCACGTTCGTTAACCTAGATAGTCCAAGTGCCCGCTGGTAACAAAAATAGTCCAAGGGCCCGCTAGGTAACCTAGATAGTCCAAGTTCCTGTTAGCTAACCTAGATAGTCCAAGTGCCCGCTAATTTACCTAGATAGTCCAAGTGCCCGCTAGTAACCCTAGATAGTCCAAGGGCCTGCTAGTTAACCTAGATAATCCAATTTCCCGCTAGGGATCCTTCATAATCCAAGTGCCTGCTAGGTAACCTAGATAGTCCAAGTGCCCGCTAGGGAAGGTACATAGTCCAAGTGTCCGCTAGGTAACCTAGAGAGTGCAAGTGCCCGCTAGTTAACCTACATAGTCCAAGTGCCTGCTAGTTAACCTAGATAGTCCAAGTGCCCGCTAGTAAACCTAGATAGTCCAAGGGCCTGCTAGTTAACCTAGATAGTCCAAGTGCCCGCTAGTTAACCTAAATCATCCAATTGTCCGCTAGGTAACCTACATAGTCCAAGTGCCTGCTAGGTAACGTAGATAGTCCAAGTGCCTGATAGCTAACCTACATAGCCAAAGTGTCCGTTCGTTAACCTAGATAGTCCAAGTGCCCATTGGGAAACCTACATAGTCCAAGTGCCAGCTTGGTAACCTGGTTAGTGCAAGTGCCCGCTAGTTAACCTACATAGTCCAAGTGCCATCTAGGGAACCTACATAGTCCACGTGACCGCTAGGGAACCTACATAGTCCAAGTGCCCGTTAGTTATCCTAGATAGTCCAATTGCCCATTAGCTAACCTAGATAATCGAAGTGTCCGCTAGTTAACCTACATAGTCCAAGTGCCCGTTCGTTAACCAAGATAGTCCAAGTGCCCGCTATGTAACCTAGACAGTCCAAGTGCCCGCTAGGTTACCTACATAGTCCAAGTACACGTTCGTTAACCTAGATAGTCCAAGTGCCCGCTGGTAACCTACATAGTCCAAGGGCCCGCTAGGTAACCTTGATAGTCCAAATGCCTTCTAGTTAACCTACGTAGTCCAAGTGCCTGCTAGATAACCTACATAGTCCAAGTGCCCACTAGGTAACCTAAATAATCCAAATGCCCCCTAGGGAAACTGCATAGTTCAAGAGCCCGTTAGTTAACCTAGATAGTCCAAGGGCCTGCTAGTTAACCTAGATAGTCCAAGTGCCCGCTAGGTAACCTAGATAGTCCAAGTACCCTTTAGCTAACCTAGATACTCTAATTGCCCGCTAGGTAACCTACATAGTCCAAGTGCCCGCTAGGTAACCTACATAGTCCAAGGGCCCGCTCGTTAACCTAGTTCGTCCAAGTGTCCACTAGGTAAACAAGATAGTGAAAGTGTCCGCTACGTAACGTACATAGTTCAAGTTCCCACTAGGTCACATAGATAGTCCAAGTGCACGTTACCTAACCTAGATAGTCCAAGTGCCCGCTAGGTAACCTACACCGTCCTAGTGACCGCTAGTTAACAAACATTGTCCAAGTGCCCGGTACGGAACCTACATAGTCCAAGTGCTTGTTAGGTAACCTACATAGTCCAAATGCCCGCTAGGGAACCCATATAGTCCAAGTGCCCGTTAGTTAACCTAGATAGTCCAAGTGCCCGCTATTTAACCTAGATAGTCCGAGTGCCCGTTCGTTAACCTAGACAGTCCAAGTGCCCGCTAGGGAAACCACATAGTCCAGTGCGCGCTAGGGAACTTACATAGTCCATGTGCCCGCTGGTTAACCTAGATAGTCCAAGTGCCCGTTCGTTAACCTAGACAGTCCAAGTGCCCGCTAGGGAAACCACATAGTCCAGTGCCTGCTAGGGAACTTACATAGTCCAAGTGCCCGCTAGTTAACCTAGATAGTCCAAGTGCCCGTTCGTTAATCTAGACAGTCCAAGTGCCCGCTAGGGAAACCACATAGTCCAGTGCCCGCTAGGGAACTTACATAGTCCAAGTGCCCGCTGGTTAACCTAGATAGTCCAAGTGCCCGTTCGTTAACCTAGACAGTCCAAGTGCCCGCTAGGTTACCTACATAGTACAAGTGCACGTTCGTTAACCTAGATAGTCCAAGTGCCCGCTGGTAACAAAAATAGTCCAAGGGCCCGCTAGGTAACCTAGATAGTCCAAGTTCCTGTTAGCTAACCTAGATAGTCCAAGTGCCCGCTAGTTAACCTAGATAGTCCAAGTGCCCGCTAGTAACCCTAGATAGTCCAAGGGCCTGCTAGTTAACCTAGATAGTCCAATTGCCCGCTAGGGATCCTTCATAATCCAAGTGCCTGCTAGGTAACCTAGATAGTCCAAGTGCCCGCTAGGGAAGTTACATAGTCCAAGTGTCCGCTAGGTAACCTAGAGAGTGCAAGTGCCCGCTAGTTAACCTACATAGTCCAAGTGCCCGCTAGTTAACCTAGATAGTCCAAGTGCCCGCTAGTAAACCTAGATAGTCCAAGGGCCTGCTAGTTAACCTAGATAGTCCAAGTGCCCGCTAGTTAACCTAAATCATCCAATTGTCCGCTAGGTAACCTACATAGTCCAAGTGCCTGCTAGGTAACGTAGATAGTCCAAGTGCCTGATAGCTAACCTACATAGCCAAAGTGTCCGTTCGTTAACCTAGATAGTCCAAGTGCCCATTGGGAAACCTACATAGTCCAAGTGCCAGCTTGGTAACCTGGTTAGTGCAAGTGCCCGCTAGTTAACCTACATAGTCCAAGTGCCATCTAGGGAACCTACATAGTCCACGTGACCGCTAGGGAACCTACATAGTCCAAGTGCCCGTTAGTTATCCTAGATAGTCCAATTGCCCATTAGCTAACCTAGATAATCGAAGTGTCCGCTAGTTAACCTACATAGTCCAAGTGCCCGTTCGTTAACCAAGATAGTCCAAGTGCCCGCTATGTAACCTAGACAGTCCAAGTGCCCGCTAGGTTACCTACATAGTCCAAGTGCACGTTCGTTAACCTAGATAGTCCAAGTGCCCGCTGGTAACCTACATAGTCCAAGGGCCCGCTAGGTAACCTTGATAGTCCAAATGCCTTCTAGTTAACCTACATAGTCCAAGTGCCCGCTAGATAACCTACATAGTCCAAGTGCCCACTAGGTAACCTAAATAATCCAAATGCCCCCTAGGGAAACTGCATAGTCCAAGAGCCCGTTAGTTAACCTAGATAGTCCAAGTGCCCGCTAGTAAACCTAGATATTCCAAGGGCCTGCTAGTTAACCTAGATAGTCCAAGTGCCCGCTAGGTAACCTAGATAGTCCAAGTACCCTTTAGCTAACCTAGATAGTCTAATTGCCCGCTAGGTAACCTACATAGTCCAAGTGCCCGCTAGGTAACCTACATAGTCCAAGGGCCCGCTCGTTAACCTAGTTCGTCCAAGTGTCCACTAGGTAAACAAGATAGTCAAAGTGTCCGCTACATAACGTACATAGTTCAAGTTCCCACTAGGTCACATAGATAGTCCAAGTGCACGTTACCTAACCTAGATAGTCCAAGTGCCCGCTAGGTAACCTACACAGTCCTAGTGCCCGCTAGTTAACCAACATTGTCCAAGTGCCCGGTATGGAACCTACATAGTCCAAGTGCCTGTTAGGTAACCTACATAGTCCAAATGCCCGCTAGGGAACCCATATAGTCCAGGTGCCCGTTAGTTAACCTAGATAGTCCAAGTGCCCGCTATTTAACCTAGATAGTCCGAGTGCCCGTTCGTTAACCTAGACAGTCCAAGTGCCCGCTAGGGAAACCACATAGTCCAGTGCCTGCTAGGGAACTTACATAGTCCAAGTGCCCGCTAGTTAACCTAGATAGTCCAAGTGCCCTTTCGTTAATCTAGACAGTCCAAGTGCCCGCTAGGGAACTTACATAGTCCAAGTGCCCGCTACTTAACCTAGATAGTCCAAGTGCCCGTTCGTTAACCTAGACAGTACAAGTGCCCGCTAGGGAAACCACATAGTCCAGGGCCCGATAGGGAACTTACATAGTCCAAGTGCCCGCTAGTTAACCTAGATAGTCCAAGTGCCCGTTCGTTAACCTAGACAGTCCAAGTGCCCGCTAGAGAAACCACATAGTCCAGTGCCCGCTAGGGAACTTACATAGTCCAAGTGCCCGCTGGTTAACCTAGATAGTCCAAGTGCCCGTTCGTTAACCTAGACAGTCCAAGTGCCCGCTAGGGAAACCACATAGTCCAGTGCCTGCTAGGGAACTTACATAGTCCAAGTGCCCGCTAGTTAACCTAGATAGTCCAAGTGCCCGTTCGTTAATCTAGACAGTCCGAGTGCCCGCTAGGGAAACCACATAGTCCAGTGCCCGCTAGGGAACTTACATAGTCCAAGTGCCCGCTGGTTAACCTAGATAGTCCAAGTGCCCGTTCGTTAACCTAGACAGTCCAAGTGCCCGCTAGGTAACCTACACCGTCCTAGTGCCCGCTAGTTAACCAACATTGTCCAAGTGCCCGGTACGGAACCTACATAGTCCAAGTGCCTGTTAGGTAACCTACATAGTCCAAATGCCCGCTAGGGAACCCATATAGTCCAAGTGCCCGTTAGTTAACCTAGATAGTCCAAGTGCCCGCTATTTAACCTAGATAGTCCGAGTGCCCGTTCGTTAACCTAGACAGTCCAAGTGCCCGCTAGGGAAACCACATAGTCCAGTGCCTGCTAGGGAACTTACATAGTCCAAGTGCCCGCTAGTTAACCTAGATAGTCCAAGTGCCCGTTCGTTAACCTAGACAGTCCAAGTGCCCGCTAGGGAAACCACATAGTCCAGTGCCCGCTAGGGAACTTACATAGTCCAAGTGCCCGCTGGTTAACCTAGATAGTCCAAGTGCCCGTTCGTTAACCTAGACAGTCCAAGTGCCCGCTAGGGAAACCACATAGTCCAGTGCCTGCTAGGGAACTTACATAGTCCAAGTGCCCGCTAGTTAACCTAATAGTCCAAGTGCCCGTTCGTTAATCTAGACAGTCCAAGTGCCCGCTAGGGAAACCACATAGTCCAGTGCCCACTAGGGAACTTACATAGTCCAAGTGCCCGCTGGTTAACCTAGATAGTCCAAGTGCCCGTTCGTTAACCTAGACAGTCCAAGTGCCCGCTAGGGAACCCAAATAGTCCAAGTGCCCGCTAGGGAATTTACATACTCCAAGTGCCCGGTAGTAACCTATATAGTCCAAGTACCCGCTAGTTCACGTAGATAGTCCAAGTGCCCACTAGGGTACTACATACTCCAAGTGCCCGCTAAGTAACCTAGATAGTCCAAGTGCCCGCCAAGGTATGTACATAGACCAAGTGCCCGCTAGGTAACCTACATAGTCCAAATGCCCGTTAGGGAGCCTAGATAGTCCAAGTGCCCGCTAGGGACCTGCATCGTGCAAGTGCCTGCTAGGTAACCAAGATAATCCAAGTGCCCGCTAGTTAACCTAGATAGTCCAAGTGCCCGCTAGTTAACCTAGATAGTCCAAGTGCCCGCTAGGTTACCTACATAGTCCTAGTGCCCGCTAGGTAACCTATATAGTCCATGTTCCTGTTAGCTAACCTAGATAGTCCAAGTGCCCGCTATGTAACCTACATAGTCCAAGTTCCCGCTAGGTAACCTAGATAGTCCAAGTGCCCGTTACCTAACCTAGATTGTCCAAGTGCCCGCTAGGCAACCTACATAGTCCCAGTGCTCTTTCGTGAACCTAGAAGTCCAAGTGCCCGCTAGGTAACCTACATAGTGCAAGTGTCCGCTAGTTAACCTACGTAGTCCAAGGGACCCCTAGTTAACCTAGATCGTCCAATTGTCCGCTAGTTAACCTACATAGTCCAAGTGCCCTATAGGGAACCTAGATAGTCCACGTGCCCGCTAGGGAACCGACATAGTCCAATTGCCCGCTCTGGAACATACATAGTCCAAGTGCCTGTTACTTAACCTAGATAATCCAAGTGCCCGCTAGGTAACCTAGATAGTCCAAGTACCAGTTAGCTAACCTAGATAGTCTAAGTGCCCGCTAGGTAACCTACATAGTCCAAGTGCCCGCTAGGTAAACTAGATAGTCCAAGTTCCTTTTAGCTAACCTAGATAGTCCCAGTGCCCGCTAGGTAACCTACATAGTCCAAGGGCCCGCTCGTTAACCTAGTTCGTCCAAGTGTCCGCTAGGTAAACAAGATAGTCAAAGTGTCCGCTACGTAACGTACATAGTCCAAGTTCCCACTAGGTCACCTAGATAGTCCAAGTGCCCGTTACTTAAGCTAGATAGTCCAAGTGCCCGCTAGGTAACCTACATCGTCCTAGTGCCTGCTAGTTAACCAACATTGTCCAAGTGCCCGGTACGTAACATACATAGTCCAAGTGCCTGTTAGGTAACCTACATAGTCGAAATGCCCGCTTGTAACCTACATAGTCCAAATACCCGCTAGGGAACCCACATAGTCCAAGTGCCCGTTAGTTAACCTAGATAGTCCAAGTGCCCGCTATTTAACCTAGATAGTCCGAGTGCCCGTTCATTAACCTAGACAGTCCAAGTGCCCGCTAGGGAAACCACATAGTCCAGTGCCCGCTAGGGAACTTACATAGTCCAAGTGCCCGCTAGTTAACCTAGATAGTCCAAGTGCCCGTTCGTTAACCTAGACAGTCCAAGTGCCCGCTAGGGAAACCACATAATCCAGTGCCCGCTAGGGAACTTACATAGTCCAAGTGCCCGCTAGTAACCTATATAGTCCAAGTACCCGCTAGGTCACGTAGATAGTCCAAGTGCCCACTAGTGGACTACATACTCCAAGTGCCCGCTAGGTAAGCTAGATATTCCAAGTGCCCGCCAAGGTATGTACATAGATCAAGTGCCCGCTAGGTAACCTACATAGTCCAAATGCCCGTTAGGGAGCCTAGATAGTTCAAGTGCCCGCTAGGGAACCTGATTCGTGCAAGTGCCTGCTAGGTAACCAAGATAATCCAAGTGCCCGCTAGTTAACCTAGATAGTCCAAGTGCCCGCTAGTTAACCTAGAACCTCCAAGTGTCCGCTAGTTACCCTACATAGTCCAAGGGCCCGCTAGTTAACCTATATAGTCCAAGAACCCGCTAGTTAACCTAGATAGTCCAAGTGCCCGCTAGATTACCTACATAGTCCTAGTGCCCGCTAGGTAACCTAGATAGTCCAAGTTCCTGTTAGCTAACCTAGATAGTCCAAGTGCCCGCTAGTTAACCTAGATAGTTCAAGTGCCCGCTAGTAACCCTAGATAGTCCAAGGGCCTGCTAGTTAACCTAGATAGTCCAATTGCCTGCTAGGGATCCTTCATAATCCAAGTGCCTGCTAGGTAACCTAGATAGTCCAAGTGCCCGCTAGGGAAGGTACATTGTCCAAGTGTCCGCTAGGTAACCTGGAGAGTGCAAGTGCCCGCTAGTTAACTTACATAGTCCAAGTGCCCGCTATGTAACCTACATAGTCCAAGTTCCCGCTAGGTAACCTAGATAGTCCAAGTGCCCGTTACCTAACCTAGATTGTCCAAGTGCCCGCTAGGCAACCTACATAGTCTAAGTGCTCTTTCGTAAACCTAGAAGTCCAAGTGCCCGCTAGGTAACCTACATAGTGCAAGTGTCCGCTAGTTAAGCTACGTAGTCCAAGGGACCCCTAGTTAACCTAGATCGTCCAATTGTCCGCTAGTTAACCTACATAGTCCAAGTGCCCTATAGGGAACCTAGATAGTCCAAGTGCCCGCTAGGGAACCGACATAGTCCAATTGCCCGCTCTGGAACATACATAGTCCAAGTGCCTGTTACTTAACCTAGATAATCCAAGTGCCCGCTAGGTAACCTAGATAGTCCAAGTACCCGTTACCTAACCTAGATAGTCTAAGTGCCCGCTAGGTAACCTACATAGTCCAAGTGCCCGCTAGGTAAACTAGATAGTCCAAGTTCCTTTTAGCTAACCTAGATAGTCCTAGTGCCCGCTAGGTAACCTACATAGTCCAAGGGCCCGCTCGTTAACCTAGTTCGTCCAAGTGTCCGCTAGGTAAACAAGATAGTCAAAGTGTCCGCTACGTAGCGTACATAGTCCAAGTTCCCACTAGGTCACCTAGATAGTCCAAGTGCCCGTTACTTAACCTAGATAGTTCAAGTGCCCGCTAGGTAACCTACATCGTCCTAGTGCCTGCTAGTTAACCAACATTGTCCAAGTGCCCGGTACGTAACCTACATAGTCCAAGTGCCTGTTAGGTAACCTACATAGTCCAAATGCCCGCTAGTAACCTACATAGTCCAAATACCGGCTAGGGAACCCACATAGTCCAAGTGCCCGTTAGTTAACCTAGATAGTCCAAGTGCCCGCTATTTAACCTAGATAGTCCGAGTGCCCGTTCGTTAACCTAGACAGTCCAAGTGCCCGCTAGGGAAACCACATAGTCCAGTGCCCGCTAGGGAACTTACATAGTCCAAGTGCCCGCTAGTTAACCTAGATAGTCCAAGTGCCCGTTCGTTAACCTAGACAGTAAAAGTGCCCGCTAGGGAAACCACATAGTCCAGTGCCCGCTAGGGAACTTACATAGTCCAAGTGCCCGCTAGTTAACCTAGATAGTCCAAGTGCCCGTTCGTTAACTTAGACAGTCCAAGTGCCCGCTAGGGAACCCACATAGTCCAAGTGCCCGCTAGGGAACTTACATAGTCCAAGTGCCCGCTAGTAACCTATATAGTCCAAGTACCCGCTAGGTCACGTAGATAGTCCAAGTGCCCACTAGGGGACTACATACTCCAAGTGCCCGCTAGGTAAGCTAGATATTCCAAGTGCCCGCCAAGGTATGTACATAGACCAAGTGCCCGCTAGGTAACCTACATAGTCCAAATGCCCGTTAGGGAGCCTAGATAGTCCAAGTGCCCGCTAGGGAACCTGATTCGTGCAAGTGCCTGCTAGGTAACCAAGATAATCCAAGTGCCCGCTAGTTAACCTAGATAGTCCAAGTGCCCGCTAGTTAACCTAGAACCTCCAAGTGTCCGCTAGTTACCCTACATAGTCCAAGGGCCCGCTAGTTAACCTATATAGTCCAAGAACCCGCTAGTTAACCTAGATAGTCCAAGTGCCCGCTAGATTACCTACATAGTCCTAGTGCCCGCTAGGTAACCTAGATAGTCCAAGTTCCTGTTAGCTAACCTAGATAGTCCAAGTGCCCGCTAGTTAACCTTGATAGTCCAAGTGCCCGCTAGTAACCCTAGATAGTCCAAGGGCCTGCTAGTTAACCTAGATAGTCCAATTGCCCGCTAGGTATCCTTCATAATCCAAGTGCCTGCTAGGTAACCTAGATAGTCCAAGTGCCCGCTAGGGAAGGTACATAGTCCAAGTGTCCGCTAGGTAACCTAGAGAGTGCAAGTGCCCGCTAGTTAACCTACATAGTCCAAGTGCCCGCTATTAACCTACATAGTCCAAGTGCCCGCTAGTAAACCTAGATAGTCCAAGAACCCGCTAGTTAACCTAGATAGTCCAAGTGCCCGCTAGGTTACCTACATACTCCTAGTGCCCGCTAGGTAACCTAGATAGTCCAAGTTCCTGTTAGCTAACCTAGATAGTCCAAGTGCCCGCTAGTTAACCTAGATAGTCCAAGTGCCCGCTAGTAACCCTAGATAGTCCAAGGGCCTGCTAGTTAACCTAGATAGTCCAATTGTCCGCTAGGGATCCTTCATAATCCAAGTGCCTGCTTGGTAACCTAGATAGTCCAAGTGCCCGCTAGGGAAGGTACATAGTCCAAGTGTCCGTTAGGTAACCTAGAGAGTGCAAGTGCCCGCTAGTTAACCTACATAGTCCAAGTGCCCGCTAGTTAACCTAGATAGTCCAAGTGCCCGCTAGTAAACCTAGATAGTCCAAGGGCCTGCTAGTTAACCTAGATAGTCCAAGTGCCCGCTAGTTAACCTAAATCGTCCCATTGTCCGCTAGGTAAACTACATAGTCCAAGTGCCTGCTAGGTAACCTAGATAGTCCAAGTGCCTGCTAGCTAACCTACATAGCCAAAGTGTCCGTTCGTTAACCTAGATAGTCCAAGTGCCCATTGGGTAACCTACATAGTCCAAGTGCCCGTTTGGTAACCTGGTTAGTCCAAGTGCCCGCTAGTTAACCTACATAGTCCAAGTGCCTTCTAGGGAACCTACATAGTCCACGTGACCGCTAGGGAACCTACATAATCCAAGTGCCCGTTAGTTAACCTAGATAGTCCAATTGCCCGTTAGCTAACCTAGATAATCGAAGTGTCCGCTAGTTAACCTACATAGTCCAAGTGCCCGTTCGTTAACCTAGATAGTCCAAGTGCCCGCTATGTAACCTAGACAGTCCAAGTGCTCGCTAGGTTACCTACATAGTTCAAGTGGACGTTCGTTAACCTAGATAGTCCAAGTGCCCGCTATGTAACCTAGACAGTCCAAGTGCTCGCTAGGTTACCTACATAGTTCAAGTGGACGTTCGTTAACCTAGATAGTCCAAGTGCCCGCTGGTAACCTACATAGTCCAAGGGCCCGCTAGGTAACCTAGATAGTCCAAGTTCCTGTTAGCTAACCTAGATAGTCCAAGTGCCCGCTAGTTAACCTAGATAGTCCAAGTGCCCGCTAGTAACCCTAGATAGTCCAAGGGCCTGCTAGTTAACCTAGATAGTCCAATTTCCCGCTAGGGATCCTTCATAATCCAAGTGCCTGCTAGGTAACCTAGATAGTCCAAGTGCCCGCTAGGGAAGGTACATAGTCCAAGTGTCCGCTAGGTAACCTAGAGAGTGCAAGTGCCCGCTAGTTAACCAACATAGTCCAAGTGCCCACTAGTTAACCTAGATAGTCCAAGTTCCTGTTAGCTAACCTAGATAGTCCAAGTGCCCGCTAGTTAACCTAGATAGTCCAAGTGCCCGCTAGTAACCCTAGATAGTCCAAGGGCCTGCTAGTTAACCTAGATAGTCCAATTTCCCGCTAGGGATCCTTCATAATCCAAGTGCCTGCTAGGTAACCTAGATAGTCCAAGTGCCCGCTAGGGAAGGTACATAGTCCAAGTGTCCGCTAGGTAACCTAGAGAGTGCAAGTGCCCGCTAGTTAACCTACATAGTCCAAGTGCCCGCTAGTTAACCTAGATAGTCCAAGTGCCCGCTAGTAAACCTAGATAGTCCAAGGGCCTGCTAGTTAACCTAGATAGTCCAAGTGCCCGCTAGTTAACCTAAATCATCCAATTATCTGCTAGGTAACCTACATAGTCCAAGTGCCTGCTAGGTAACGTAGATAGTCCAAGTGCCTGATAGCTAACCTACATAGCCAAAGTGTCCGTTCGTTAACCTAGATAGTCCAAGTGCCCATTGGGAAACCTACATAGTCCAAGTGCCAGCTTGGTAACCTGGTTAGTGCAAGTGCCCGCTAGTTAACCTACATAGTCCAAGTGCCATCTAGGGAACCTACATAGTCCACGTGACCGCTAGTTAACCTACATAGTCCAAGTGCCCGTTCGTTAACCAAGATAGTCTAAGTGCCCGCTATGTAACCTAGACAGTCCAAGTGCCCGCTAGGTTACCTACATAGTCCAAGTGCCCTATAGGGAACCTAGATAGTCCAAGTGCCCGCTAGGGAACCGACATAGTCCAATTGCCCGCTCTGGAACATACATAGTCCAAGTGCCTGTTACTTAACCTAGATAATCCAAGTGCCCGCTAGGTAACCTAGATAGTCCAAGTACCCGTTACCTAACCTAGATAGTCTAAGTGCCCGCTAGGTAACCTACATAGTCCAAGTGCCCGCTAGGTAAACTAGATAGTCCAAGTTCCTTTTAGCTAACCTAGATAGTCCTAGTGCCCGCTAGGTAACCTACATAGTCCAAGGGCCCGCTCGTTAACCTAGTTCGTCCAAGTGTCCGCTAGGTAAACAAGATAGTCAAAGTGTCCGCTACGTAGCGTACATAGTCCAAGTTCCCACTAGGTCACCTAGATAGTCCAAGTGCCCGTTACTTAACCTAGATAGTTCAAGTGCCCGCTAGGTAACCTACATCGTCCTAGTGCCTGCTAGTTAACCAACATTGTCCAAGTGCCCGGTACGTAACCTACATAGTCCAAGTGCCTGTTAGGTAACCTACATAGTCCAAATGCCCGCTAGTAACCTACATAGTCCAAATACCGGCTAGGGAACCCACATAGTCCAAGTGCCCGTTAGTTAACCTAGATAGTCCAAGTGCCCGCTATTTAACCTAGATAGTCCGAGTGCCCGTTCGTTAACCTAGACAGTCCAAGTGCCCGCTAGGGAAACCACATAGTCCAGTGCCCGCTAGGGAACTTACATAGTCCAAGTGCCCGCTAGTTAACCTAGATAGTCCAAGTGCCCGTTCGTTAACCTAGACAGTAAAAGTGCCCGCTAGGGAAACCACATAGTCCAGTGCCCGCTAGGGAACTTACATAGTCCAAGTGCCCGCTAGTTAACCTAGATAGTCCAAGTGCCCGTTCGTTAACTTAGACAGTCCAAGTGCCCGCTAGGGAACCCACATAGTCCAAGTGCCCGCTAGGGAACTTACATAGTCCAAGTGCCCGCTAGTAACCTATATAGTCCAAGTACCCGCTAGGTCACGTAGATAGTCCAAGTGCCCACTAGGGGACTACATACTCCAAGTGCCCGCTAGGTAAGCTAGATATTCCAAGTGCCCGCCAAGGTATGTACATAGACCAAGTGCCCGCTAGGTAACCTACATAGTCCAAATGCCCGTTAGGGAGCCTAGATAGTCCAAGTGCCCGCTAGGGAACCTGATTCGTGCAAGTGCCTGCTAGGTAACCAAGATAATCCAAGTGCCCGCTAGTTAACCTAGATAGTCCAAGTGCCCGCTAGTTAACCTAGAACCTCCAAGTGTCCGCTAGTTACCCTACATAGTCCAAGGGCCCGCTAGTTAACCTATATAGTCCAAGAACCCGCTAGTTAACCTAGATAGTCCAAGTGCCCGCTAGATTACCTACATAGTCCTAGTGCCCGCTAGGTAACCTAGATAGTCCAAGTTCCTGTTAGCTAACCTAGATAGTCCAAGTGCCCGCTAGTTAACCTTGATAGTCCAAGTGCCCGCTAGTAACCCTAGATAGTCCAAGGGCCTGCTAGTTAACCTAGATAGTCCAATTGCCCGCTAGGTATCCTTCATAATCCAAGTGCCTGCTAGGTAACCTAGATAGTCCAAGTGCCCGCTAGGGAAGGTACATAGTCCAAGTGTCCGCTAGGTAACCTAGAGAGTGCAAGTGCCCGCTAGTTAACCTACATAGTCCAAGTGCCCGCTATTAACCTACATAGTCCAAGTGCCCGCTAGTAAACCTAGATAGTCCAAGAACCCGCTAGTTAACCTAGATAGTCCAAGTGCCCGCTAGGTTACCTACATACTCCTAGTGCCCGCTAGGTAACCTAGATAGTCCAAGTTCCTGTTAGCTAACCTAGATAGTCCAAGTGCCCGCTAGTTAACCTAGATAGTCCAAGTGCCCGCTAGTAACCCTAGATAGTCCAAGGGCCTGCTAGTTAACCTAGATAGTCCAATTGTCCGCTAGGGATCCTTCATAATCCAAGTGCCTGCTTGGTAACCTAGATAGTCCAAGTGCCCGCTAGGGAAGGTACATAGTCCAAGTGTCCGTTAGGTAACCTAGAGAGTGCAAGTGCCCGCTAGTTAACCTACATAGTCCAAGTGCCCGCTAGTTAACCTAGATAGTCCAAGTGCCCGCTAGTAAACCTAGATAGTCCAAGGGCCTGCTAGTTAACCTAGATAGTCCAAGTGCCCGCTAGTTAACCTAAATCGTCCCATTGTCCGCTAGGTAAACTACATAGTCCAAGTGCCTGCTAGGTAACCTAGATAGTCCAAGTGCCTGCTAGCTAACCTACATAGCCAAAGTGTCCGTTCGTTAACCTAGATAGTCCAAGTGCCCATTGGGTAACCTACATAGTCCAAGTGCCCGTTTGGTAACCTGGTTAGTCCAAGTGCCCGCTAGTTAACCTACATAGTCCAAGTGCCTTCTAGGGAACCTACATAGTCCACGTGACCGCTAGGGAACCTACATAATCCAAGTGCCCGTTAGTTAACCTAGATAGTCCAATTGCCCGTTAGCTAACCTAGATAATCGAAGTGTCCGCTAGTTAACCTACATAGTCCAAGTGCCCGTTCGTTAACCTAGATAGTCCAAGTGCCCGCTATGTAACCTAGACAGTCCAAGTGCTCGCTAGGTTACCTACATAGTTCAAGTGGACGTTCGTTAACCTAGATAGTCCAAGTGCCCGCTATGTAACCTAGACAGTCCAAGTGCTCGCTAGGTTACCTACATAGTTCAAGTGGACGTTCGTTAACCTAGATAGTCCAAGTGCCCGCTGGTAACCTACATAGTCCAAGGGCCCGCTAGGTAACCTAGATAGTCCAAGTTCCTGTTAGCTAACCTAGATAGTCCAAGTGCCCGCTAGTTAACCTAGATAGTCCAAGTGCCCGCTAGTAACCCTAGATAGTCCAAGGGCCTGCTAGTTAACCTAGATAGTCCAATTTCCCGCTAGGGATCCTTCATAATCCAAGTGCCTGCTAGGTAACCTAGATAGTCCAAGTGCCCGCTAGGGAAGGTACATAGTCCAAGTGTCCGCTAGGTAACCTAGAGAGTGCAAGTGCCCGCTAGTTAACCAACATAGTCCAAGTGCCCACTAGTTAACCTAGATAGTCCAAGTTCCTGTTAGCTAACCTAGATAGTCCAAGTGCCCGCTAGTTAACCTAGATAGTCCAAGTGCCCGCTAGTAACCCTAGATAGTCCAAGGGCCTGCTAGTTAACCTAGATAGTCCAATTTCCCGCTAGGGATCCTTCATAATCCAAGTGCCTGCTAGGTAACCTAGATAGTCCAAGTGCCCGCTAGGGAAGGTACATAGTCCAAGTGTCCGCTAGGTAACCTAGAGAGTGCAAGTGCCCGCTAGTTAACCTACATAGTCCAAGTGCCCGCTAGTTAACCTAGATAGTCCAAGTGCCCGCTAGTAAACCTAGATAGTCCAAGGGCCTGCTAGTTAACCTAGATAGTCCAAGTGCCCGCTAGTTAACCTAAATCATCCAATTATCTGCTAGGTAACCTACATAGTCCAAGTGCCTGCTAGGTAACGTAGATAGTCCAAGTGCCTGATAGCTAACCTACATAGCCAAAGTGTCCGTTCGTTAACCTAGATAGTCCAAGTGCCCATTGGGAAACCTACATAGTCCAAGTGCCAGCTTGGTAACCTGGTTAGTGCAAGTGCCCGCTAGTTAACCTACATAGTCCAAGTGCCATCTAGGGAACCTACATAGTCCACGTGACCGCTAGTTAACCTACATAGTCCAAGTGCCCGTTCGTTAACCAAGATAGTCTAAGTGCCCGCTATGTAACCTAGACAGTCCAAGTGCCCGCTAGGTTACCTACATAGTCCAAGTGCACGTTCGTTAACCTAGATAGTCCAAGTGCCCGCTGGTAACCTACATAGTCCAAGGGCCCGCTAGGTAACCTTGATAGTCCAAATGCCTTCTAGTTAACCTACGTAGTCCAAGTGCCCGCTAGATAACCTACATAGTCCAAGTGCCCACTAGGTAACCTAAATAATCCAAATGCCCCCTAGGGAAACTGCATAGTCCAAGAGCCCGTTAGTTAACCTAGATAGTCCAAGTGCCCACTAGTAAACCTAGATAGTCCAAGGGCCTGCTAGTTAACCTAGATAGTCCAAGTGCCCGCTAGGTAACCTAGATAGTCCAAGTACCCTTTAGCTAACCTAGATAGTCTAATTGCCCGCTAGGTAACCTACATAGTCCAAGTGCCCGCTAGGTAACCTACATAGTCCAAGGGCCCGCTCGTTAACCTAGTTCGTCCAAGTGTCCACTAGGTAAACAAGATAGTCAAAATGTCCGCTACGTAACGTACATAGTTCAAGTTCCCACTAGGTCACATAGATAGTCCAAGTGCACGTTACCTAACCTAGATAGTCCAAGTGCCCGCTAGGTAACCTACACAGTCCTAGTGCCCGCTAGTTAACCAACATTGTCCAAGTGCCCGGTATGGAACCTACATAGTCCAAGTGCCTGTTAGGTAACCTACATAGTCCAAATGCCCACTAGGGAACCCATATAGTCCAAGTGCCCGTTAGTTAACCTAGATAGTCCAAGTGCCCGCTATTTAACCTATATAGTCCGAGTGCCCGTTCGTTAACCTAGACAGTCCAAGTGCCCGCTAGGGAAACCACATAGTCCAGTGCCTGCTAGGGAACTTACATAGACCAAGTGCCCGCTAGTTAACCTAGATAGTCCAAGTGCCCGTTCGTTAACCTAGACAGTCCAAGTGCCCGCTAGGGAAACCACATAGTCCAGTGCCCGCTAGGGAACTTACATAGTCCAAGTGCCCGCTGGATAACCTAGATAGTCCAAGTGCCCGTTCGTTAACCTAGACAGTCCAAGTGCCCGCTAGGGAAAACACATAGTCCAGTGCCTGCTAGGGAACTTACATAGTCCAAGTGCCCGCTAGTTAACCTAGATAGTCCAAGTGCCCGTTCGTTAATCTAGACAGTCCGAGTGCCCGCTAGGGAAACCACATAGTCCAGTGCCCGCTAGGGAACTTACATAGTCCAAGTGCCCGCTGGTTAACCTAGATAGTCCAAGTGCCCGTTCGTTAACCTAGACAGTCCAAGTGCCCGCTAGGTAACCTACACCGTCCTAGTGCCCGCTAGTTAACCAACATTGTCCAAGTGCCCGGTACGGAACCTACATAGTCCAAGTGCCTGTTAGGTAACCTACATAGTCCAAATGCCCGCTAGGGAACCCATATAGTCCAAGTGCCCGTTAGTTAACCTAGATAGTCCAAGTGCCCGCTATTTAACCTAGATAGTCCAAGTGCCCGTTCATTAACCTAGACAGTCCAAGTGCCCGCTAGGGAAACCACATAGTCCAGTGCCTGCTAGGGAACTTACATAGTCCAAGTGCCCGCTAGTTAACCTAGATAGTCCAAGTGCCCGTTCGTTAACCTAGACAGTCCAAGTGCCCGCTAGGGAAACCACATAGTCCAGTGCCCGCTAGGGAACTTACATAGTCCAAGTGCCCGCTGGTTAACCTAGATAGTCCAAGTGCCCGTTCGTTAACCTAGACAGTCCAAGTGCCCGGTAGGGAAACCACATAGTCCAGTGCCTGCTAGGGAACTTACATAGTCCAAGTGCCCGCTAGTTAACCTAATAGTCCAAGTGCCCGTTCGTTAATCTAGACAGTCCAAGTGCCCGCTAGGGAAACCACATAGTCCAGTGCCCGCTAGGGAACTTACATAGTCCAAGTGCCCGCTGGTTAACCTAGATAGTCCAAGTGCCCGTTCGTTAACCTAGACAGTCCAAGTGCCCGCTGGGGAACCCAAATAGTCCAAGTGCCCGCTAGGGAATTTACATAGTCCAAGTGCCCGCTAGTAACCTATATAGTCCAAGTACCCGCTAGTTCACGTAGATAGTCCAAGTGCCCACTAGGGTACTACATACTCCAAGTGCCCGCTAAGTAACCTAGATAGTCCAAGTGCCCGCCAAGGTATGTACATAGACCAAGTGCCCGCTAGGTAACCTACATAGTCCAAATGCCCGTTAGGGAGCCTAGATAGTCCAAGTGCCCGCTAGGGACCTGCATCGTGCAAGTGCCTGCTAGGTAACCAAGATAATCCAAGTGCCCGCTAGTTAACCTAGATAGTCCAAGTGCCCGCTAGTTAACCTAGATAGTCCAAGTGCCCGCTAGGTTACCTACATAGTCCTAGTGCCCGCTAGGTAACCTATATAGTCCAAGTTCCTGTTAGCTAACCTAGATAGTCCAAGTGCCCGCTATGTAACCTACATAGTCCAAGTTCCCGCTAGGTAACCTAGATATTCCAAGTGCCCGTTACCTAACCTAGATTGTCCAAGTGCCCGCTAGGCAACCTACATAGTCCCAGTGCTCTTTCGTGAACCTAGAAGTCCAAGTGCCCGCTAGGTAACCTACATAGTGCAAGTGTCCGCTAGTTAACCTACGTAGTCCAAGGGACCCCTAGTTAACCTAGATCGTCCAATTGTCCGCTAGTTAACCTACATAGTCCAAGTGCCCTATAGGGAACCTAGATAGTCCAAGTGCCCGCTAGGGAACCGACATAGTCCAATTGCCCGCTCTGGAACATACATAGTCCAAGTGCCTGTTACTTAACCTAGATAATCCAAGTGCCCGCTAGGTAACCTAGATAGTCCAAGTACCAGTTAGCTAACCTAGATAGTCTAAGTGCCCGCTAGGTAACCTACATAGTCCAAGTGCCCGCTAGGTAAACTAGATAGTCCAAGTTCCTTTTAGCTAACCTAGATAGTCCTAGTGCCCGCTAGGTAACCTACATAGTCCAAGGGCCCGCTCGTTAACCTAGTTCGTCCAAGTGTCCGCTAGGTAAACAAGATAGTCAAAGTGTCCGCTACGTAACGTACATAGTCCAAGTTCCCACTAGGTCACCTAGATAGTCCAAGTGCCCGTTACTTAACCTAGATAGTCCAAGTGCCCGCTAGGTAACCTACATCGTCCTAGTGCCTGCTAGTTAACCAACATTGTCCAAGTGCCCGGTACGTAACATACATTGTCCAAGTGCCTGTTAGGTAACCTACATAGTCCAAATGCCCGCTTGTAACCTACATAGTCCAAATACCCGCTAGGGAACCCACATAGTCCAAGTGCCCGTTAGTTAACCTAGATAGTCCAAGTGCCCGCTACTTAACCTAGATAGTCCGAGTGCCCGTTCGTTAACCTAGACAGTCCAAGTGCCCGCTAGGGAAACCACATAGTCCAGTGCCCGCTAGGGAACTTACATAGTCCAAGTGCCCGCTAGTTAACCTAGATAGTCCAAGTGCCCGTTCGTTAACCTAGACAGTCCAAGTGCCCGCTAGGGAAACCACATAATCCAGTGCCCGCTAGGGAACTTACATAGTCCAAGTGCCCGCTAGTAACCTATATAGTCCAAGTACCCGCTAGGTCACGTAGATAGTCCAAGTGCCCACTAGTGGACAACATACTCCAAGTGCCCGCTAGGTAAGCTAGATATTCCAAGTGCCCGCCAAGGTATGTACATAGATCAAGTGCCCGCTAGGTAACCTACATAGTCCAAATGCCCGTTAGGGAGCCTAGATAGTCCAAGTGCCCGCTAGGGAACCTGATTCGTGCAAGTGCCTGCTAGGTAACCAAGATAATCCAAGTGCCCGCTAGTTAACCTAGATAGTCCAAGTGCCCGCTAGTTAACCTAGAACCTCCAAGTGTCCGCTAGTTACCCTACATAGTCCAAGGGCCCGCTAGTTAACCTATATAGTCCAAGAACCCGCTAGTTAACCTAGATAGTCCAAGTGCCCGCTAGATTACCTACATAGTCCTAGTGCCCGCTAGGTAACCTAGATAGTCCAAGTTCCTGTTAGCTAACCTAGATAGTCCAAGTGCCCGCTAGTTAACCTAGATAGTTCAAGTGCCCGCTAGTAACCCTAGATAGTCCAAGGGCCTGCTAGTTAACCTAGATAGTCCAATTGCCTGCTAGGGATCCTTCATAATCCAAGTGCCTGCTAGGTAACCTAGATAGTCCAAGTGCCCGCTAGGGAAGGTACATAGTCCAAGTGTCCGCTAGGTAACCTAGAGAGTGCAAGTGCCCGCTAGTTAACTTACATAGTCCAAGTGCCCGCTATGTAACCTACATAGTCCAAGTTCCCGCTAGGTAACCTAGATAGTCCAAGTGCCCGTTACCTAACCTAGATTGTCCAAGTGCCCGCTAGGCAACCTACATAGTCCAAGTGCTCTTTCGTAAACCTAGAAGTCCAAGTGCCCGCTAGGTAACCTACATAGTGCAAGTGTCCGCTAGTTAAGCTACGTAGTCCAAGGGACCCCTAGTTAACCTAGATCGTCCAATTGTCCGCTAGTTAACCTACATAGTCCAAGTGCCCTATAGGGAACCTAGATAGTCCAAGTGCCCGCTAGGGAACCGACATAGTCCAATTGCCCGCTCTGGAACATACATAGTCCAAGTGCCTGTTACTTAACCTAGATAATCCAAGTGCCCGCTAGGTAACCTAGATAGTCCAAGTACCCGTTACCTAACCTAGATAGTCTAAGTGCCCGCTAGGTAACCTACATAGTCCAAGTGCCCGCTAGGTAAACTAGATAGTCCAAGTTCCTTTTAGCTAACCTAGATAGTCCTAGTGCCCGCTAGGTAACCTACATAGTCCAAGGGCCCGCTCGTTAACCTAGTTCGTCCAAGTGTCCGCTAGGTAAACAAGATAGTCAAAGTGTCCGCTACGTAGCGTACATAGTCCAAGTTCCCACTAGGTCACCTAGATAGTCCAAGTGCCCGTTACTTAACCTAGATAGTTCAAGTGCCCGCTAGGTAACCTACATCGTCCTAGTGCCTGCTAGTTAACCAACATTGTCCAAGTGCCCGGTACGTAACCTACATAGTCCAAGTGCCTGTTAGGTAACCTACATAGTCCAAATGCCCGCTAGTAACCTACATAGTCCAAATACCGGCTAGGGAACCCACATAGTCCAAGTGCCCGTTAGTTAACCTAGATAGTCCAAGTGCCCGCTATTTAACCTAGATAGTCCGAGTGCCCGTTCGTTAACCTAGACAGTCCAAGTGCCCGCTAGGGAAACCACATAGTCCAGTGCCCGCTAGGGAACTTACATAGTCCAAGTGCCCGCTAGTTAACCTAGATAGTCCAAGTGCCCGTTCGTTAACCTAGACAGTAAAAGTGCCCGCTAGGGAAACCACATAGTCCAGTGCCCGCTAGGGAACTTACATAGTCCAAGTGCCCGCTAGTTAACCTAGATAGTCCAAGTGCCCGTTCGTTAACTTAGACAGTCCAAGTGCCCGCTAGGGAACCCACATAGTCCAAGTGCCCGCTAGGGAACTTACATAGTCCAAGTGCCCGCTAGTAACCTATATAGTCCAAGTACCCGCTAGGTCACGTAGATAGTCCAAGTGCCCACTAGGGGACTACATACTCCAAGTGCCCGCTAGGTAAGCTAGATATTCCAAGTGCCCGCCAAGGTATGTACATAGACCAAGTGCCCGCTAGGTAACCTACATAGTCCAAATGCCCGTTAGGGAGCCTAGATAGTCCAAGTGCCCGCTAGGGAACCTGATTCGTGCAAGTGCCTGCTAGGTAACCAAGATAATCCAAGTGCCCGCTAGTTAACCTAGATAGTCCAAGTGCCCGCTAGTTAACCTAGAACCTCCAAGTGTCCGCTAGTTACCCTACATAGTCCAAGGGCCCGCTAGTTAACCTATATAGTCCAAGAACCCGCTAGTTAACCTAGATAGTCCAAGTGCCCGCTAGATTACCTACATAGTCCTAGTGCCCGCTAGGTAACCTAGATAGTCCAAGTTCCTGTTAGCTAACCTAGATAGTCCAAGTGCCCGCTAGTTAACCTTGATAGTCCAAGTGCCCGCTAGTAACCCTAGATAGTCCAAGGGCCTGCTAGTTAACCTAGATAGTCCAATTGCCCGCTAGGTATCCTTCATAATCCAAGTGCCTGCTAGGTAACCTAGATAGTCCAAGTGCCCGCTAGGGAAGGTACATAGTCCAAGTGTCCGCTAGGTAACCTAGAGAGTGCAAGTGCCCGCTAGTTAACCTACATAGTCCAAGTGCCCGCTAGTTAACCTAGACAGTCCAAGTGCCCGCTAGTAAACCTAGATAGTCCAAGAACCCGCTAGTTAACCTAGATAGTCCAAGTGCCCGCTAGGTTACCTACATACTCCTAGTGCCCGCTAGGTAACCTAGATAGTCCAAGTTCCTGTTAGCTAACCTAGATAGTCCAAGTGCCCGCTAGTTAACCTAGATAGTCCAAGTGCCCGCTAGTAACCCTAGATAGTCCAAGGGCCTGCTAGTTAACCTAGATAGTCCAATTGCCCGCTAGGGATCCTTCATAATCCAAGTGCCTGCTTGGTAATCTAGATAGTCCAAGTGCCCGCTAGGGAAGGTACATAGTCCAAGTGTCCGTTAGGTAACCTAGAGAGTGCAAGTGCCCGCTAGTTAACCTACATATTCCAAGTGCCCGCTAGTTAACCTAGATAGTCCAAGTGCCCGCTAGTAAACCTAGATAGTCCAAGGGCCTGCTAGTTAACCTAGATAGTCCAAGTGCCCGCTAGTTAACCTAAATCGTCCCATTGTCCGCTAGGTAAACTACATAGTCCAAGTGCCTGCTAGGTAACCTAGATAGTCCAAGTGACTGCTAGCTAACCTACATAGCCAAAGTGTCCGTTCGTTAACCTAGATAGTCCAAGTGCCCATTGGGTAACCTACATAGTCCAAGTGCCCGTTTGGTAACCTGGTTAGTCCAAGTGCCCGCTAGTTAACCTACATAGTCCAAGTGCCTTCTAGGGAACCTACATAGTCCACGTGACCGCTAGGGAACCTACATAATCCAAGTGCCCGTTAGTTAACCTAGATAGTCCAATTGCCCGTTAGCTAACCTAGATAATCGAAGTGTCCGCTAGTTAACCTACATAGTCCAAGTGCCCGTTCGTTAACCTAGATAGTCCAAGTGCCCGCTATGTAACCTAGACAGTCCAAGTGCTCGCTAGGTTACCTACATAGTTCAAGTGGACGTTCGTTAACGTAGATAGTCCAAGTGCCCGCTGGTAACCTACATAGTCCAAGGGCCCGCTAGGTAACCTAGATATTCCAAGTTCCTGTTAGCTAACCTAGATAGTCCAAGTGCCCGCTAGTTAACCTAGATAGTCCAAGTGCCCGCTAGTAACCCTAGATAGTCCAAGGGCCTGCTAGTTAACCTAGATAGTCCAATTTCCCGCTAGGGATCCTTCATAATCCAAGTGCCTGCTAGGTAACCTAGATAGTCCAAGTGCCCGCTAGGGAAGGTACATAGTCCAAGTGTCCGCTAGGTAACCTAGAGAGTGCAAGTGCCCGCTAGTTAACCTACATAGTCCTAGTGCCCGCTAGGTAACCTATATAGTCCAAGTTCCTGTTAGCTAACCTAGATAGTCCAAGTGCCCGCTATGTAACCTACATAGTCCAAGTTCCCGCTAGGTAACCTAGATATTCCAAGTGCCCGTTACCTAACCTAGATTGTCCAAGTGCCCGCTAGGCAACCTACATAGTCCCAGTGCTCTTTCGTGAACCTAGAAGTCCAAGTGCCCGCTAGGTAACCTACATAGTGCAAGTGTCCGCTAGTTAACCTACGTAGTCCAAGGGACCCCTAGTTAACCTAGATCGTCCAATTGTCCGCTAGTTAACCTACATAGTCCAAGTGCCCTATAGGGAACCTAGATAGTCCAAGTGCCCGCTAGGGAACCGACATAGTCCAATTGCCCGCTCTGGAACATACATAGTCCAAGTGCCTGTTACTTAACCTAGATAATCCAAGTGCCCGCTAGGTAACCTAGATAGTCCAAGTACCAGTTAGCTAACCTAGATAGTCTAAGTGCCCGCTAGGTAACCTACATAGTCCAAGTGCCCGCTAGGTAAACTAGATAGTCCAAGTTCCTTTTAGCTAACCTAGATAGTCCTAGTGCCCGCTAGGTAACCTACATAGTCCAAGGGCCCGCTCGTTAACCTAGTTCGTCCAAGTGTCCGCTAGGTAAACAAGATAGTCAAAGTGTCCGCTACGTAACGTACATAGTCCAAGTTCCCACTAGGTCACCTAGATAGTCCAAGTGCCCGTTACTTAACCTAGATAGTCCAAGTGCCCGCTAGGTAACCTACATCGTCCTAGTGCCTGCTAGTTAACCAACATTGTCCAAGTGCCCGGTACGTAACATACATTGTCCAAGTGCCTGTTAGGTAACCTACATAGTCCAAATGCCCGCTTGTAACCTACATAGTCCAAATACCCGCTAGGGAACCCACATAGTCCAAGTGCCCGTTAGTTAACCTAGATAGTCCAAGTGCCCGCTACTTAACCTAGATAGTCCGAGTGCCCGTTCGTTAACCTAGACAGTCCAAGTGCCCGCTAGGGAAACCACATAGTCCAGTGCCCGCTAGGGAACTTACATAGTCCAAGTGCCCGCTAGTTAACCTAGATAGTCCAAGTGCCCGTTCGTTAACCTAGACAGTCCAAGTGCCCGCTAGGGAAACCACATAATCCAGTGCCCGCTAGGGAACTTACATAGTCCAAGTGCCCGCTAGTAACCTATATAGTCCAAGTACCCGCTAGGTCACGTAGATAGTCCAAGTGCCCACTAGTGGACAACATACTCCAAGTGCCCGCTAGGTAAGCTAGATATTCCAAGTGCCCGCCAAGGTATGTACATAGATCAAGTGCCCGCTAGGTAACCTACATAGTCCAAATGCCCGTTAGGGAGCCTAGATAGTCCAAGTGCCCGCTAGGGAACCTGATTCGTGCAAGTGCCTGCTAGGTAACCAAGATAATCCAAGTGCCCGCTAGTTAACCTAGATAGTCCAAGTGCCCGCTAGTTAACCTAGAACCTCCAAGTGTCCGCTAGTTACCCTACATAGTCCAAGGGCCCGCTAGTTAACCTATATAGTCCAAGAACCCGCTAGTTAACCTAGATAGTCCAAGTGCCCGCTAGATTACCTACATAGTCCTAGTGCCCGCTAGGTAACCTAGATAGTCCAAGTTCCTGTTAGCTAACCTAGATAGTCCAAGTGCCCGCTAGTTAACCTAGATAGTTCAAGTGCCCGCTAGTAACCCTAGATAGTCCAAGGGCCTGCTAGTTAACCTAGATAGTCCAATTGCCTGCTAGGGATCCTTCATAATCCAAGTGCCTGCTAGGTAACCTAGATAGTCCAAGTGCCCGCTAGGGAAGGTACATAGTCCAAGTGTCCGCTAGGTAACCTAGAGAGTGCAAGTGCCCGCTAGTTAACTTACATAGTCCAAGTGCCCGCTATGTAACCTACATAGTCCAAGTTCCCGCTAGGTAACCTAGATAGTCCAAGTGCCCGTTACCTAACCTAGATTGTCCAAGTGCCCGCTAGGCAACCTACATAGTCCAAGTGCTCTTTCGTAAACCTAGAAGTCCAAGTGCCCGCTAGGTAACCTACATAGTGCAAGTGTCCGCTAGTTAAGCTACGTAGTCCAAGGGACCCCTAGTTAACCTAGATCGTCCAATTGTCCGCTAGTTAACCTACATAGTCCAAGTGCCCTATAGGGAACCTAGATAGTCCAAGTGCCCGCTAGGGAACCGACATAGTCCAATTGCCCGCTCTGGAACATACATAGTCCAAGTGCCTGTTACTTAACCTAGATAATCCAAGTGCCCGCTAGGTAACCTAGATAGTCCAAGTACCCGTTAGCTAACCTAGATAGTCTAAGTGCCCGCTAGGTAACCTACATAGTCCAAGTGCCCGCTAGGTAAACTAGATAGTCCAAGTTCCTTTTAGCTAACCTAGATAGTCCTAGTGCCCGCTAGGTAACCTACATAGTCCAAGGGCCCGCTCGTTAACCTAGTTCGTCCAAGTGTCCGCTAGGTAAACAAGATAGTCAAAGTGTCCGCTACGTAGCGTACATAGTCCAAGTTCCCACTAGGTCACCTAGATAGTCCAAGTGCCCGTTACTTAACCTAGATAGTTCAAGTGCCCGCTAGGTAACCTACATCGTCCTAGTGCCTGCTAGTTAACCAACATTGTCCAAGTGCCCGGTACGTAACCTACATAGTCCAAGTGCCTGTTAGGTAACCTACATAGTCCAAATGCCCGCTAGTAACCTACATAGTCCAAATACCGGCTAGGGAACCCACATAGTCCAAGTGCCCGTTAGTTAACCTAGATAGTCCAAGTGCCCGCTATTTAACCTAGATAGTCCGAGTGCCCGTTCGTTAACCTAGACAGTCCAAGTGCCCGCTAGGGAAACCACATAGTCCAGTGCCCGCTAGGGAACTTACATAGTCCAAGTGCCCGCTAGTTAACCTAGATAGTCCAAGTGCCCGTTCGTTAACCTAGACAGTAAAAGTGCCCGCTAGGGAAACCACATAGTCCAGTGCCCGCTAGGGAACTTACATAGTCCAAGTGCCCGCTAGTTAACCTAGATAGTCCAAGTGCCCGTTCGTTAACTTAGACAGTCCAAGTGCCCGCTAGGGAACCCACATAGTCCAAGTGCCCGCTAGGGAACTTACATAGTCCAAGTGCCCGCTAGTAACCTATATAGTCCAAGTACCCGCTAGGTCACGTAGATAGTCCAAGTGCCCACTAGGGGACTACATACTCCAAGTGCCCGCTAGGTAAGCTAGATATTCCAAGTGCCCGCCAAGGTATGTACATAGACCAAGTGCCCGCTAGGTAACCTACATAGTCCAAATGCCCGTTAGGGAGCCTAGATAGTCCAAGTGCCCGCTAGGGAACCTGATTCGTGCAAGTGCCTGCTAGGTAACCAAGATAATCCAAGTGCCCGCTAGTTAACCTAGATAGTCCAAGTGCCCGCTAGTTAACCTAGAACCTCCAAGTGTCCGCTAGTTACCCTACATAGTCCAAGGGCCCGCTAGTTAACCTATATAGTCCAAGAACCCGCTAGTTAACCTAGATAGTCCAAGTGCCCGCTAGATTACCTACATAGTCCTAGTGCCCGCTAGGTAACCTAGATAGTCCAAGTTCCTGTTAGCTAACCTAGATAGTCCAAGTGCCCGCTAGTTAACCTTGATAGTCCAAGTGCCCGCTAGTAACCCTAGATAGTCCAAGGGCCTGCTAGTTAACCTAGATAGTCCAATTGCCCGCTAGGTATCCTTCATAATCCAAGTGCCTGCTAGGTAACCTAGATAGTCCAAGTGCCCGCTAGGGAAGGTACATAGTCCAAGTGTCCGCTAGGTAACCTAGAGAGTGCAAGTGCCCGCTAGTTAACCTACATAGTCCAAGTGCCCGCTAGTTAACCTAGACAGTCCAAGTGCCCGCTAGTAAACCTAGATAGTCCAAGAACCCGCTAGTTAACCTAGATAGTCCAAGTGCCCGCTAGGTTACCTACATACTCCTAGTGCCCGCTAGGTAACCTAGATAGTCCAAGTTCCTGTTAGCTAACCTAGATAGTCCAAGTGCCCGCTAGTTAACCTAGATAGTCCAAGTGCCCGCTAGTAACCCTAGATAGTCCAAGGGCCTGCTAGTTAACCTAGATAGTCCAATTGCCCGCTAGGGATCCTTCATAATCCAAGTGCCTGCTTGGTAATCTAGATAGTCCAAGTGCCCGCTAGGGAAGGTACATAGTCCAAGTGTCCGTTAGGTAACCTAGAGAGTGCAAGTGCCCGCTAGTTAACCTACATATTCCAAGTGCCCGCTAGTTAACCTAGATAGTCCAAGTGCCCGCTAGTAAACCTAGATAGTCCAAGGGCCTGCTAGTTAACCTAGATAGTCCAAGTGCCCGCTAGTTAACCTAAATCGTCCCATTGTCCGCTAGGTAAACTACATAGTCCAAGTGCCTGCTAGGTAACCTAGATAGTCCAAGTGACTGCTAGCTAACCTACATAGCCAAAGTGTCCGTTCGTTAACCTAGATAGTCCAAGTGCCCATTGGGTAACCTACATAGTCCAAGTGCCCGTTTGGTAACCTGGTTAGTCCAAGTGCCCGCTAGTTAACCTACATAGTCCAAGTGCCTTCTAGGGAACCTACATAGTCCACGTGACCGCTAGGGAACCTACATAATCCAAGTGCCCGTTAGTTAACCAAGATAGTCCAATTGCCCGTTAGCTAACCTAGATAGTCGAAGTGTCCGCTAGTTAACCTACATAGTCCAAGTGCCCGTTCGTTAACCTAGATAGTCCAAGTGCCCGCTATGTAACCTAGACAGTCCAAGTGCTCGCTAGGTTACCTACATAGTTCAAGTGGACGTTCGTTAACGTAGATAGTCCAAGTGCCCGCTGGTAACCTACATAGTCCAAGGGCCCGCTAGGTAACCTAGATATTCCAAGTTCCTGTTAGCTAACCTAGATAGTCCAAGTGCCCGCTAGTTAACCTAGATAGTCCAAGTGCCCGCTAGTAACCCTAGATAGTCCAAGGGCCTGCTAGTTAACCTAGATAGTCCAATTTCCCGCTAGGGATCCTTCATAATCCAAGTGCCTGCTAGGTAACCTAGATAGTCCAAGTGCCCGCTAGGGAAGGTACATAGTCCAAGTGTCCGCTAGGTAACCTAGAGAGTGCAAGTGCCCGCTAGTTAACCAACATAGTCCAAGTGCCCACTAGTTAACCTAGATAGTCCAAGTTCCTGTTAGCTAACCTAGATAGTCCAAGTGCCCGCTAGTTAACCTAGATAGTCCAAGGGCCTGCTAGTTAACCTAGATAGTCCAATTTCCCGCTGGGGATCCTTCATAATCCAAGTGCCTGCTAGGTAACCTAGATAGTCCAAGTGCCCGCTAGGGAAGGTACATAGTCCAAGTGTCCGCTAGGTAACCTAGAGAGTGCAAGTGCCCGCTAGTTAACCTACATAGTCCAAGTGCCCGCTAATTAACCTAGATAGTCCAAGTGCCCGCTAGTAAACCTAGATAGTCCAAGGGCCTGCTAGTTAACCTAGATAGTCCAAGTGCCCGCTAGTTAACCTAAATCATCCAATTATCTGCTAGGTAACCTACATAGTCCAAGAGCCTGCTAGGTAACGTAGATAGTCCAAGTGCCTGATAGCTAACCTACATAGCCAAAGTGTCCGTTCGTTAACCTAGATAGTCCAAGTGCCCATTGGGAAACCTACATAGTCCAAGTGCCAGCTTGGTAACCTGGTTAGTGCAAGTGCCCGCTAGTTAACCTACATAGTCCAAGTGCCATCTAGGGAACCTACATAGTCCACGTGACCGCTAGGGAACCTACATAGTCCAAGTGCCCGTTAGTTATCCTAGATAGTCCAATTGCCCATTAGCTAACCTAGATAATCGAAGTGTCCGCTAGTTAACCTACATAGTCCAAGTGCCCGTTCGTTAACCAAGATAGTCTAAGTGCCCGCTATGTAACCTAGACAGTCCAAGTGCCCGCTAGGTTACCTACATAGTCCAAGTGCACGTTCGTTAACCTAGATAGTCCAAGTCCCCGCTGGTAACCTACATAGTCCAAGGGCCCGCTAGGTAACCTTGATAGTCCAAATGCCTTCTAGTTAACCTACGTAGTCCAAGTGCCCGCTAGATAACCTACATAGTCCAAGTGCCCACTAGGTAACCTAAATAATCCAAATGCCCCCTAGGGAAACTGCATAGTCCAAGAGCCCGTTAGTTAACCTAGGTAGTCCAAGTGCCCGCTAGTAAACCTAGATAGTCCAAGGGCCTGCTAGTTAACCTAGATAGTCCAAGTGCCCGCTAGGTAACCTAGATAGTCCAAGTACCCTTTAGCTAACCTAGATAGTCTAATTGCCCGCTAGGTAACCTACATAGTCCAAGTGCCCGCTAGGTAACCTACATAGTCCAAGGGCCCGCTCGTTAACCTAGTTCGTCCAAGTGTCCACTAGGTAAACAAGATAGTCAAAGTGTCCGCTACGTAACGTACATAGTTCAAGTTCCCACTAGGTCACATAGATAGTCCAAGTGCACGTTACCTAACCTAGATAGTCCAAGTGCCCGCTAGGTAACCTACACAGTCCTAGTGCCCGCTAGTTAACCAACATTGTCCAAGTGCCCGGTATGGAACCTACATAGTCCAAGTGCCTGTTAGGTAACCTACATAGTCCAAATGCCCGCTAGGTAACCCATATAGTCCAAGTGCCCGTTAGTTAACCTAGATAGTCCAAGTGCCCGCTATTTAACCTATATAGTCCGAGTGCCCGTTCGTTAACCTAGACAGTCCAAGTGCCCGCTAGGGAAACCACATAGTCCAGTGCCTGCTAGGGAACTTACATAGTCCAAGTGCCCGCTAGTTAACCTAGATAGTCCAAGTGCCCGTTCGTTAACCTAGACAGTCCAAGTGCCCGCTAGGGAAACCACATAGTCCAGTGCCCGCTAGGGAACTTACATAGTCCAAGTGCCTGCTGGTTAACCTAGAGAGTCCAAATGCCCGTTCGTTAACCTAGACAGTCCAAGTGCCCGCTAGGGAACCCAAATAGTCCAAGTGCCCGCTAGGGAATTTACATAGTCCAAGTGCCCGCTAGTAACCTATATAGACCAAGTACCCGCTAGGTCACGTAGATAGTCCAAGTGCCCACTAGGGGACTACATACTCCAAGTGCCCGCTAGGTAACCTAGATAGTCCAAGTGCCCGCCAAGGTATGTACATAGACCAAGTGCCCGCTAGGTAACCTACATAGTCCAAATGCCCGTTAGGGAGCCTAGATAGTCCAAGTGCCCGCTAGGGAACCTGCATCGTGCAAGTGCCTGCTAGGTAACCAAGATAATCCAAGTGCCCGCTAGTTAACCTAGATAGTCCAAGTGCCCGCTACTTAACCTAGATAGTCCAAGTGCCCGCTAGGTTACCTACATAGTCCTAGTGCCCGCTAGGTAACCTATATAGTCCAAGTTCCTGTTAGCTAACCTAGATAGTCCAAGTGCCCGCTATGTAACCTACATAGTCCAAGTTCCCGCTAGGTAACCTAGATAGTCCAAGTGCCCGTTACCTAACCTAGATTGTCCAAGTGTCCGCTAGGCAACCTACATAGTCCCAGTGCTCTTTCGTGAACCTAGAAGTCCAAGTGCCCGCTAGGTAACCTACATAGTGCAAGTGTCCGCTAGTTAACCTACGTAGTCCAAGGGACCCCTAGTTAACCTAGATCGTCCAATTGTCCGCTTGTTAACCTACACAGTCCAAGTGCCCTATAGGGAACCTAGATAGTCCAAGTGCCCGCTAGGGAACCGACATAGTCCAATTGCCCGCTCTGGAACATACATAGTCCAAGTGCCTGTTACTTAACCTAGATAATCCAAGTGCCCGCTAGGTAACCTAGATAGTCCAAGTACCCGTTACCTAACCTAGATAGTCTAAGTGCCCGCTAGGTAACCTACATAGTCCAAGTGCCCGCTAGGTAAACTAGATAGTCCAAGTTCCTTTTAGCTAACCTAGATAGTCCTAGTGCCCGCTAGGTAACCTACATAGTCCAAGGGCCCGCTCGTTAACCTAGTTCGTCCAAGTGTCCGCTAGGTAAACAAGATAGTCAAAGTGTCCGCTACGTAACGTACATAGTCCAAGTTCCCACTAGGTCACCTAGATAGTCCAAGTGCCCGTTACTTAACCTAGATAGTCCAAGTGCCCGCTAGGTAACCTACATCGTCCTAGTGCCTGCTAGTTAACCAACATTGTCCAAGTGCCCGGTACGTAACCTACATAGTCCAAGTGCCTGTTAGGTATCCTACATAGTCCAAATGCCCGCTAGTAACCTACATAGTCCAAATACCGGCTAGGGAACCCACATAGTCCAAGTGCCCGTTAGTTAACCTAGATAGTCCAAGTGCCCGCTATTTAACCTAGATAGTCCGAGTGCCCGTTCGTTAACCTAGACAGTCCAAGTGCCCTCTAGGGAAACCACATAGTCCAGTGCCCGCTAGGGAACTTACATAGTCCAAGTGCCCGCTAGTTAACCTAGATAATCCTAGTGCCCGTTCGTTAACCTAGACAGTCCAAGTGCCCGCTAGGGAAACCACATAATCCAGTGCCCGCTAGGGAACTTACATAATCCAAGTGCCCGCTAGTTAACCTAGATAGTCCAAGTGCCCGTTCGTTAACTTAGACAGTCCAAGTGCCCGCTAGGGAACCCACAAAGTCCAAGTGCCCGCTAGGGAACTTACATAGTCCAAGTGCCCGCTAGTAACCTATATAGTCCAAGTACCTGCTAGGTCACGTAGATAGTCCAAGTGCCCACTAGGGGACTACATACTCCAAGTGCCCGCTAGGTAAGCTAGATATTCCAAGTGCCCGCCAAGGTATGTACATAGACCAAGTGCCCGCTAGGTAACCTACATAGTCCAAATGCCCGTTAGGGAGCCTAGATAGTCCAAGTGCCCGCTAGGGAACCTGATTCGTGCAAGTGCCTGCTAGGTAACCAAGATAATCCAAGTGCCCGCTAGTTAACCTAGATAGTCCAAGTGCCCGCTAGTTAACCTATATAGTCCGAGTGCCCGTTCGTTAACCTAGACAGTCCAAGTGCCCGCTAGGGAAACCACATAGTCCAGTGCCTGCTAGGGAACTTACATAGTCCAAGTGCCCGCTAGTTAACCTAGATAGTCCAAGTGCCCGTTCGTTAACCTAGACAGTCCAAGTGCCCGCTAGGGAAACCACATAGTCCAGTGCCCGCTAGGGAACTTACATAGTCCAAGTGCCTGCTGGTTAACCTAGAGAGTCCAAATGCCCGTTCGTTAACCTAGACAGTCCAAGTGCCCGCTAGGGAACCCAAATAGTCCAAGTGCCCGCTAGGGAATTTACATAGTCCAAGTGCCCGCTAGTAACCTATATAGACCAAGTACCCGCTAGGTCACGTAGATAGTCCAAGTGCCCACTAGGGGACTACATACTCCAAGTGCCCGCTAGGTAACCTAGATAGTCCAAGTGCCCGCCAAGGTATGTACATAGACCAAGTGCCCGCTAGGTAACCTACATAGTCCAAATGCCCGTTAGGGAGCCTAGATAGTCCAAGTGCCCGCTAGGGAACCTGCATCGTGCAAGTGCCTGCTAGGTAACCAAGATAATCCAAGTGCCCGCTAGTTAACCTAGATAGTCCAAGTGCCCGCTACTTAACCTAGATAGTCCAAGTGCCCGCTAGGTTACCTACATAGTCCTAGTGCCCGCTAGGTAACCTATATAGTCCAAGTTCCTGTTAGCTAACCTAGATAGTCCAAGTGCCCGCTAGTTAACCTAGATAGTCCAAGTGCCCGCTAGGGAAGGTACATAGTCCAAGTGTCCGTTAGGTAACCTAGAGAGTGCAAGTGCCCGCTAGTTAACCTACATATTCCAAGTGCCCGCTAGTTAACCTAGATAGTCCAAGTGCCCGCTAGTAAACCTAGATAGTCCAAGGGCCTGCTAGTTAACCTAGATAGTCCAAGTGCCCGCTAGTTAACCTAAATCGTCCCATTGTCCGCTAGGTAAACTACATAGTCCAAGTGCCTGCTAGGTAACCTAGATAGTCCAAGTGACTGCTAGCTAACCTACATAGCCAAAGTGTCCGTTCGTTAACCTAGATAGTCCAAGTGCCCATTGGGTAACCTACATAGTCCAAGTGCCCGTTTGGTAACCTGGTTAGTCCAAGTGCCCGCTAGTTAACCTACATAGTCCAAGTGCCTTCTAGGGAACCTACATAGTCCACGTGACCGCTAGGGAACCTACATAATCCAAGTGCCCGTTAGTTAACCAAGATAGTCCAATTGCCCGTTAGCTAACCTAGATAGTCGAAGTGTCCGCTAGTTAACCTACATAGTCCAAGTGCCCGTTCGTTAACCTAGATAGTCCAAGTGCCCGCTATGTAACCTAGACAGTCCAAGTGCTCGCTAGGTTACCTACATAGTTCAAGTGGACGTTCGTTAACGTAGATAGTCCAAGTGCCCGCTGGTAACCTACATAGTCCAAGGGCCCGCTAGGTAA
Source organism: Tenrec ecaudatus (assembly GCF_050624435.1). NCBI lineage: Eukaryota > Metazoa > Chordata > Mammalia > Afrosoricida > Tenrecidae > Tenrec > Tenrec ecaudatus. The sequence goes on along the minus strand of NW_027457630.1, from coordinate 108,367 downwards.
CCTAGATATTCCAAGTTCCTGTTAGCTAACCTAGATAGTCCAAGTGCCCGCTAGTTAACCTAGATAGTCCAAGTGCCCGCTAGTAACCCTAGATAGTCCAAGGGCCTGCTAGTTAACCTAGATAGTCCAATTTCCCGCTAGGGATCCTTCATAATCCAAGTGCCTGCTAGGTAACCTAGATAGTCCAAGTGCCCGCTAGGGAAGGTACATAGTCCAAGTGTCCGCTAGGTAACCTAGAGAGTGCAAGTGCCCGCTAGTTAACCTACATAGTCCTAGTGCCCGCTAGGTAACCTATATAGTCCAAGTTCCTGTTAGCTAACCTAGATAGTCCAAGTGCCCGCTATGTAACCTACATAGTCCAAGTTCCCGCTAGGTAACCTAGATATTCCAAGTGCCCGTTACCTAACCTAGATTGTCCAAGTGCCCGCTAGGCAACCTACATAGTCCCAGTGCTCTTTCGTGAACCTAGAAGTCCAAGTGCCCGCTAGGTAACCTACATAGTGCAAGTGTCCGCTAGTTAACCTACGTAGTCCAAGGGACCCCTAGTTAACCTAGATCGTCCAATTGTCCGCTAGTTAACCTACATAGTCCAAGTGCCCTATAGGGAACCTAGATAGTCCAAGTGCCCGCTAGGGAACCGACATAGTCCAATTGCCCGCTCTGGAACATACATAGTCCAAGTGCCTGTTACTTAACCTAGATAATCCAAGTGCCCGCTAGGTAACCTAGATAGTCCAAGTACCAGTTAGCTAACCTAGATAGTCTAAGTGCCCGCTAGGTAACCTACATAGTCCAAGTGCCCGCTAGGTAAACTAGATAGTCCAAGTTCCTTTTAGCTAACCTAGATAGTCCTAGTGCCCGCTAGGTAACCTACATAGTCCAAGGGCCCGCTCGTTAACCTAGTTCGTCCAAGTGTCCGCTAGGTAAACAAGATAGTCAAAGTGTCCGCTACGTAACGTACATAGTCCAAGTTCCCACTAGGTCACCTAGATAGTCCAAGTGCCCGTTACTTAACCTAGATAGTCCAAGTGCCCGCTAGGTAACCTACATCGTCCTAGTGCCTGCTAGTTAACCAACATTGTCCAAGTGCCCGGTACGTAACATACATTGTCCAAGTGCCTGTTAGGTAACCTACATAGTCCAAATGCCCGCTTGTAACCTACATAGTCCAAATACCCGCTAGGGAACCCACATAGTCCAAGTGCCCGTTAGTTAACCTAGATAGTCCAAGTGCCCGCTACTTAACCTAGATAGTCCGAGTGCCCGTTCGTTAACCTAGACAGTCCAAGTGCCCGCTAGGGAAACCACATAGTCCAGTGCCCGCTAGGGAACTTACATAGTCCAAGTGCCCGCTAGTTAACCTAGATAGTCCAAGTGCCCGTTCGTTAACCTAGACAGTCCAAGTGCCCGCTAGGGAAACCACATAATCCAGTGCCCGCTAGGGAACTTACATAGTCCAAGTGCCCGCTAGTAACCTATATAGTCCAAGTACCCGCTAGGTCACGTAGATAGTCCAAGTGCCCACTAGTGGACAACATACTCCAAGTGCCCGCTAGGTAAGCTAGATATTCCAAGTGCCCGCCAAGGTATGTACATAGATCAAGTGCCCGCTAGGTAACCTACATAGTCCAAATGCCCGTTAGGGAGCCTAGATAGTCCAAGTGCCCGCTAGGGAACCTGATTCGTGCAAGTGCCTGCTAGGTAACCAAGATAATCCAAGTGCCCGCTAGTTAACCTAGATAGTCCAAGTGCCCGCTAGTTAACCTAGAACCTCCAAGTGTCCGCTAGTTACCCTACATAGTCCAAGGGCCCGCTAGTTAACCTATATAGTCCAAGAACCCGCTAGTTAACCTAGATAGTCCAAGTGCCCGCTAGATTACCTACATAGTCCTAGTGCCCGCTAGGTAACCTAGATAGTCCAAGTTCCTGTTAGCTAACCTAGATAGTCCAAGTGCCCGCTAGTTAACCTAGATAGTTCAAGTGCCCGCTAGTAACCCTAGATAGTCCAAGGGCCTGCTAGTTAACCTAGATAGTCCAATTGCCTGCTAGGGATCCTTCATAATCCAAGTGCCTGCTAGGTAACCTAGATAGTCCAAGTGCCCGCTAGGGAAGGTACATAGTCCAAGTGTCCGCTAGGTAACCTAGAGAGTGCAAGTGCCCGCTAGTTAACTTACATAGTCCAAGTGCCCGCTATGTAACCTACATAGTCCAAGTTCCCGCTAGGTAACCTAGATAGTCCAAGTGCCCGTTACCTAACCTAGATTGTCCAAGTGCCCGCTAGGCAACCTACATAGTCCAAGTGCTCTTTCGTAAACCTAGAAGTCCAAGTGCCCGCTAGGTAACCTACATAGTGCAAGTGTCCGCTAGTTAAGCTACGTAGTCCAAGGGACCCCTAGTTAACCTAGATCGTCCAATTGTCCGCTAGTTAACCTACATAGTCCAAGTGCCCTATAGGGAACCTAGATAGTCCAAGTGCCCGCTAGGGAACCGACATAGTCCAATTGCCCGCTCTGGAACATACATAGTCCAAGTGCCTGTTACTTAACCTAGATAATCCAAGTGCCCGCTAGGTAACCTAGATAGTCCAAGTACCCGTTAGCTAACCTAGATAGTCTAAGTGCCCGCTAGGTAACCTACATAGTCCAAGTGCCCGCTAGGTAAACTAGATAGTCCAAGTTCCTTTTAGCTAACCTAGATAGTCCTAGTGCCCGCTAGGTAACCTACATAGTCCAAGGGCCCGCTCGTTAACCTAGTTCGTCCAAGTGTCCGCTAGGTAAACAAGATAGTCAAAGTGTCCGCTACGTAGCGTACATAGTCCAAGTTCCCACTAGGTCACCTAGATAGTCCAAGTGCCCGTTACTTAACCTAGATAGTTCAAGTGCCCGCTAGGTAACCTACATCGTCCTAGTGCCTGCTAGTTAACCAACATTGTCCAAGTGCCCGGTACGTAACCTACATAGTCCAAGTGCCTGTTAGGTAACCTACATAGTCCAAATGCCCGCTAGTAACCTACATAGTCCAAATACCGGCTAGGGAACCCACATAGTCCAAGTGCCCGTTAGTTAACCTAGATAGTCCAAGTGCCCGCTATTTAACCTAGATAGTCCGAGTGCCCGTTCGTTAACCTAGACAGTCCAAGTGCCCGCTAGGGAAACCACATAGTCCAGTGCCCGCTAGGGAACTTACATAGTCCAAGTGCCCGCTAGTTAACCTAGATAGTCCAAGTGCCCGTTCGTTAACCTAGACAGTAAAAGTGCCCGCTAGGGAAACCACATAGTCCAGTGCCCGCTAGGGAACTTACATAGTCCAAGTGCCCGCTAGTTAACCTAGATAGTCCAAGTGCCCGTTCGTTAACTTAGACAGTCCAAGTGCCCGCTAGGGAACCCACATAGTCCAAGTGCCCGCTAGGGAACTTACATAGTCCAAGTGCCCGCTAGTAACCTATATAGTCCAAGTACCCGCTAGGTCACGTAGATAGTCCAAGTGCCCACTAGGGGACTACATACTCCAAGTGCCCGCTAGGTAAGCTAGATATTCCAAGTGCCCGCCAAGGTATGTACATAGACCAAGTGCCCGCTAGGTAACCTACATAGTCCAAATGCCCGTTAGGGAGCCTAGATAGTCCAAGTGCCCGCTAGGGAACCTGATTCGTGCAAGTGCCTGCTAGGTAACCAAGATAATCCAAGTGCCCGCTAGTTAACCTAGATAGTCCAAGTGCCCGCTAGTTAACCTAGAACCTCCAAGTGTCCGCTAGTTACCCTACATAGTCCAAGGGCCCGCTAGTTAACCTATATAGTCCAAGAACCCGCTAGTTAACCTAGATAGTCCAAGTGCCCGCTAGATTACCTACATAGTCCTAGTGCCCGCTAGGTAACCTAGATAGTCCAAGTTCCTGTTAGCTAACCTAGATAGTCCAAGTGCCCGCTAGTTAACCTTGATAGTCCAAGTGCCCGCTAGTAACCCTAGATAGTCCAAGGGCCTGCTAGTTAACCTAGATAGTCCAATTGCCCGCTAGGTATCCTTCATAATCCAAGTGCCTGCTAGGTAACCTAGATAGTCCAAGTGCCCGCTAGGGAAGGTACATAGTCCAAGTGTCCGCTAGGTAACCTAGAGAGTGCAAGTGCCCGCTAGTTAACCTACATAGTCCAAGTGCCCGCTAGTTAACCTAGACAGTCCAAGTGCCCGCTAGTAAACCTAGATAGTCCAAGAACCCGCTAGTTAACCTAGATAGTCCAAGTGCCCGCTAGGTTACCTACATACTCCTAGTGCCCGCTAGGTAACCTAGATAGTCCAAGTTCCTGTTAGCTAACCTAGATAGTCCAAGTGCCCGCTAGTTAACCTAGATAGTCCAAGTGCCCGCTAGTAACCCTAGATAGTCCAAGGGCCTGCTAGTTAACCTAGATAGTCCAATTGCCCGCTAGGGATCCTTCATAATCCAAGTGCCTGCTTGGTAATCTAGATAGTCCAAGTGCCCGCTAGGGAAGGTACATAGTCCAAGTGTCCGTTAGGTAACCTAGAGAGTGCAAGTGCCCGCTAGTTAACCTACATATTCCAAGTGCCCGCTAGTTAACCTAGATAGTCCAAGTGCCCGCTAGTAAACCTAGATAGTCCAAGGGCCTGCTAGTTAACCTAGATAGTCCAAGTGCCCGCTAGTTAACCTAAATCGTCCCATTGTCCGCTAGGTAAACTACATAGTCCAAGTGCCTGCTAGGTAACCTAGATAGTCCAAGTGACTGCTAGCTAACCTACATAGCCAAAGTGTCCGTTCGTTAACCTAGATAGTCCAAGTGCCCATTGGGTAACCTACATAGTCCAAGTGCCCGTTTGGTAACCTGGTTAGTCCAAGTGCCCGCTAGTTAACCTACATAGTCCAAGTGCCTTCTAGGGAACCTACATAGTCCACGTGACCGCTAGGGAACCTACATAATCCAAGTGCCCGTTAGTTAACCAAGATAGTCCAATTGCCCGTTAGCTAACCTAGATAGTCGAAGTGTCCGCTAGTTAACCTACATAGTCCAAGTGCCCGTTCGTTAACCTAGATAGTCCAAGTGCCCGCTATGTAACCTAGACAGTCCAAGTGCTCGCTAGGTTACCTACATAGTTCAAGTGGACGTTCGTTAACGTAGATAGTCCAAGTGCCCGCTGGTAACCTACATAGTCCAAGGGCCCGCTAGGTAACCTAGATATTCCAAGTTCCTGTTAGCTAACCTAGATAGTCCAAGTGCCCGCTAGTTAACCTAGATAGTCCAAGTGCCCGCTAGTAACCCTAGATAGTCCAAGGGCCTGCTAGTTAACCTAGATAGTCCAATTTCCCGCTAGGGATCCTTCATAATCCAAGTGCCTGCTAGGTAACCTAGATAGTCCAAGTGCCCGCTAGGGAAGGTACATAGTCCAAGTGTCCGCTAGGTAACCTAGAGAGTGCAAGTGCCCGCTAGTTAACCAACATAGTCCAAGTGCCCACTAGTTAACCTAGATAGTCCAAGTTCCTGTTAGCTAACCTAGATAGTCCAAGTGCCCGCTAGTTAACCTAGATAGTCCAAGGGCCTGCTAGTTAACCTAGATAGTCCAATTTCCCGCTGGGGATCCTTCATAATCCAAGTGCCTGCTAGGTAACCTAGATAGTCCAAGTGCCCGCTAGGGAAGGTACATAGTCCAAGTGTCCGCTAGGTAACCTAGAGAGTGCAAGTGCCCGCTAGTTAACCTACATAGTCCAAGTGCCCGCTAATTAACCTAGATAGTCCAAGTGCCCGCTAGTAAACCTAGATAGTCCAAGGGCCTGCTAGTTAACCTAGATAGTCCAAGTGCCCGCTAGTTAACCTAAATCATCCAATTATCTGCTAGGTAACCTACATAGTCCAAGAGCCTGCTAGGTAACGTAGATAGTCCAAGTGCCTGATAGCTAACCTACATAGCCAAAGTGTCCGTTCGTTAACCTAGATAGTCCAAGTGCCCATTGGGAAACCTACATAGTCCAAGTGCCAGCTTGGTAACCTGGTTAGTGCAAGTGCCCGCTATTTAACCTACATAGTCCAAGTGCCATCTAGGGAACCTACATAGTCCACGTGACCGCTAGGGAACCTACATAGTCCAAGTGCCCGTTAGTTATCCTAGATAGTCCAATTGCCCATTAGCTAACCTAGATAATCGAAGTGTCCGCTAGTTAACCTACATAGTCCAAGTGCCCGTTCGTTAACCAAGATAGTCTAAGTGCCCGCTATGTAACCTAGACAGTCCAAGTGCCCGCTAGGTTACCTACATAGTCCAAGTGCACGTTCGTTAACCTAGATAGTCCAAGTCCCCGCTGGTAACCTACATAGTCCAAGGGCCCGCTAGGTAACCTTGATAGTCCAAATGCCTTCTAGTTAACCTACGTAGTCCAAGTGCCCGCTAGATAACCTACATAGTCCAAGTGCCCACTAGGTAACCTAAATAATCCAAATGCCCCCTAGGGAAACTGCATAGTCCAAGAGCCCGTTAGTTAACCTAGGTAGTCCAAGTGCCCGCTAGTAAACCTAGATAGTCCAAGGGCCTGCTAGTTAACCTAGATAGTCCAAGTGCCCGCTAGGTAACCTAGATAGTCCAAGTACCCTTTAGCTAACCTAGATAGTCTAATTGCCCGCTAGGTAACCTACATAGTCCAAGTGCCCGCTAGGTAACCTACATAGTCCAAGGGCCCGCTCGTTAACCTAGTTCGTCCAAGTGTCCACTAGGTAAACAAGATAGTCAAAGTGTCCGCTACGTAACGTACATAGTTCAAGTTCCCACTAGGTCACATAGATAGTCCAAGTGCACGTTACCTAACCTAGATAGTCCAAGTGCCCGCTAGGTAACCTACACAGTCCTAGTGCCCGCTAGTTAACCAACATTGTCCAAGTGCCCGGTATGGAACCTACATAGTCCAAGTGCCTGTTAGGTAACCTACATAGTCCAAATGCCCGCTAGGTAACCCATATAGTCCAAGTGCCCGTTAGTTAACCTAGATAGTCCAAGTGCCCGCTATTTAACCTATATAGTCCGAGTGCCCGTTCGTTAACCTAGACAGTCCAAGTGCCCGCTAGGGAAACCACATAGTCCAGTGCCTGCTAGGGAACTTACATAGTCCAAGTGCCCGCTAGTTAACCTAGATAGTCCAAGTGCCCGTTCGTTAACCTAGACAGTCCAAGTGCCCGCTAGGGAAACCACATAGTCCAGTGCCCGCTAGGGAACTTACATAGTCCAAGTGCCTGCTGGTTAACCTAGAGAGTCCAAATGCCCGTTCGTTAACCTAGACAGTCCAAGTGCCCGCTAGGGAACCCAAATAGTCCAAGTGCCCGCTAGGGAATTTACATAGTCCAAGTGCCCGCTAGTAACCTATATAGACCAAGTACCCGCTAGGTCACGTAGATAGTCCAAGTGCCCACTAGGGGACTACATACTCCAAGTGCCCGCTAGGTAACCTAGATAGTCCAAGTGCCCGCCAAGGTATGTACATAGACCAAGTGCCCGCTAGGTAACCTACATAGTCCAAATGCCCGTTAGGGAGCCTAGATAGTCCAAGTGCCCGCTAGGGAACCTGCATCGTGCAAGTGCCTGCTAGGTAACCAAGATAATCCAAGTGCCCGCTAGTTAACCTAGATAGTCCAAGTGCCCGCTACTTAACCTAGATAGTCCAAGTGCCCGCTAGGTTACCTACATAGTCCTAGTGCCCGCTAGGTAACCTATATAGTCCAAGTTCCTGTTAGCTAACCTAGATAGTCCAAGTGCCCGCTATGTAACCTACATAGTCCAAGTTCCCGCTAGGTAACCTAGATAGTCCAAGTGCCCGTTACCTAACCTAGATTGTCCAAGTGTCCGCTAGGCAACCTACATAGTCCCAGTGCTCTTTCGTGAACCTAGAAGTCCAAGTGCCCGCTAGGTAACCTACATAGTGCAAGTGTCCGCTAGTTAACCTACGTAGTCCAAGGGACCCCTAGTTAACCTAGATCGTCCAATTGTCCGCTAGTTAACCTACACAGTCCAAGTGCCCTATAGGGAACCTAGATAGTCCAAGTGCCCGCTAGGGAACCGACATAGTCCAATTGCCCGCTCTGGAACATACATAGTCCAAGTGCCTGTTACTTAACCTAGATAATCCAAGTGCCCGCTAGGTAACCTAGATAGTCCAAGTACCCGTTACCTAACCTAGATAGTCTAAGTGCCCGCTAGGTAACCTACATAGTCCAAGTGCCCGCTAGGTAAACTAGATAGTCCAAGTTCCTTTTAGCTAACCTAGATAGTCCTAGTGCCCGCTAGGTAACCTACATAGTCCAAGGGCCCGCTCGTTAACCTAGTTCGTCCAAGTGTCCGCTAGGTAAACAAGATAGTCAAAGTGTCCGCTACGTAACGTACATAGTCCAAGTTCCCACTAGGTCACCTAGATAGTCCAAGTGCCCGTTACTTAACCTAGATAGTCCAAGTGCCCGCTAGGTAACCTACATCGTCCTAGTGCCTGCTAGTTAACCAACATTGTCCAAGTGCCCGGTACGTAACCTACATAGTCCAAGTGCCTGTTAGGTATCCTACATAGTCCAAATGCCCGCTAGTAACCTACATAGTCCAAATACCGGCTAGGGAACCCACATAGTCCAAGTGCCCGTTAGTTAACCTAGATAGTCCAAGTGCCCGCTATTTAACCTAGATAGTCCGAGTGCCCGTTCGTTAACCTAGACAGTCCAAGTGCCCTCTAGGGAAACCACATAGTCCAGTGCCCGCTAGGGAACTTACATAGTCCAAGTGCCCGCTAGTTAACCTAGATAATCCTAGTGCCCGTTCGTTAACCTAGACAGTCCAAGTGCCCGCTAGGGAAACCACATAATCCAGTGCCCGCTAGGGAACTTACATAATCCAAGTGCCCGCTAGTTAACCTAGATAGTCCAAGTGCCCGTTCGTTAACTTAGACAGTCCAAGTGCCCGCTAGGGAACCCACAAAGTCCAAGTGCCCGCTAGGGAACTTACATAGTCCAAGTGCCCGCTAGTAACCTATATAGTCCAAGTACCTGCTAGGTCACGTAGATAGTCCAAGTGCCCACTAGGGGACTACATACTCCAAGTGCCCGCTAGGTAAGCTAGATATTCCAAGTGCCCGCCAAGGTATGTACATAGACCAAGTGCCCGCTAGGTAACCTACATAGTCCAAATGCCCGTTAGGGAGCCTAGATAGTCCAAGTGCCCGCTAGGGAACCTGATTCGTGCAAGTGCCTGCTAGGTAACCAAGATAATCCAAGTGCCCGCTAGTTAACCTAGATAGTCCAAGTGCCCGCTAGTTAACCTATATAGTCCGAGTGCCCGTTCGTTAACCTAGACAGTCCAAGTGCCCGCTAGGGAAACCACATAGTCCAGTGCCTGCTAGGGAACTTACATAGTCCAAGTGCCCGCTAGTTAACCTAGATAGTCCAAGTGCCCGTTCGTTAACCTAGACAGTCCAAGTGCCCGCTAGGGAAACCACATAGTCCAGTGCCCGCTAGGGAACTTACATAGTCCAAGTGCCTGCTGGTTAACCTAGAGAGTCCAAATGCCCGTTCGTTAACCTAGACAGTCCAAGTGCCCGCTAGGGAACCCAAATAGTCCAAGTGCCCGCTAGGGAATTTACATAGTCCAAGTGCCCGCTAGTAACCTATATAGACCAAGTACCCGCTAGGTCACGTAGATAGTCCAAGTGCCCACTAGGGGACTACATACTCCAAGTGCCCGCTAGGTAACCTAGATAGTCCAAGTGCCCGCCAAGGTATGTACATAGACCAAGTGCCCGCTAGGTAACCTACATAGTCCAAATGCCCGTTAGGGAGCCTAGATAGTCCAAGTGCCCGCTAGGGAACCTGCATCGTGCAAGTGCCTGCTAGGTAACCAAGATAATCCAAGTGCCCGCTAGTTAACCTAGATAGTCCAAGTGCCCGCTACTTAACCTAGATAGTCCAAGTGCCCGCTAGGTTACCTACATAGTCCTAGTGCCCGCTAGGTAACCTATATAGTCCAAGTTCCTGTTAGCTAACCTAGATAGTCCAAGTGCCCGCTATGTAACCTACATAGTCCAAGTTCCCGCTAGGTAACCTAGATAGTCCAAGTGCCCGTTACCTAACCTAGATTGTCCAAGTGTCCGCTAGGCAACCTACATAGTCCCAGTGCTCTTTCGTGAACCTAGAAGTCCAAGTGCCCGCTAGGTAACCTACATAGTGCAAGTGTCCGCTAGTTAACCTACGTAGTCCAAGGGACCCCTAGTTAACCTAGATCGTCCAATTGTCCGCTAGTTAACCTACACAGTCCAAGTGCCCTATAGGGAACCTAGATAGTCCAAGTGCCCGCTAGGGAACCGACATAGTCCAATTGCCCGCTCTGGAACATACATAGTCCAAGTGCCTGTTACTTAACCTGGATAATCCAAGTGCCCGCTAGGTAACCTAGATAGTCCAAGTACCCGTTACCTAACCTAGATAGTCTAAGTGCCCGCTAGGTAACCTACATAGTCCAAGTGCCCGCTAGGTAAACTAGATAGTCCAAGTTCCTTTTAGCTAACCTAGATAGTCCTAGTGCCCGCTAGGTAACCTACATAGTCCAAGGGCCCGCTCGTTAACCTAGTTCGTCCAAGTGTCCGCTAGGTAAACAAGATAGTCAAAGTGTCCGCTACGTAGCGTACATAGTCCAAGTTCCCACTAGGTCACCTAGATAGTCCAAGTGCCCGTTACTTAACCTAGATAGTCCAAGTGCCCGCTAGGTAACCTACATCGTCCTAGTGCCTGCTAGTTAACCAACATTGTCCAAGTGCCCGGTACGTAACCTACATAGTCCAAGTGCCTGTTAGGTATCCTACATAGTCCAAATGCCCGCTAGTAACCTACATAGTCCAAATACCGGCTAGGGAACCCACATAGTCCAAGTGCCCGTTAGTTAACCTAGATAGTCCAAGTGCCCGCTATTTAACCTAGATAGTCCGAGTGCCCGTTCGTTAACCTAGACAGTCCAAGTGCCCGCTAGGGAAACCACATAGTCCAGTGCCCGCTAGGGAACTTACATAGTCCAAGTGCCCGCTAGTTAACCTAGATAATCCTAGTGCCCGTTCGTTAACCTAGACAGTCCAAGTGCCCGCTAGGGAAACCACATAATCCAGTGCCCGCTAGGGAACTTACATAATCCAAGTGCCCGCTAGTTAACCTAGATAGTCCAAGTGCCCGTTCGTTAACTTAGACAGTCCAAGTGCCCGCTAGGGAACCCACAAAGTCCAAGTGCCCGCTAGGGAACTTACATAGTCCAAGTGCCCGCTAGTAACCTATATAGTCCAAGTACCTGCTAGGTCACGTAGATAGTCCAAGTGCCCACTAGGGGACTACATACTCCAAGTGCCCGCTAGGTAAGCTAGATATTCCAAGTGCCCGCCAAGGTATGTACATAGACCAAGTGCCCGCTAGGTAACCTACATAGTCCAAATGCCCGTTAGGGAGCCTAGATAGTCCAAGTGCCCGCTAGGGAACCTGATTCGTGCAAGTGCCTGCTAGGTAACCAAGATAATCCAAGTGCCCGCTAGTTAACCTAGATAGTCCAAGTGCCCGCTAGTTAACCTAGAACCTCCAAGTGTCCACTAGTTACCCTACATAGACCAAGGGCCCGCTAGTTAACCTATATAGTCCAAGAACCCGCTAGTTAACTTAGATAGTCCAAGTGCCCGCTAGATTACCTACATAGTCCTAGTGCCCGCTAGGTAACCTAGATAGTCCAAGTTCCTGTTAGCTAACCTAGATAGTCCAAGTGCCCGCTAGTTAACCTAGATAGTTCAAGTGCCCGCTAGTAACCCTAGATAGTCCAAGGGCCTGCTAGTTAACCTAGATAGTCCAATTGCCCGCTAGGGATCCTTCATAATCCATGTGCCTGCTAGGTAACCTAGATAGTCCAAGTGCCCGCTAAGGAAGGTACATAGTCCAAGTGTCCGCTAGGTAACCTAGAGAGTGCAAGTGCCTGCTAGTTAACCTACATAGTCCAAGTGCCCGCTATGTAACCTACATAGTCCAAGTTCCCGCTAGGTAACCTAGATAGTCCAAGTGCCCGTTACCTAACCTAGATTGTCCAAGTGCCCGCTTGGCAACCTACATAGTCCAAGTGCTCTTTCGTAAACCTAGAAGTCCAAGTGCCCGCTAGGTAACCTACATAGTGCAAGTGTCCGCTAGTTAACCTACGTAGTCCAAGGGACCCCTAGTTAACCTAGATCGTCCAATTGTCCGCTAGTTAACCTACATAGTCCAAGTGCCCTATAGGGAACCTAGATAGTCCAAGTGCCCGCTAGGGAACCGACATAGTCCAATTGCCCGCTCTGGAACATACATAGTCCAAGTGCCTGTTACTTAACCTAGATAATCCAAGTGCCCGCTAGGTAACCTAGATAGTCCAAGTACCCGTTAGCTAACCTAGATAGTCTAAGTGCCCGCTAGGTAACCTACATAGTCCAAGTGCCCGCTAGGTAAACTAGATAGTCCAAGTTCCTTTTAGCTAACCTAGATAGTCCTAGTGCCCGCTAGGTAACCTACATAGTCCAAGGGCCCGCTCGTTAACCTAGTTCGTCCAAGTGTCCGCTAGGTAAACAAGATAGTCAAAGTGTCCGCTACGTAACGTACATAGTCCAAGTTCCCACTAGGTCACCTAGATAGTCCAAGTGCCCGTTACTTAACCTAGATAGTTCAAGTGCCCGCTAGGTAACCTACATCGTCCTAGTGCCTGCTAGTTAACCAACATTGTCCAAGTGCCCGGTACGTAACCTACATAGTCCAAGTGCCTGTTAGGTAACCTACATAGTCCAAATGCCCGCTAGTAACCTACATAGTCCAAATACCGGCTAGGGAACCCACATAGTCCAAGTGCCCGTTAGTTAACCTAGATAGTCCAAGTGCCCGCTATTTAACCTAGATAGTCCGAGTGCCCGTTCGTTAACCTAGACAGTCCAAGTGCCCGCTAGGGAAACCACATAGTCCAGTGCCCGCTAGGGAACTTACAGAGTCCAAGTGCCCGCTAGTTAACCTAGATAGTCCAAGTGCCCGTTCGTTAACCTAGACAGTCCAAGTGCCCGCTAGGGAAACCACATAGTCCAGTGCCCGCTAGGGAACTTACATAGTCCAAGTGCCCGCTAGTTAACCTAGATAGTCCAAGTGCCCGTTCGTTAACTTAGACAGTCCAAGTGCCCGCTAGGGAACCCACACAGTCCAAGTGCCCGCTAGGGAACTTACATAGTCCAAGTGCCCGCTAGTAACCTATATAGTCCAAGTACCCGCTAGGTCACGTAGATAGTCCAAGTGCCCACTAGTGGACAACATACTCCAAGTGCCCGCTAGGTAAGCTAGATATTCCAAGTGCCCGCCAAGGTATGTACATAGATCAAGTGCCCGCTAGGTAACCTACATAGTCCAAATGCCCGTTAGGGAGCCTAGATAGTCCAAGTGCCCGCTAGGGAACCTGATTCGTGCAAGTGCCTGCTAGGTAACCAAGATAATCCAAGTGCCCGCTAGTTAACCTAGATAGTCCAAGTGCCCGCTAGTTAACCTAGAACCTCCAAGTGTCCGCTAGTTACCCTACATAGTCCAAGGGCCCGCTAGTTAACCTATATAGTCCAAGAACCCGCTAGTTAACCTAGATAGTCCAAGTGCCCGCTAGATTACCTACATAGTCCTAGTGCCCGCTAGGTAACCTAGATAGTCCAAGTTCCTGTTAGCTAACCTAGATAGTCCAAGTGCCCGCTAGTTAACCTTGATAGTCCAAGTGCCCGCTAGTAACCCTAGATAGTCCTAGGGCCTGCTAGTTAACCTAGATAGTCCAATTGCCCCCTAGGTATACTTCATAATCCAAGTGCCTGCTAGGTAACCTAGATAGTCCAAGTGCCCGCTAGGGAAGGTACATAGTCCAAGTGTCCGCTAGGTAACCTAGAGAGTGCAAGTGCCCGCTAGTTAACCTACATAGTCCAAGTGCCCGCTAGTTAACCTAGATAGTCCAAGTGCCCGCTAGTAAACCTAGATAGTCCAAGTGCCCGCTAGTAAACCTAGATAGTCCAAGAACCCGCTAGTTAACCTAGATAGTCCAAGTGCCCGCTAGGTTACCTACATACTCCTAGTGCCCGCTAGGTAACCAAGATAGTCCAAATTCCTGTTAGCTAACCTAGATAGTCCAAGTGCCCGCTAGTTAACCTAGATAGTCCAAGTGCCCGCTAGTAACCCTAGATAGTCCAAGGGCCTGCTAGTTAACCTAGATAGTCCAAGGGCCTGCTAGTTAACCTAGATAGTCCAAGTGCCCGCTAGGTAACCTAGATAGTCCAAGTAACCGTTAGCTAACCTAGATAGTCTAAGTGCCCGCTAGGTAACCTACATAGTCCAAGTGCCCGCTAGGTAACCTACATAGTCCAAGGGTCCACTCGTTATCCTAGTTCGTCCAAGTGTCCACTAGGTAAACAAGATAGTCAAAGTGTCCGCTACGTAACGTACATAGTTCAAGTTCCCACTAGGTCACATAGATAGTCCAAGTACACGTTACCTAACCTAGATAGTCCAAGTGCCCGCTAGGTAACCTACATCGTCCTAGTGCCCGCTAGTTAACCAACATTGTCCAAGTGCCCGGTACGGAACGTACATAGTCCAAGTGCCTGCTAGGTAACCTACATAGTCCAAATGCCCGCTATGGAACCCATATAGTCCAAGTGCCCGTTAGTTAACCTAGATAGTCCAAGTGCCCGCTATTTAACCTAGATAGTCCAAGTGCCCGTTCGTTAACCTAGACAGTCCAAGTGCCCGCTAGGGAAACCACATAGTCCAGTGCCTGCTAGGGAACTTACATAGTCCAAGTGCCCGCTAGTTAACCTAGATAGTCCAAGTGCCCGTTCGTTAATCTAGACAGTCCAAGTGCCCGCTAGGGAACTTACATAGTCCATGTGCCCGCTACTTAACCTAGATAGTCCAAGTGCCCGTTCGTTAACCTAGACAGTACAAGTGCCCGCTAGGGAAACCACATAGTCCAGTGCCCGCTAGGGAACTTACATAGTCCAAGTGCCCGCTAGTTAACCTAGATAGTCTAAGTGCCCGTTCGTTAACCTAGACAGTCCAAGTGCCCGCTAGGGAACCCAAATAGTCCAAGTGCCCGCTAGGGAATTTACATAGTCCAAGTGCCCGCTAGTAACCTATATAGTCCAAGTACCCGCTAGGTCACGTAGATAGTCCAAGTGCCCACTAGGGGACTACATACTCCAAGTTCCCGCTAGGTAACCTAGATAGTCCAAGTGCCCTCCAAGGTATGTACATAGACCAAGTGCCCGCTAGGTAACCTACATAGTCCAAATGCCCGTTAGGGAGCCTAGATAGTCCAAGTGCCCGCTAGGGAACCTGCATCGTGCAAGTGCCTGCTAGGTAACCAAGATAATCCAAGTGCCCGCTAGTTAACCTAGATAGTCCAAGTGCCCGCTAGTTAACCTAGAACCTCCAAGTGTCCGCTAGTTAACCTACATAGTCCAAGGGCCCGCTAGTTAACCTATATAGTCCAAGAACCCGCAAGTTAACCTAGATAGTCCAAGTGCCCGCTAGGTTACCTACATAGTCCTAGTGCCCGCTAGGTAACCTAGATAGTCCAAGTTCCTGTTAGCTAACCTAGATAGTCCAAGTGCCCGCTATGTAACCTACATAGTCCAAGTTCCCGCTAGGTAACCTAGATAGTCCAAGTGCCCGTTACCTAACCTAGATTGTCCAAGTGCCCGCTAGGCAACCTACATAGTCCAAGTGCTCTTTCGTAAACCTAGAAGTCCAAGTGCCCGCTAGGTAACCTACATAGTGCAAGTGTCCGCTAGTTAACCTACGTAGTCCAAGGGACCCCTAGTTAACCTAGATCGTCCAATTGTCCGCTAGTTAACCTACATAGTCCAAGTGCCCTATAGGGAACCTAGATAGTCCAAGTGCCCGCTAGGGAACCGACATAGTCCAATTGCCCGCTCTGGAACATACATAGTCCAAGTGCCTGTTACTTAACCTAGATAATCCAAGTGCCCGCTAGGTAACCTAGATAGTCCAAGTACCCGTTACCTAACCTAGATAGTCTAAGTGCCCGCTAGGTAACCTACATAGTCCAAGTGCCCGCTAGGTAAACTAGATAGTCCAAGTTCCTTTTAGCTAACCTAGATAGTCCTAGTGCCCGCTAGGTAACCTACATAGTCCAAGGGCCCGCTCGTTAACCTAGTTCGTCCAAGTGTCCGCTAGGTAAACAAGATAGTCAAAGTGTCCGCTACGTAGCGTACATAGTCCAAGTTCCCACTAGGTCACCTAGATAGTCCAAGTGCCCGTTACTTAACCTAGATTGTCCAAGTGCCCGCTAGGTAACCTACATCGTCCTAGTGCCTGCTAGTTAACCAACATTGTCCAAGTGCCCGGTACGTAACCTACATAGTCCAAGTGCCTGTTAGGTAACCTACATAGTCCAAATGCCCGCTAGTAACCTACATAGTCCAAATACCGGCTAGGGAACCCACATAGTCCAAGTGCCCGTTAGTTAACCTAGATAGTCCAAGTGCCCGCTATTTAACCTAGATAGTCCGAGTGCCCGTTCGTTAACCTAGACAGTCCAAGTGCCCGCTAGGGAAACCACATAGTCCAGTGCCCGCTAGGGAACTTACATAGTCCAAGTGCCCGCTAGTTAACCTAGATAGTCCAAGTGCCCGTTCGTTAACTTAGACAGTCCAAGTGCGCGCTAGGGAAACCACATAGTCCAGTGCCCGCTAGGGAACTTACATAGTCTAAGTGCCCGCTAGTTAACCTAGATAGTCCAAGTGCCCGTTCGTTAACTTAGACAGTCCAAGTGCCCGCTAGGGAGCCCACATAGTCCAAGTGCCCGCTAGGGAACTTACATAGTCCAAGTGCCCGCTAGTAACCTATATAGTCCAAGTACCCGCTAGGTCACGTAGATAGTCCAAGTGCCCACTAGGGGACTACATACTCCAAGTGCCCGCTAGGTAAGCTAGATATTCCAAGTGCCCGCCAAGGTATGTACATAGACCAAGTGCCCGCTAGGTAACCTACATAGTCCAAATGCCCGTTAGGGAGCCTAGATAGTCCAAGTGCCCGCTAGGGAACCTGCATCGTGCAAGTGCCTGCTAGGTAACCAAGATAATCCAAGTGCCCGCTAGTTAACCTATATAGTCCAAGTGCCCGCTAGTTAACCTAGAACCTCCAAGTGTCCGCTAGTTACCCTACATAGTCCAAGGGCCCGCTAGTTAACCTATATAGTCCAAGAACCCGCTAGTTAACCTAGATAATCCAAGTGCCCGCTAGGTTACCTACATAGTCCTAGTGCCCGCTAGGTAACCTAGATAGTCCAAGTTCCTGTTAGCTAACCTAGATAGTCCAAGTGCCCGCTAGTTAACCTAGATAGTCCAAGTGCCCGCTAGTAACCCTAGATAGTCCAAGGGCCTGCTAGTTAACCTAGATAGTCCAATTGCCCGCTAGGGATCCTTCATAATCCAAGTGCCTGCTTGGTAACCTAGATAGTCCAAGTGCCCGCTAGGGAAGGTACATAGTCCAAGTGTTCGTTAGGTAACCTAGAGAGTGCAAGTGCCCGCTAGTTAACCTACATAGTCCAAGTGCCCGCTAGTTAACCTAGATAGTCCAAGTGCCCGCTAGTAAACCTAGATAGTCCAAGGGCCTTCTAGTTAACCTAGATAGTCCAAGTGCCCGCTAGTTAACCTAAATCGTCCCATTGTTCGCTAGGTAAACTACATAGTCCAAGTGCCTGCTAGGTAACCTAGATAGTCCAAGTGCCTGCTAGCTAACCTACATAGCCAAAATGTCCGTTCGTTAACCTAGATAGTCCAAGTGCCCGCTTGGTAACCTGGTTAGTCCAAGTGCCCGCTAGTTAACCTACATAGTCCAAGTGCGTTCTAGGGAACCTACATAGTCCACGTGACCGCTAGGGAACCTACATAATCCAAGTGCCCGTTAATTAACTTAGATAGTCCAATTGCCCGTTAGCTAACCTAGATAGTCGAAGTGTCCGCTAGTTAACCTACATAGTCCAAGTGCCCGTTCGTTAACCTAGATAGTCCAAGTGCCCGCTATGTAACCTAGACAGTCCAAGTGCCCGCTAGGTTACCTACATAGTCCAAGTGCACGTTCGTTAACCTAGATAGTCCAAGTGCCCGCTGGTAACCTACATAGTCCAAGGGCCCGCTAGGTAACCTAGATAGTCCAAGTTCCTGTTAGCTAACCTAGATAGTCCAAGTGCCCGCTAGTTAACCTAGATAGTCCAAGTGCCCGCTAGTAACCCTAGATAGTCCAAGGGCCTGCTAGTTAACCTAGATAGTCCAATTTCCCGCTAGGGATCCTTCATAATCCAAGTGCCTGCTAGGTAACCTAGATAGTCCAAGTGTCCGCTAGGGAAGGTACATAGTCCAAGTGTCCGCTAGGTAACCTAGAGAGTGCAAGTGCCCGCTAGTTAACCTACATAGTCCAAGTGCCCACTAGTTAACCTGGATAGTCCAAGTGCCCGCTATTAAACCTAGATAGTCCAAGGGCCTGCTAGTTAACCTAGATAGTCCAAGTGCCCGCTAGTTAAACTAAATCATCCAATTGTCCGCTAGGTAACCTACATAGTCCAAGTGCCTGCTAGGTAACCTAGATAGTCCAAGTGCCTGATAGCTAACATACATAGCCAAAGTGTCCGTTCGTTAACTAAGATAGTCCAAGTGCCCATTGGGTAACCTACATAGTCCAAGTGCCCGCTTGGTAACCTGGTTAGTCCAAGTGCCCGCTAGTTAACCTACATAGTCCAAGTGCCATCTAGGGAGCCTACATAGTCCACGTGACCGCTAGGGAACCTACATAGTCCAAGTGCCCGCTATTTAACCTACATAGTCCAAGTGCCTTCTAGGGAGCCTACATAGTCCACGTGACCGCTAGGGAACCTACATAGTCCAAGTGCCCGTTAGGGAACCTACATATTTCAAGTACCCGCTTGTTAACCTAGATAGTCCAAGTGCCCCCTAGTAAACCTACATAATCCATGGGCCCGCGAGTTAACCTACACAGTGCAAGGGCCCGCTAGTTAACCTAGATCGTGCAAGTGTCCGCTAGTT
Source organism: Tenrec ecaudatus (assembly GCF_050624435.1). NCBI lineage: Eukaryota > Metazoa > Chordata > Mammalia > Afrosoricida > Tenrecidae > Tenrec > Tenrec ecaudatus. Next base: position 89,280 of record NW_027457630.1, on the reverse strand, counting down.
AACCTACATAGTCCAAGTGCCAGCTAGGTAACCTAGATAGTCCAATTGCCCGCTAGGGATCCTTCATAATCCAAGTGCCTGCTGGGTAACCTAGATAGTCCAAGTGCCTGCTAGTTAACCTACATAGTCCAAGGGCCCACTAGGTAACGTAGACAGTTAAAGTGACCACTAGGATACCTACATAGTCCAAATACCTGTTCGTTAACCTACATAGTCCAAGTGCCCGCTAGGTAACCTATATAGTACAAATGCCCGCTAGGGACCCTAATAGTCCAAGTGCCCGCTAGTTATCCTAGATAGTCCAAGAGCTCGATAGTTAACCTAGATACTCCAAGTACCCGCTAGGAAACGTACATATTCCAAGTGCCCGCTAGTTAACATAGATATTCCAAGTACCCGCTAGGAAACGTACATAGTCCAAGTGCCTGCTAGTTAACGTACATAGTCCAAGTGCCCGCTAGGTAACGTAGATAGCCCAAGTGCCCGCTAGGGAACGTTCATAGTCCAATTGCTCGCTAGTTAACCTACATAGTCCAAGTGCCTGCTAGGTAACCTAGATAGTCCAAGTGCCCACTTGTTAACCTACATAGTCCAAGTTCTCCCTAGGTAACCTAGATAGTCCAAGGGCCCGCTAGGTAACCTACTTTGTCGTAGTGTCCCCTAGTTATCCTACATTCTCCAAGTATCCGCTAGGGAACCTACATAGTTCAAGTGCCCGCTCTGGAACATACATAGTCCACGTGCCCGCTTGGGAATCTACATAGTCCAAGGGCCCGCTAGTTAACGTAGATAGTCCAAGTGCCGCTAGTTAATCTACATAGTCCAAGGGTCCGCTAGTTAACCTACATAGTCCAAGTACCCGCTAGTTAACCTAGATCGTCCTAGTGCCCGCTAGGTAACCTACATAGTCCAAGTTCTCCCTAGGTAACCTAGATAGTCCAAGGGCCCACTAGGTAACCTACATTGTCCTAGTGTCCCCTAGTTAACCTACATTCTCCAAGTGCCTTCTAGGGAACCTACATAGTCCAAGTGCCCGTTAGTTAACCTAGATAGTCCAAGTGCCCGCTAGGTAACCTAGATAGTCCAACAGCCCGGTAGGTAACCTACATACTCCAAGTACCCGCTAGGTAACGTAGATAGTTCAAGTGCCAGCTAGGTAACCTAGATAGTCCAAGTGCCCGCTAGGTAACCTACAAAGTCTAAGTGCCCTCTAGGTAACCTATATAGTCCAAATACCCGCTAGGGAGCCTACATAGTCCAAATGCCCGCTAGGTTAACTAGATAGTCCTAGTGCCCCCTAGTTAACCTACATTCTCCAAGTGCCCGATAGGGAACCTACATAGTCCAAGTGCCCACTAGGTAACCTACATAGTCCAAATGCCCGATAGGGAGCCTACATAATGCAAGTGTCCGCTAGGGAACCTACATAGTCCAAGTGCCCGTTAGGTAACCTAGATAGTACAAATGCCCGCCAGGAAACCCACATAGTCCAAGTGCCCGCTAGGGAACTTACATAGTCCAAGTGCCCGCTAGTAACCTATATAGTCCAAGTGCCTGCTAGTTAACCTATATAGTCTAAGTGTCCGCTAGGTAACCTAGAGAGTGCAAGTGCCCGCTAGTTAACCTACATAGTCCAAGTGCCCGCTAGTTAACCTAGATAGTCCAAGTGCCCGCTAGTAAACCTAGATAGTCCAAGGGCCTGCTAGTTAACCTAGATAGTCCAAGTGCCCGCTAGTTAACCTAAATCATCCAATTGTCCGCTAGGTAACCTACATAGTCCAAGTACCTGCTAGGTAACCTAGATAGTCCAAGTGCCTGATAGCTAACATACATAGCCAAAGTGTCCGTTCGTTAACTAAGATAGTCCAAGTGCCCATTGGGTAACCTACATAGTCCAAGTGCCCGCTTGGTAACCTGGTTAGTCCAAGTGCCCGCTAGTTAACCTACATAGTCCAAGTGCCATCTAGGGAGCCTACATAGTCCACGTGACCGCTAGGGAACCTACATAGTCCAAGTGCCCGCTAGTTAACCTACATAGTCCAAGTGCCCGCTAGGGAACTTACATAGTCCAAGTGCCCGCTAGTAACCTATATAGTCCAAGTGCCTGCTAGTTAACCTATATAGTCTAAGTGTCCGCTAGGTAACCTAGAGAGTGCAAGTGCCCGCTAGTTAACCTACATAGTCCAAGGGCCTGCTAGTTAACCTAGATAGTCCAAGTGCCCGCTAGTTAACCTAAATCATCCAATTGTCCGCTAGGTAACCTACATACTCCAAGTGCCTGCTAGGTAACCTAGAAATTCCAAGTGCCTGATAGCTAACATACATAGCCAAAGTGTCCGTTCATTAACTAAGATAGTCCAAGTGCCCATTGGGTAACCTACATAGTCCAAGTGCCCGCTTGGTAACCTGGTTAGTCCAAGTGCCCGCTAGTTAACCTACATAGTCCAAGTGCCATCTAGGGAGCCTACATAGTCCACGTGACCGCTAGGGAACCTACATAGTCCAAGTGCCCGTTAGTTAACCTAGATAGTCCAATTGCCCGTTAGCTAACCTAGATAGTCGAAGTGTCTGCTAGTTAACCTATATAGTTCAAGTGCCTGTTCGTTAACCTAGATAGTCCAAGTGCCCGCTATGTAACCTAGACAGTCCAAGTGCCCGCTAAGTTACCTACATAGTCCAAGTGCACGTTCGTTAACCTAGATAGTCCAAGTGCCCGCTGGTAACCTACATAGTCCAAGGGCCCGCTAGGTAACCTTGATAGTCCAAATGCCTTCTAGTTAACCTACGTAGTCCAAGTGCCCACTAGGTAACCTAAATAATCCAAATGCCCCCTAGGGAAACTGCATAGTCCAAGAGCCCGTTAGTTAACCTAGATAGTCCAAGTGCCCGCTAGTAAACCTAGATAGTCCAAGGGCCTGCTAGTTAACCTAGATAGTCCAAGTGCCCGCTAGTTAACCTAAATCGTCCAAGTGTCCGCTAGGAAACCTAGATAGTCCAAGTGCCTGATAGCTAACCAACATAGTCCAAGTGTCCGTTCGTTAACTTAGATAGTCCAAGTGCCCATTGGGTAACCTACATAGTCCAAGTGCCCAGTGGGTAACCTACATAGTCCAAGTGCCCGCTAGTTAACCTACATAGTCCAAGTGCCTTCTAGGGAGCCTACATAGTCCACGTGACCGCTAGGGAACCTACATAGTCCAAGTGCCCTTTAGGGAACCTACATAGTCCAAGTGCCCGCTAGGTAACCTACATAGTCCAAATGCCCGCAAGGAAACCTACACAGTCTAAATGTCCGCTAGGCAACCTACATAATCCAAGTGCCCGCTCTGGAACATACATAGTCCCAGTGTCCGTTAGCTAACCTAGATAGTCCAAGGGCCCGCTAGTTGACCTACATAGTCCAAGTGCCCGCTAGGTAACCTAGACAGTGAAAGTGCCCGCTAGGGAACCTAGATAGTCCAAGTGCCTTTTAGCTAACCTAGATAGTCCAAGTGCCCGTTCGTTAACCTAGACAGTCCAAGTGCCCGCTAGGGAAACCACATAGTCCAGTGCCTGCTAGGGAACTTACATAGTCCAAGTGCCCGCTAGTTAACCTAGATAGTCCAAGTGCCCGTTCGTTAATCTAGACAGTCCAAGTGCCCGCTAGGGAACTTACATAGTCCAAGTGGCCGCTACTTAACCTAGATAGTCCAAGTGCCCGTTCGCTAACCTAGACAGTACAAGTGCCCGCTAGGGAAACCACATAGTCCAGTGCCCGCTGGGAACTTACATAGTCCAAGTGCCCGCTAGTTAACCTAGATAGTCTAAGTGCCCGTTCGTTAACCTAGACAGTCCAAGTGCCCGCTAGGGAAACCACATAGTCCAGTGCCCGCTAGGGAACTTACATAATCCAAGTGCCCGCTGGTTAACCTAGATAGTCCAAGTGCCCGTTCGTTAACCTAGACAGTCCAAGTGCCCGCTAGGGAACCCAAATAGTCCAAGTGCCCGCTAGGGAATTTACATAGTCCAAGTGCCCGCTAGTAACCTATATAGTCCAAGTACCCGCTAGGTCACGTAGATAGTCCAAGTGCCCACTAGGGGACTACATACTCCAAGTGCCCGCTAGGTAACCTAGATAGTCCAAGTGCCCGCCAAGGTATGTACATAGACCAAGTGCCCGCTAGGTAACCTACATAGTCCAAATGCCCGTTAGGGAGCCTAGATAGTCCAAGTGCCCGCTAGGGAACCTGCATCGTGCAAGTGCCTGCTAGGTAACCAAGATAATCCAAGTGCCCGCTAGTTAACCTAGATAGTCCAAGTGCCCGCTAGTTAACCTAGAACCTCCAAGTGTCCGCTAGTTAATCTACATAGTCCAAGGGCCCGCTAGTTAACCTATATAGTCCAAGAACCCGTAAGTTAACCTAGATAGTCCAAGTGCCCGCTAGGTTACCTACATAGTCCTAGTGCCCGCTAGGTAACCTAGATAGTCCAAGTTCCTGTTAGCTAACCTAGATAGTCCAAGTGCCCGCTATGTAACCTACATAGTCCAAGTTCCCGCTAGGTAACCTAGATAGTCCAAGTGCCCGTTACCTAACCTAGATTGTCCAAGTGCCCGCTAGGCAACCTACATAGTCCAAGTGCTCTTTCGTCAACCTAGAAGTCCGAGTGCCCGCTAGGTAACCTACATAGTGCAAGTGTCCGCTAGTTAACCTACGTAGTCCAAGGGACCCCTAGTTAACCTAGATCGTCCAATTGCCCGCTCTGGAACATACATAGTCCAAGTGCCTGTTACTTAACCTAGATAATCCAAGTGCCCGCTAGGTAACCTAGATAGTCCAAGTACCAGTTAGCTAACCTAGATAGTCTAAGTGCCCGCTAGGTAACCTACATAGTCCAAGTGCCCGCTAGGTAAACTAGATAGTCCAAGTTCCTTTTAGCTAACCTAGATAGTCCTAGTGCCCGCTAGGTAACCTACATAGTCCAAGGGCCCGCTCGTTAACCTAGTTCGTCCAAGTGTCCGCTAGGTAAACAAGATAGTCAAAGTGTCCGCTACGTAACGTACATAGTCCAAGTTCCCACTAGGTCACCTAGATAGTCCAAGTGCCCGTTACTTAACCTAGATAGTCCAAGTGCCCGCTAGGTAACCTACATCGTCCTAGTGCCTGCTAGTTAACCAACATTGTCCAAGTGCCCGGTACGTAACCTACATAGTCCAAGTGCCTGTTAGGTATCCTACATAGTCCAAATGCCCGCTAGTAACCTACATAGTCCAAATACCGGCTAGGGAACCCACATAGTCCAAGTGCCCGTTAGTTAACCTAGATAGGACAAGTGCCCGCTATTTAACCTAGATAGTCCGAGTGCCCGTTCGTAAACCTAGACAGTCCAAGTGCCCGCTAGGGAAACCACATAGTCCAGTGCCCGCTAGGGAACTTACATAGTCCAAGGGCCCGCTAGTTAACCTAGATAGTCCAAGTGCCCGTTCGTTAACCTAGACAGTCCAAGTGCCCGCTAGGGAAACCACATAGTCCAGTGCCCGCTAGGGAACTTACATAGTCCAAGTGCCCGCTAGTTAACCTAGATAGTCCAAGTGCCCGTTCGTTAACTTAGACAGTCCAAGTGCCCGCTAGGGAACCCACATAGTCCAAGTGCCCGCTAGGGAACTTACATAGTCCAAGTGCCCGCTAGTAACCTATATAGTCCAAGTACCCGCTAGGTCACGTAGATAGTCCAAGTGCCCACTAGGGGACTACATACTCCAAGTGCTCGCTAGGTAAGCTAGATATTCCAAGTGCCCGCCAAGGTATGTACATAGACCAAGTGCCCGCTAGGTAACCTACATAGTCCAAATGCCCGTTAGGGAGCCTAGATAGTCCAAGTGCCCGCTAGGGAACCTGATTCGTGCAAGTGCCTGCTAGGTAACCAAGATAATCCAAGTGCCCGCTAGTTAACCTAGATAGTCCAAGTGCCCGCTAGTTAACCTAGAACCTCCAAGTGTCCGCTAGTTACCCTACATAGTCCAAGGGCCCGCTAGTTAACCTATATAGTCCAAGAACCCGCTAGTTAACCTAGATAGTCCAAGTGCCCGCTAGGTTACCTACATAGTCCTAGTGCCTGCGAGGTAACCTAGATAGTCCAAGTTCCTGTTAGCTAACCTAGATAGTCCAAGTGCCCGCTAGTTAACCTTAATAGTCCAAGTGCCCGCTAGTATCCCTAGATAGTCCAAGGGCCTGCTAGTTAACATAGATAGTCCAATTGCCCGCTAGGGATCCTTCATAATCCAAGTGCCTGCTAGGTAACCTAGATAGTCCAAGTGCCCGCTAGGGAAGGTACATGGTCCAAGTGTCCGTTAGGTAACCTAGAGAGTGCAAGTGCCCGTTAGTTAACTTACATAGTCCAAGTGCCCGCTAGTTAACCTAGATAGTCCAAGTGCCCGCTAGTAAACCTAGATAGTCCAAGGGCCTGCTAGTTAACCTAGATAGTCCAAGTGCCCGCTAGTTAACCTAAATCGTCCAATTGTCCGCTAGGTAACCTACATAGTCCAAGTGCGTGCTAGGTAACCTAGATAGTCCAAGTGCCTGCTAGCTAACCTACATAGCCAAAGTGTCCGTTCGTTAACCTAGATAGTCCAAGTGCCCATTGGGTAACCTACATAGTCCAAGTGCCCGCTTGGTAACCTGGTTAGTCCAAATGCCCGCTAGTTAACCTACATAGTCCAAGTGCCTTCTAGGGAGCCTACATAGTCCACGTGACCGCTAGGGAACCTACATAATCCAAGTGCCCGTTAGTTTACCTTGATAGTCCAATTGCCCGTTAGCTAACCTAGATAGTCGAAGTGTCCGCTAGTTAACCTATATAGTCCAAGTGCCCGTTCGTTAACCTAGATAGTCCAAGTGCCCGCTATGTAACCTAGACAGTACAAGTGCCCGCTAGGTTACCTACATAGTCCAAGTGCACGTTCGTTAACCTAGATAGTCCAAGTGCCCGCTGGTAACCTACATAGTCCAAGGGCCCGCTGGGTAACCTAGATAGTCCAAGTTCCTGTTAGCTAACCTAGATAGTCCAAGTGCCCGCTAGTTAACCTAGATAGTCCAAGTGCCCGCTAGTTAACCTAAATCGTCCAATTGTCCGCTAGGTAACCTACATAGTCCAAGTGCCTGCTAGGTAACCTAGATAGTCCAAGTGCCTGCTAGCTAACCTACATAGCCAAAGTGTCCGTTCGTTAACCTAGATAGTCCAAGTGCCCATTGGGTAACCTACATAGTCCAAGTGCCCGCTTGGTAACCTGGTTAGTCCAAATGCCCGCTAGTTAACCTACATAGTCCAAGTGCCTTCTAGGGAGCCTACATAGTCCACGTGACCGCTAGGGAACCTACATAATCCAAGTGCCCGTTAGTTTACCTAGATAGTCCAATTGCCCGTTAGCTAACCTAGATAGTCGAAGTGTCCGCTAGTTAACCTATATAGTCCAAGTGCCCGTTCGTTAACCTAGATAGTCCAAGTGCCCGCTATGTAACCTAGACAGTACAAGTGCCCGCTAGGTTACCTACATAGTCCAAGTGCACGTTCGTTAACCTAGATAGTCCAAGTGCCCGCTGGTAACCTACATAGTCCAAGGGCCCGCTGGGTAACCTAGATAGTCCAAGTTCCTGTTAGCTAACCTAGATAGTCCAAGTGCCCGCTAGTTAACCTAGATAGTCCAAGTGCCCGCTAGTAACCCTAGATAGTCCAAGGGCCTGCTAGTTAACCTAGATAGTCCAATTTCCCGCTAGGGATCCTTCATAATCCAAGTGCCTCCTAGGTAACCTAGATAGTCCAAGTGCCCGCTAGGGAAGGTACATAGTCCAAGTGTCCGCTAGGTAACCTAGAGAGTGCAAGTGCCCGCTAGTTAACCTACATAGTCCAAGTGCCCGCTAGTTAACCTAGATAGTCCAAGTGCCCGCTAGTAAACCTAGATAGTCCAAGGGCCTGCTAGTTAACCTAGATAGTCCAAGTGCCCGCTAGTTAACCTAAATCATCCAATTGTCCGCTAGGTAACCTACATAGTCCAAGTGCCTGCTAGGTAACCTAGATAGTCCGAGTGCCTGATAGCTAACATACATAGCCAAAGTGTCCGTTCGTTAACTAAGATAGTCCAAGTGCCCATTGGGTAACCTACATAGTCCAAGTGCCCGCTTGGTAACCTGGTGAGTCCAAGTGCCCGCTAGTTAACCTACATAGTCCAAGTGCCATCTAGGGAGCCTACATAGTCCACGTGACCGCTGGGAACCTACATAGTCCAAGTGCCCGTTAGTTAACCTAGATAGTCCAATTGCCCGTTAGCTAACCTAGATAGTCGAAGTGTCCGCTAGTTAACCTATATAGTCCAAGTGCCCGTTCGTTAACCTAGATAGTCCAAGTGCCCGCTATGTAACCTACACAGTCCAAGTGCCCGCTAGGTTACCTACATTGTCCAAGTGCACGTTCGTTAACCTAGATAGTCCAAGTGCCCGCTGGTAACCTACATAGTCCAAGGGCCCGCTAGGTAACCTTGATAGTCCAAATGCCTTCTAGTTAACCTACGTAGTCCAAGTGCCCGCTAGATAACCTACATAGTCCAAGTGCCCACTAGGTAACCTAAATAATCCAAATGCCCCCTAGGGAAACTGCATAGTCCAAGAGCCCGTTAGTTAACCTAGATAGTCCAAGTGCCCGCTAGTAAACCTAGATAGTCCAAGGGCCTGCTAGTTAACCTAGATAGTCCAAGTGCCCGCTAGTTAACCTAAATCGTCCAAATGTCCGCTAGGAAACCTAGATAGTCCAAGTGCCTGATAGCTAACCTACATAGTCCAAGTGTCCGTTCGTTAACGTAGATAGTCCAAGTACCCATTGGGTAACCTACATAGTCCAAGTGCCCAGTGGGTAACCTACATAGTCCAAGTGCCCGCTAGTTAACCTACATAGTCCAAGTGCTTTCTAGGGAGCCTACATAGTCCACGTGACCGCTAGGGAACCTACATAGTCCAAGTGCCCGTTAGGGAACCTACATATTCCAAGTACCCGCTTGTTAACCTAGATAGTCCAAGTGCCCCCTAGTAAACCTACATAATCCATGGGCCCGCTAGTTAACCTAAATCGTCCAATTGTCCGCTAGGTAACCTACATAGTCCAAGTGCCTGCTAGGTAACCTAGATAGTCCAAGTGCCTGCTAGCTAACCTACATAGCCAAAGTGTCCGTTCGTTAACCTAGATAGTCCAAGTGCCCATTGGGTAACCTACATAGTCCAAGTGCCCGCTTGGTAACCTGGTTAGTCCAAATGCCCGCTAGTTAACCTACATAGTCCAAGTGCCTTCTAGGGAGCCTACATAGTCCACGTGACCGCTAGGGAACCTACATAATCCAAGTGCCCGTTAGTTTACCTAGATAGTCCAATTGCCCGTTAGCTAACCTAGATAGTCGAAGTGTCCGCTAGTTAACCTATATAGTCCAAGTGCCCGTTCGTTAACCTAGATAGTCCAAGTGCCCGCTATGTAACCTAGACAGTACAAGTGCCCGCTAGGTTACCTACATAGTCCAAGTGCACGTTCGTTAACCTAGATAGTCCAAGTGCCCGCTGGTAACCTACATAGTCCAAGGGCCCGCTGGGTAACCTAGATAGTCCAAGTTCCTGTTAGCTAACCTAGATAGTCCAAGTGCCCGCTAGTTAACCTTGATAGTCCAAGTGCCCGCTAGTAACCCTAGATAGTCCAAGGGCCTGCTAGTTAACCTAGATAGTCCAATTTCCCGCTAGGGATCCTTCATAATCCAAGTGCCTCCTAGGTAACCTAGATAGTCCAAGTGCCCGCTAGGGAAGGTACATAGTCCAAGTGTCCGCTAGGTAACCTAGAGAGTGCAAGTGCCCGCTAGTTAACCTACATAGTCCAAGTGCCCGCTAGTTAACCTAGATAGTCCAAGTGCCCGCTAGTAAACCTAGATAGTCCAAGGGCCTGCTAGTTAACCTAGATAGTCCAAGTGCCCGCTAGTTAACCTAAATCATCCAATTGTCCGCTAGGTAACCTACATAGTCCAAGTGCCTGCTAGGTAACCTAGATAGTCCAAGTGCCTGATAGCTAACATACATAGCCAAAGTGTCCGTTCGTTAACTAAGATAGTCCAAGTGCCCATTGGGTAACCTACATAGTCCAAGTGCCCGCTTGGTAACCTGGTGAGTCCAAGTGCCCGCTAGTTAACCTACATAGTCCAAGTGCCATCTAGGGAGCCTACATAGTCCACGTGACCGCTAGGGAACCTACATAGTCCAAGTGCCCGTTAGTTAACCTAGATAGTCCAATTGCCCGTTAGCTAACCTAGATAGTCGAAGTGTCCGCTAGTTAACCTATATAGTCCAAGTGCCCGTTCGTTAACCTAGATAGTCCAAGTGCCCGCTATGTAACCTAGACAGTCCAAGTGCCCGCTAGGTTACCTACATTGTCCAAGTGCACGTTCGTTAACCTAGATAGTCCAAGTGCCCGCTGGTAACCTACATAGTCCAAGGGCCCGCTAGGTAACCTTGATAGTCCAAATGCCTTCTAGTTAACCTACGTAGTCCAAGTGCCCGCTAGATAACCTACATAGTCCAAGTGCCCACTAGGTAACCTAAATAATCCAAATGCCCCCTAGGGAAACTGCATAGTCCAAGAGCCCGTTAGTTAACCTAGATAGTCCAAGTGCCCGCTAGTAAACCTAGATAGTCCAAGGGCCTGCTAGTTAACCTAGATAGTCCAAGTGCCCGCTAGTTAACCTAAATCGTCCAAATGTCCGCTAGGAAACCTAGATAGTCCAAGTGCCTGATAGCTAACCTACATAGTCTAAGTGTCCGTTCGTTAACGTAGATAGTCCAAGTACCCATTGGGTAACCTACATAGTCCAAGTGCCCAGTGGGTAACCTACATAGTCCAAGTGCCCGCTAGTTAACCTACATAGTCCAAGTGCTTTCTAGGGAGCCTACATAGTCCACGTGACCGCTAGGGAACCTACATAGTCCAAGTGCCCGTTAGGGAACCTACATATTCCAAGTACCCGCTTGTTAACCTAGATAGTCCAAGTGCCCCCTAGTAAACCTACATAATCCATGGGCCCGCTAGTTAACCTACATAGTGCAAGGGCCCGCTAGTTAACCTAGATCGTGCAAGTGTCCGCTAGTTAACCTACATAGTCCAAGTGCCAGCTAGGTAACCTAGATAGTCCAATTGCCCGCTAGGGATCCATCATAATCCAAGTGCCTGCTGGGTAACCTAGATAGTCCAAGTGCCTGCTAGTTAACCTACATAGTCCAAGGGCGCACTAGGTAACGTAGACAGTTAAAGTGACCACTAGGTTACCTACATAGTCCAAATGCCTGTTCGTTAACCTACATAGTCCAAGTGCCCGCTAGGTAACCTATATAGTACAAATGCCCGCTAGGGACCCTAATAGTCCAAGTGCCTGCTAGTTATCCTAGATAGTCCAAGAGCTCGATAGTTAACCTAGATACTCCAAGTACCCGCTAGGAAACGTACATATTCCAAGTGCCCGCTAGTTAACATAGATATTCCAAGTACCCACTAGGAAACGTACATAGTCCAAGTGCCTGCTAGTAACGTACATAGTCCAAGTGCCCTCTAGGTAACGTAGATAGCCCAAGTGCCCGCTAGGGAACGTTCATAGTCCAAGTGCTCGCTAGTTAACCTACATTGTCCAAGTTCCTGCTAGGTAACCTAGATAGTCCAAGTGCCCACTTGTTAACCTACATAGTCCAAGTTCTCCCTAGGTAACCTAGATAGTCCAAGGGCCCGCTAGGTAACCTACATTGTCGTAGTGTCCCCTAGTTATCCTACATTCTCCAAGTATCCGCTAGGGAACCTACATAGTCCAAGTGCCCGCTCTGGAACATACATAGTCCAAGTGCCCGCTTGGAAATCTACATAGTCCAAGGGCCCGCTAGTTAACGTAGATAGTCCAAGTGCCGCTAGTTAATCTACATAGTCCAAGGGTCCGCTAGTTAACCTACATAGTCCAAGTACCCGCTAGTTAACCTAGATCGTCCTAGTGCCCGCTAGGTAACCTACATAGTCCAAGTTCTCCCTAGGTAACCTAGGTAGTCCAAGGGCCCGCTAGGTAACCTACATTGTCCTAGTGTACCCTAGTTAACCTACATTCTCCAAGTGCCTTCTAGGGAACCTACATAGTCCAAGTGCCCGTTAGTTAACCTAGATAGTCCAAGTGCCCGCTAGGTAACCTAGATAGTCCAACAGCCCGGCAGGTAACCTACATACTCCAAGTACCCGCTAGGTAACGTAGATAGTTCAAGTGCCAACTAGGTAACCTAGATAGTCCAAGTGCCCGCTAGGTAACCTACAAAGTCTAAGTGCCCTCTAGGTAACCTATATAGTCCAAATTCCCGCTAGGGAGCCTACATAGTCCAAATGCCCGCTAGGTTACCTAGATAGTCCTAGTGCCCCCTAGTTAACCTACATTCTCCAAGTGCCCGATAGGGAACCTACATAGTCCTAGTGCCCACTAGGTAACCTACATAGTCCAAATGCCCGATAGGGAACCTACATAATGCAAGTGTCCGCTAGGGAACCTACATAGTCCAAGTGCCCGTTAGGTAACCTAGATAGTACAAATGCCCGCCAGGAAACCCACATAGTCCAAGTGCCCGCTAGGGAACTTACATAGTCCAAGTGCCCGCTAGTAACCTATATAGTCCAAGTGCCTGCTAGTTAACCTACATAGTCTAAGTGTCCGCTAGGTAACCTAGAGAGTGCAAGTGCCCGCTAGTTAACCTAGATAGTCCAAGTGCCCGCTAGTAAACCTAGATAGTCCAAGGGCCTGCTAGTTAACCTAGATAGTCCAAGGGCCTGCTAGTTAACCTAGATAGTCCAAGTGCCCGCTAGTTAACCTAAATCATCCAATTGTCCGCTAGGTAACCTACATAGTTCAAGTGCCTGCTAGGTAACCTAGATAGTCCAAGTGCCCGCTAGGTAACCTACAAAGTCTAAGTGCCCTCTAGGTAACCTATATAGTCCAAATTCCCGCTAGGGAGCCTACATAGTCCAAATGCCCGCTAGGTTACCTAGATAGTCCTAGTGCCCCCTAGTTAACCTACATTCTCCAAGTGCCCGATAGGGAACCTACATAGTCCAAGTGCCCACTGGGTAACCTACATAGTCCAAATGCCCGATAGGGAACCTACATAATGCAAGTGTCCGCTAGGGAACCTACATAGTCCAAGTGCCCGTTAGGTAACCTAGATAGTACAAATGCCCGCCAGGAAACCCACATAGTCCAAGTGCCCGCTAGGGAACTTACATAGTACAAGGGCCCGCTAGGGAACCTACATATTCCAAGTGCCCTTTAGTTAACCTAGATAAATCAAGTGCCCGTTAGGTAATCTACAAAGTCTAAGTGCCCGCTAGGTTATCTATATAGTCCAAATGCCCGCTAGGGAACCTACATAGTCCAAGTGCCCGCTAAGTAACCTCGATTATCCAAGTGCCCGCTAGTTAACCTATATCGTCCAAGTGCCCGCTAGTTAACCTACATAGTGCAAGAGCCCGCTAGCTAACCTAGATAGTCCAAGTGCCCGCTAGGGAATCTATATAGGCCAAGTGCTATCTAGGTAACCTAGATAGTCCAAGGGCCCGCTAGTTGACCTACATAGTCCATGTGCCCGCTGGGTAACCTAGATAATCCAAGTGCCCGCTAGATAACCTACAAAGTCTAAGTGCCCGCTAGGTTATCCATATAGTCCAAATGCCCGCTAAGGAACCTACATAGTCCAAGTGCCCGCTAGGTAACCTAGATAATCCAAGTGCCCGCTAGTTAACCAATATCGTCCAAGTGCTCGCTAGTTAACCTACATAGTGCAAGAGCCCGCTAGCTAACCTAGATCGTACAAGTGCCCGCTAGTTAACCTACATAGTCAATGGGCCCGCTAGTTAACCTACATAGTGCAAGAGTCCGCTAGTTAACCTAGATCGTCCAAGTGCCCGCTAGTTAACCTACATAGTCCACGTGCCAGTTAGCTAACCTAGATAGTCCAAGGGCCCGCTAGTTGACCTACATTGTCCAAGTGCCCGCTGGTTAACCTAGAAAATCCAAGTGCCCGCTAGGGAACCTTAATAGTCCAAGTGCCAGCTGGGTAACCTAGATAGTCCAAGTGCCCGCTAGTTAACCTAGATAGTCCTAGTGCCCGTTAGTTTATCTAGATAGATCAAGTGCCCACTAGGGGACGTAATTAGTCCATGTGCCCGCTAGTTAACCTAGATAGTCCAAGGGCCCGCTAGGTAACCTACATTGTCCTAGTGTCCCCTAGTTATCCTACATTCTCCAAGTACCCGCTAGGGAACCTACATAGTCCAAGTGCCGGCTCTGGAACATACATAGTCCAAGTGCCCGCTAGGGAATCTACATAGTCCAAGGGTCCGCTAGTTAACCTACATAGTCCAAGTACCCGCTAGTTTACCTAGATCGTCCTAGTGCCCGCTAGGTAACCTACATAGTCCAAGTTCTCCCTAGGTAACCTAGATAGTCCAAGGGACCGCTAGGTAACCTACATTGTCCTAGTGTCCCCTAGTTAACCTACATTCTCCAAGTGCCTTCTAGGGAACCTACATAGTCCAAGTGCCCGTTAGTTAACCTAGATAGTCCAAGTGCCCGCTAGGTAACCTAGATAGTCCAACAGCCCGGTAGGTAACCTACATACTCCAAGTACCCGCTAGGTAACGTAGATAGTTCAAGTGCCAGCTAGGTAACCTAGATAGTCCAAGTGCCCGCTAGGTAACCTACAAAATCTAAGTGCCCTTTAGGTAATCTATATAGTCCAAATGCCCGCTAGGGAGCCTACATAGTCCAAGTGCCCGCTAGGGAACCTACATAGTCCAAGTGCCCGTTAGTTAACCTAGATAGTCAAAGTGCCTGCTAGGTAACCTAGATAGTCCAAGTGCTCGCTAGGTAACCTACATAGTCCAAGTGCCCGCTTGGTATCCTAAATATTCCAAATGCCCGCTAGGGAAACTACATAGTCCAAGAGCCCGCTAGTTAACCTAGATAGTCCAAGGGCCCCCTAGTTAACATACATAGTCCAAGTGCCCGGTAGTTAACTTACATAGTTCAAGTGTCCGTAGGGTACATACATATTCCAAGTGCCCGCTAGGGAACATACGTAGTCCAAGTGCCTGCTAGTAAACCTACATAATCCATGGGCCCGCTAGTCAACCTACATAGTGCAAGGGCCCGCTAGTTAACCTAGATCGTGCAAGTGTCCGCTAGTTAACCTACATTGTCCAAGTGGCCGCTAGGTAACCTAGATAGTCCAAGTGCCCGCTAGGGATCCTTCATAATCCAAGTGCCTGCTAGGTAACCTAGATAGTCCAAGTGCCCGCTAGTTAACCTAGATAGTCCTAGTGCGCGTTAGTTAACCTAGATAGTCCAAGTGCCCACTAGGGGACGTACATAGTCCAAGTGCCCGCTAGGTAACCTAGATAGTCCAAGTGCCCGCTAGGGATCCTTCATAATCCAAGTGCCTGCTAGGCAACCTAGATAGTCCAAGTTCCCGCTAGGGAACCTATATAGTCCAAGTGCTATCTAGGTAACCTAGATACTTCAAGGGCCCACTAGTTAACCTACATAATCCAAGGGCTCGCTTGTTAACTTTGATAGTCCAAGTGCCCCTTAGTTAACCTAGATCGTCCAAGTGCCCGCTAGTTAACCAAGATCGTCCAAGTACTGGCTAGTTAAACTACATAGTCCAAGGGCCCACTAGTTAACCTAGATCGTCCAAGTTTCCTCTAGTTATCCTACATAGTCAAAGTGACCGCTAAGTAACCTACATAGTGCAAGTGTCTGCTAGGTAAACTACATAGTCCAAGTGCCCGCTAGTTAACATAGATAGTCCAAGTGCCCGCTAGGTAACCTAGAGAGTGCAAGTGCCCGCTAGTTAACCAACATAGTCCAAGTACCCGCTAGGGAACCTAGATAGTCCAAGTGCCCGCTCTGGAACCTACATAGTCCAAGTACCTGCTAGGGACCCTACATAGTCGAAGTGCCCGCTCTGGAACATACATAGTCCAAGTGCCCGCTAGGGAATCTACATAGTCCAAGAGCCTGCTAGTTAACGTAGATAGTCCAAGTGCCGCTAGTTAATTTACAAAGGCCCGCTAGTTAACCTACATAGTCCAAGTACCCGCTAGTTTACCTAGATCGTCCAAGTGCACGCTAGTTAAACTACATATTCCAAGGGCCCGCTACTTAACCTACATAGTCCAAGGGCCCGCTAGTTAACCTACATAGTCCAAGTGCCCGCTAGTTAACCTACATAGTCCAAGTGCCCGCTAGGTATCCTAGACAGTTCAAGTGACCACTAGGTTACCTACATAGTCCAAGTGCCTGTTCGTTAACCTACATAGTCCAAATGCCCGCTAGGGAACCTAGATAGTCCAAGTGCCCGCTCTGGAACCTACATAGTCCAAGTGCCTGCTAGGGACCCTACATAGTCGAAGTGCCCGCTCTGGAACATACATAGTCCAAGTGCCCGCTAGGGAATCTACATAGTCCAAGGGCCCGCAAGTTAACGTAGATAGTCCAAGTGCCGCTAGTTAATCTACAAAGTCCAAAGGCCCGCTAGTTAACCTACATAGTCCAAGTACCCGCTAGTTTACCTAGATCGTCCAAGTGCACGCTAGTTAACCTACATAGTCCAAGGGCCCGCTAGTTAACCTACATAGTCCTAGGGCCCGCTAGTTAACCTACATAGTCCAAGTGCCCGCTAGTTAACCTACATAGTCCAAGTGCCCGCTAGGTATCCTAGACATTTCAAGTGACCACTAGGTTACCTTCATAGTCCAAGTGCCTGTTCGTTAACCTACAAAGTCCAAGTGCCCGCTAGATAACCTAGATCGTCCAAGTGTCCGCTAGTTAACCTACATAGTCAATGGGCCAGCTAATTAAACTACATAGTGCAAGAGCCCGCTAGCTAACCTAGATAATCCAATTGCCCGCTAGTTAACCTATATCTTCCAAGAGCCCGCTAGTTAACCTAGATCGTGCAAATGTCCGCTAGTTAACCTACATAGTCCACGTGCCAGTTAGCTAACCTAGATAGTCCAAGGGCCCGCTAGGTGACCTACATAGTCCAAGTGCCCGGTGGGTAACCTAGATAATCCAAGTGCCCGCTAGTTAACATTGATCATCCAAGTGCCCGCTAGTTAACCTAGATAGTCCAAGTGCATGCTAGTTAACCTAGATAGTCCAAGTGCCCTCTAGTTAACCTAGATCGTCCAAGTGCCCGCTAGTTAACCTACATAGTCCAAGGGCCCGCTAGTTAACCTACATAGTCCAAGGTCCGCTAGTTAACCTAGATAGTCCAAGTGCTCGCTAGTTACCCTACATAGTACGAGGGCCCACTAGTTGACCTAGATTTTCCAAGTGCCCGCTAGTTAAACTAGATGGTACAAGTGCCCGCTAGGTAACCTAAGTAGTCCAAATGTCCGATAGGGATCCTACATAGTCCAAGTGCCCGCTAGGGAACCTACATAGTCCAAGTGCCCGTTAGTTAACCTAGATAGTCAAAGTGCCTGCTAGGTAACCTAGATAGTCCAAGTGCTCGCTAGGTAACCTATAGTCCAAGTGCCCGCTTGGTAACCTAAATATTCCAAATGCCCGCTAGGGAAACTACATAGTCCAAGTGCCCGCTAGTTAACCTAGATAGTCCAAGGGCCCCCTAGTTAACATACATAGTCCAAGTGCCCGGTAGTTAACTTACATAGTTCAAGTGTCCGTAGGGTACATACATATTCCAAGTGCCCGCTAGGGAACATACATAGTCCAAGTGCCTGCTAGTAAACCTACATAATCCATGGGCCCGCTAGTCAACCTACATAGTGCAAGGGCCCGCTAGTTAACATAGATCGTGCAAGTGTCCGCTAGTTAACCTACATTGTCCAAGTGGCCGCTAGGTAACCTAGATAGTCCAAGTGCCCGCTAGTTAACGTAGATAGTCCTAGTGCGCGTTAGTTAACCTAGATAGTCCAAGTGCCCACTAGGGGACGTACATAGTCCAAGTGCCCGCTAGGTAACCTAGATAGTCCAAGTGCCCGCTAGGGATCCTTCATAATCCAAGTGCCTGCTAGGTAACCTAGATAGTCCAAGTGCCCGCTAGTTAACCTAGATAGTCCTAGTGCGCGTTAGTTAACCTAGATAGTCCAAGTGCCCACTAGGGGACGTACATAGTCCAAGTGCCCGCTAGGTAACCTAGATAGTCCAAGTGCCCGCTAGGGATCCTTCATAATCCAAGTGCCTGCTAGGCAACCTAGATAGTCCAAGTTCCCGCTAGGGAACCTATATAGTCCAAGTGCTATCTAGGTAACCTAGATAGTTCAAGGGCCCACTAGTTAACCTACATAATCCAAGGGCTCGCTTGTTAACTTTGATAGTCCAAGTGCCCCTTAGTTAACCTAGATCGTCCAAGTGCCCGCTAGTTAACCAAGATCGTCCAAGTACTGGCTAGTTAAACTACATAGTCCAAGGGCCCACTAGTTAACCTAGATCGTCCAAGTTTCCTCTAGTTATCCTACATAGTCAAAGTGACCGCTAGGTAACCTACATAGTGCAAGTGTTTGCTAGGTAAACTACATAGTCCAAGTGCCCGCTAGTTAACATAGATAGTCCAAGTGCCCGCTAGGAAAGGTATATAGTCCAAGTGCCCGCTAGGTAACCTAGAGAGTGCAAGTGCCCGCTAGTTAACCAAAATAGTCCAAGTACCCGCTAGGGAACCTAGAGAGTCCAAGTGCCCGCTCTGGAACCTACAAAGTCCAAGTGCCTGCTAGGGACCCTACATAGTCGAAGTGCCCGCTCTGGAACATACATAGTCCAAGTGCCCGCTAGGGAATCTACATAGTCCAAGAGCCCGCTAGTTAACGTAGATAGTCCAAGTGCCGCTAGTTAATCTACAAAATCCAAAGGCCCGCTAGTTAACCTACATAGTCCAAGTACCCGCTAGTTTACCTAGATCGTCCAAGTGCACGCTAGTTAACCTACATATTCCAAGGGCCCGCTAGTTAACCTACATAGTCCAAGGGCCCGCTAGTTAACCTACATAGTCCAAGTGCCCGCTAGTTAACCTACATAGTCCAAGTGCCCGCTAGGTATCCTAGACAGTTCAAGTGACCACTAGGTTACCTACATAGTCCAAGTGCCTGTTCTTTAACCTACATAGTCCAAGTGCCCGCTAGGGAACCTAGATAGTCCAAGTGCCCGCTCTGGAACATACATAGTCCAAGTGCCCGCTAGGGAATCTACATAGTCCAAGGGCCCCCTAGTTAACGTAGATAGTCCAAGTGCCGCTAGTTAATCTACAAAGTCCAAAGGCCCGCTAGTTAACCTACATAGTCCAAGTACCCGCTAGTTTACCTAGATCGTCCAAGTGCACGCTAGTTAACCTACATAGTCCAAGGGCCCGCTAGTTAACCTACATAGTCCAAGTGCCCGCTAGTTAACCTACATAGTCCAAGTGCCCGCTAGGTATCCTAGACAGTTCAAGTGACCACTAGGTTACCTACATAGTCCAAGTGCATGTTCGTTAACCTACATAGTCCAAGTGCCCGCTAGGGAACCTAGATAGTCCAAGTGCCCGCTCTGGAAGCTACATAGTCCAAGTGCCTGCTAGGGACCCTACATAGTCGAAGTGCCCGCTCTGGAACATACATAGTCCAAGTGCCCGCTAGGGAATCTACATAGTCCAAGGGCCCGCTAGTTAACGTAGATAGTCCAAGTGCCGCTAGTTAATCTACAAAGTCCAAAGGCCCGCTAGTTAACTTACATAGTCCTAGTACCCGCTAGTTTACCTAGATCGTCCAAGTGCACGCTAGTTAACCTACATAGTCCAAGGGCCCGCTAGTTAACCTACATAGTCCAAGGGCCCGCTAGTTAACCTACATAGTCCAAGTGCCCGCTAGTTAACCTACATAGTCCAAGTGCCCGCTAGGTATCCTAGACAGTTCAAGTGACCACTAGGTTACCTACATAGTCCAAGTGCCTGTTCGTTAACCTACATAGTCCAAGTGCCCGCTAGGGAACCTAGATAGTCCAAGTGCCCGCTCTGGAAGCTACATAATCCAAGTGCCTGCTAGGGACCCTACATAGTCGAAGTGCCCGCTCTGGAACATACATAGTCCAAGTGCCCGCTAGGGAATCTACATAGTCCAAGGGCCCGCTAGTTAACGTAGATAGTCCAAGTGCCGCTAGTTAATCTACAAAGTCCAAAGGCCCGCTAGTTAACCTACATAGTCCAAGTACCCGCTAGTTTACCTAGATCGTCCAAGTGCACGCTAGTTAACCTACATAGTCCAAGGGCCCGCTAGTTAACCTACATAGTCCAAGGGCCCGCTAGTTAACCTACATAGTCCAAGTGCCCGCTAGGTATCCTAGACAGTTCAAGTGACCACTAGGTTAACCTACATAGTCCAAGTGCCTGTTCGTTAACCTACAAAGTCCATGTGCCCGCTAGATAACCTAGATCGTCCAAGTGTCCGCTAGTTAACCTACATAGTCAATGGGCCCGCTAATTAAACTACATAGTGCAAGAGCCCGCAAGCTAACCTAGATAATCCAATTGCCCGCTAGTTAACCTATATCGTCCAAGTGCCTGCTAGTTAACCTAGATCGTCCAAGTACCCGCTAGTTAACCTAGATCGTCCAAGTGCCCGCTAGTTAACCTACATAGTCAATGGGCCCGCTAGTTAACCTAAATAGTGCAAGAGCCCGCTAGTTAACCTAGATCGTGCAAATGTCCGCTAGTTAACCTACATAGTCCACGTGCCAGTTAGCTAACCTAGATAGTCCAAGGGCCCGCTATGTGACCTACATAGTCCAAGTGCCCGCTGGGTAACCTAGATAATCCAAGTGCCCGCTAGTTAACATTGATCATCCAAGTGCCCGCTAGTTAACCTAGATAGTCCAAGTGCATGCTAGTTAACCTAGATAGTCCAAGTGCCCTCTAGTTAACCTAGATCGTCCAAGTGCCCGCTAGTTAACCTACATAGTCCAAGGGCCCGCTAGTTAACCTACATAGTCCAAGGTCCGCTAGTTCACCTAGATAGTCCAAGTGCTCGCTAGTTACCCTACATAGTACGAGGGCCCACTAGTTGACCTAGATTTTCCAAGTGCCCGCTAGTTAACCTAGATGGTACAAGTGCCCGCTAGGTAACCTAAGTAGTCCAAATGTCCGATAGGGATCCTACATAGTCCAAGTGCCCGCTAGGGAACCTACATAGTCCAAGTGCCCGTTAGTTAACCTAGATAGTCAAAGTGCCTGCTAGGTAACCTAGATAGTCCAAGTGCTCGCTCGGTAACCTACATAGTCCAAGTGCCCGCTTGGTAACCTAAATATTCCAAATGCCCGCTAGGGAAACTACATAGTCCAAGTGCCCGCTAGTTAACCTAGATAGTCCAAGGGCCCCCTAGTTAACATACATAGTCCAAGTGCCCGGTAGTTAACTTACATAGTTCAAGTGTCCGTAGGGTACATACATATTCCAAGTGCCCGCTAGGGAACATACATAGTCCAAGTGCCTGCTAGTAAACCTACATAATCCATGGGCCCGCTAGTCAACCTACATAGTGCAAGGGCCCGCTAGTTAACATAGATCGTGCAAGTGTCCGCTAGTTAACCTACATTGTCCAAGTGGCCGCTAGGTAACCTAGATAGTCCAAGTGCCCGCTAGTTAACGTAGATAGTCCTAGTGCGCGTTAGTTAACCTAGATAGTCCAAGTGCCCACTAGGGGACGTACATAGTCCAAGTGCCCGCTAGGTAACCTAGATAGTCCAAGTGCCCGCTAGGGATCCTTCATAATCCAAGTGCCTGCTAGGTAACCTAGATAGTCCAAGTGCCCGCTAGTTAACCTAGATAGTCCTAGTGCGCGTTAGTTAACCTAGATAGTCCAAGTGCCCACTAGGGGACGTACATAGTCCAAGTGCCCGCTAGGTAACCTTGATAGTCCAAGTGCCCGCTAGGGATCCTTCATAATCCAAGTGCCTGCTAGGCAACCTAGATAGTCCAAGTTCCCGCTAGGGAACCTATATAATCCAAGTGCTATCTAGGTAACCTAGATAGTTCAAGGGCCCACTAGTTAACCTACATAATCCAAGGGCTCGCTTGTTAACTTTGATAGTCCAAGTGCCCCTTAGTTAACCTAGATCGTCCAAGTGCCCGCTAGTTAACCAAGATCGTCCAAGTACTGGCTAGTTAAACTACATAGTCCAAGGGCCCACTAGTTAACCTAGATCGTCCAAGTTTCCTCTAGTTATCCTACATAGTCAAAGTGACCGCTAGGTAACCTACATAGTGCAAGTGTTTGCTAGGTAAACTACATAGTCCAAGTGCCCGCTAGTTAACATAGATAGTCCAAGTGCCCGCTAGGAAAGGTATATAGTCAAAGTGCCCGCTAGGTAACCTAGAGAGTGCAAGTGCCCGCTAGTTAACCAAAATAGTCCAAGTACCCGCTAGGGAACCTAGAGAGTCCAAGTGCCCGCTCTGGAACCTACAAAGTCCAAGTGCCTGCTAGGGACCCTACATAGTCGAAGTGCCCGCTCTGGAACATACATAGTCCAAGTGCCCGCTAGGGAATCTACATAGTCCAAGAGCCCGCTAGTTAACGTAGATAGTCCAAGTGCCGCTAGTTAATCTACAAAGTCCAAAGGCCCGCTAGTTAACCTACATAGTCCAAGTACCCGCTAGTTTACCTAGATCGTCCAAGTGCACGCTAGTTAACCTACATATTCCAAGGGCCCGCTAGTTAACCTACATAGTCCAAGGGCCCGCTAGTTAACCTACATAGTCCAAGTGCCCGCTAGTTAACCTACATAGTCCAAGTGCCCGCTAGGTATCCTAGACAGTTCAAGTGACCACTAGGTTACCTACATAGTCCAAGTGCCTGTTCGTTAACCTACATAGTCCAAGTGCCCGCTAGGGAACCTAGATAGTCCAAGTGCCCGCTCTGGAACATACATAGTCCAAGTGCCCGCTAGGGAATCTACATAGTCCAAGGGCCCCCTAGTTAACGTAGATAGTCCAAGTGCCGCTAGTTAATCTACAAAGTCCAAAGGCCCGCTAGTTAACCTACATAGTCCAAGTACCCGCTAGTTTACCTAGATCGTCCAAGTGCACGCTAGTTAACCTACATAGTCCAAGGGCCCGCTAGTTAACCTACATAGTCCAAGTGCCCGCTAGTTAACCTACATAGTCCAAGTGCCCGCTAGGTATCCTAGACAGTTCAAGTGACCACTAGGTTACCTACATAGTCCAAGTGCCTGTTCGTTAACCTACATAGTCCAAGTGCCCGCTAGGGAACCTAGATAGTCCAAGTGCCCGCTCTGGAAGCTACATAGTCCAAGTGCCTGCTAGGGACCCTACATAGTCGAATTGCCCGCTCTGGAACATACATAGTCCAAGTGCCCGCTAGGGAATCTACATAGTCCAAGGGCCCGCTAGTTAACGTAGATAGTCCAAGTGCCGCTAGTTAATCTACAAAGTCCAAAGGCCCGCTAGTTAGCTTACATAGTCCAAGTACCCGCTAGTTTACCTAGATCGTCCAAGTGCACGCTAGTTAACCTACATAGTCCAAGGGCCCGCTAGTTAACCTACATAGTCCAAGGGCCCGCTAGTTAACCTACATAGTCCAAGTGCCCGCTAGTTAACCTACATAGTCCAAGTGCCCGCTAGGTATCCTAGACAGTTCAAGTGACCACTAGGTTACCTACATAGTCCAAGTGCCTGTTCGTTAACCTACATAGTCCAAGTGCCCGCTAGGGAACCTAGATAGTCCAAGTGCCCGCTCTGGAAGCTACATAGTCCAAGTGCCTGCTAGGGACCCTACATAATCGAAGTGCCCGCTCTGGAACATACATAGTCCAAGTGCCCGCTAGGGAATCTACATAGTCCAAGGGCCCGCTAGTTAACGTAGATAGTCCAAGTGCCGCTAGTTAATCTACAAAGTCCAAAGGCCCGCTAGTTAACCTACATAGTCCAAGTACCCGCTAGTTTACCTAGATCGTCCAAGTGCACGCTAGTTAACCTACATAGTCCAAGGGCCCGCTAGTTAACCTACATAGTCCAAGGGCCCGCTAGTTAACCTACATAGTCCAAGTGCCCGCTAGGTATCCTAGACAGTTCAAGTGACCACTAGGTTACCTACATAGTCCAAGTGCCTGTTCGTTAACCTACAAAGTCCAAGTGCCCGCTAGATAACCTAGATCGTCCAAGTGTCCGCTAGTTAACCTACATAGTCAATGGGCCCGCTAATTAAACTACATAGTGCAAGAGCCCGCAAGCTAACCTAGATAATCCAATTGCCCGCTAGTTAACCTATATCGTCCAAGTGCCTGCTAGTTAACCTAGATCGTCCAAGTGCCCGCTAGTTAACCTACATAGTCAATGGGCCCGCTAGTTAACCTAAATAGTGCAAGAGCCCGCTAGTTAACCTAGATCATGCAAATGTCCGCTAGTTAACCTACATAGTACACGTGCCAGTTAGCTAACCTAGATAGTCCAAGGGCCCGCTAGTTGACCTACATAGTCCAAGTGCCCGCTGGGTAACCTAGATAATCCAAGTGCCCGCTAGTTAACATTGATCATCCAAGTGCCCGCTAGTTAACCTAGATAGTCCAAGTGCATGCTAGTTAACCTAGATAGTCCAAGTGCCCTCTAGTTAACCTAGATCGTCCAAGTGCCCGCTAGTTAACCTACATAATCCAAGGGCCCTCTAGTTAACCTACATAGTCCAAGGTCCGCTAGTTAACCTAGATAGTCCAAGTGCTCGCTAGTTACCCTACATAGTACGAGGGCCCACTAGTTGACCTAGATATTCCAAGTGCCCGCTAGTTAACCTAGATGGTACAAGTGCCCGCTAGGTAACCTAAGTAGTCCAAATGTCCGATAGGGATCCTACATAGTCCAAGTGCCCGCTGGGTAACCTAGATAATCCAAGTGCCCGCTAGTTAACATTGATCATCCAAGTGCCCGCTAGTTACCCTAGATAGTCCAAGTGCACGCTAGTTAACCTAGATAGTCCAAGTGCCCTCTAGTTAACCTAGATCATCCAAATGCCCGCTAGTTAACCTACATAGTCCAAGTACCCGCTAGTTTACCTAGATCGTCCAAGTGCACGCTAGTTAACCTACATAGTCCAAGGGCCCGCTAGTTAACCTACATAGTCCAAGGGCCCGCTAGTTAACCTACATAGTCCAAGTGCCCGCTAGGTTTCCTAGACAGTTCAAGTGACCACTAGGTTAACCTACATAGTCCAAGTGCCTGTTCGTTAACCTACAAAGTCCATGTGCCCGCTAGATAACCTAGATCGTCCAAGTGTCCGCTAGTTAACCTACATAGTCAATGGGCCCGCTAATTAAACTACATAGTGCAAGAGCCCGCAAGCTAACCTAGATAATCCAATTGCCCGCTAGTTAACCTATATCGTCCAAGTGCCTGCTAGTTAACCTAGATCGTCCAAGTACCCGCTAGTTAACCTAGATCGTCCAAGTGCCCGCTAGTTAACCTACATAGTCAATGGGCCCGCTAGTTAACCTAAATAGTGCAAGAGCCCGCTAGTTAACCTAGATCGTGCAAATGTCCGCTAGTTAACCTACATAGTCCACGTGCCAGTTAGCTAACCTAGATAGTCCAAGGGCCCGCTATGTGACCTACATAGTCCAAGTGCCCGCTGGGTAACCTAGATAATCCAAGTGCCCGCTAGTTAACATTGATCATCCAAGTGCCCGCTAGTTAACCTAGATAGTCCAAGTGCATGCTAGTTAACCTAGATAGTCCAAGTGCCCTCTAGTTAACCTAGATCGTCCAAGTGCCCGCTAGTTAACCTACATAGTCCAAGGGCCCGCTAGTTAACCTACATAGTCCAAGGTCCGCTAGTTCACCTAGATAGTCCAAGTGCTCGCTAGTTACCCTACATAGTACGAGGGCCCACTAGTTGACCTAGATTTTCCAAGTGCCCGCTAGTTAACCTAGATGGTACAAGTGCCCGCTAGGTAACCTAAGTAGTCCAAATGTCCGATAGGGATCCTACATAGTCCAAGTGCCCGCTAGGGAACCTACATAGTCCAAGTGCCCGTTAGTTAACCTAGATAGTCAAAGTGCCTGCTAGGTAACCTAGATAGTCCAAGTGCTCGCTCGGTAACCTACATAGTCCAAGTGCCCGCTTGGTAACCTAAATATTCCAAATGCCCGCTAGGGAAACTACATAGTCCAAGTGCCCGCTAGTTAACCTAGATAGTCCAAGGGCCCCCTAGTTAACATACATAGTCCAAGTGCCCGGTAGTTAACTTACATAGTTCAAGTGTCCGTAGGGTACATACATATTCCAAGTGCCCGCTAGGGAACATACATAGTCCAAGTGCCTGCTAGTAAACCTACATAATCCATGGGCCCGCTAGTCAACCTACATAGTGCAAGGGCCCGCTAGTTAACATAGATCGTGCAAGTGTCCGCTAGTTAACCTACATTGTCCAAGTGGCCGCTAGGTAACCTAGATAGTCCAAGTGCCCGCTAGTTAACGTAGATAGTCCTAGTGCGCGTTAGTTAACCTAGATAGTCCAAGTGCCCACTAGGGGACGTACATAGTCCAAGTGCCCGCTAGGTAACCTAGATAGTCCAAGTGCCCGCTAGGGATCCTTCATAATCCAAGTGCCTGCTAGGTAACCTAGATAGTCCAAGTGCCCGCTAGTTAACCTAGATAGTCCTAGTGCGCGTTAGTTAACCTAGATAGTCCAAGTGCCCACTAGGGGACGTACATAGTCCAAGTGCACGCTAGGTAACCTTGATAGTCCAAGTGCCCGCTAGGGATCCTTCATAATCCAAGTGCCTGCTAGGCAACCTAGATAGTCCAAGTTCCCGCTAGGGAACCTATATAATCCAAGTGCTATCTAGGTAACCTAGATAGTTCAAGGGCCCACTAGTTAACCTACATAATCCAAGGGCTCGCTTGTTAACTTTGATAGTCCAAGTGCCCCTTAGTTAACCTAGATCGTCCAAGTGCCCGCTAGTTAACCAAGATCGTCCAAGTACTGGCTAGTTAAACTACATAGTCCAAGGGCCCACTAGTTAACCTAGATCGTCCAAGTTTCCTCTAGTTATCCTACATAGTCAAAGTGACCGCTAGGTAACCTACATAGTGCAAGTGTTTGCTAGGTAAACTACATAGTCCAAGTGCCCGCTAGTTAACATAGATAGTCCAAGTGCCCGCTAGGAAAGGTATATAGTCAAAGTGCCCGCTAGGTAACCTAGAGAGTGCAAGTGCCCGCTAGTTAACCAAAATAGTCCAAGTACCCGCTAGGGAACCTAGAGAGTCCAAGTGCCCGCTCTGGAACCTACAAAGTCCAAGTGCCTGCTAGGGACCCTACATAGTCGAAGTGCCCGCTCTGGAACATACATAGTCCAAGTGCCCGCTAGGGAATCTACATAGTCCAAGAGCCCGCTAGTTAACGTAGATAGTCCAAGTGCCGCTAGTTAATCTACAAAGTCCAAAGGCCCGCTAGTTAACCTACATAGTCCAAGTACCCGCTAGTTTACCTAGATCGTCCAAGTGCACGCTAGTTAACCTACATATTCCAAGGGCCCGCTAGTTAACCTACATAGTCCAAGGGCCCGCTAGTTAACCTACATAGTCCAAGTGCCCGCTAGTTAACCTACATAGTCCAAGTGCCCGCTAGGTATCCTAGACAGTTCAAGTGACCACTAGGTTACCTACATAGTCCAAGTGCCTGTTCGTTAACCTACATAGTCCAAGTGCCCGCTAGGGAACCTAGATAGTCCAAGTGCCCGCTCTGGAACATACATAGTCCAAGTGCCCGCTAGGGAATCTACATAGTCCAAGGGCCCCCTAGTTAACGTAGATAGTCCAAGTGCCGCTAGTTAATCTACAAAGTCCAAAGGCCCGCTAGTTAACCTACATAGTCCAAGTACCTGCTAGTTTACCTAGATCGTCCAAGTGCACGCTAGTTAACCTACATAGTCCAAGGGCCCGCTAGTTAACCTACATAGTCCAAGTGCCCGCTAGTTAACCTACATAGTCCAAGTGCCCGCTAGGTATCCTAGACAGTTCAAGTGACCACTAGGTTACCTACATAGTCCAAGTGCCTGTTCGTTAACCTACATAGTCCAAGTGCCCGCTAGGGAACCTAGATAGTCCAAGTGCCCGCTCTGGAAGCTACATAGTCCAAGTGCCTGCTAGGGACCCTACATAGTCGAATTGCCCGCTCTGGAACATACATAGTCCAAGTGCCCGCTAGGGAATCTACATAGTCCAAGGGCCCGCTAGTTAACGTAGATAGTCCAAGTGCCGCTAGTTAATCTACAAAGTCCAAAGGCCCGCTAGTTAACTTACATAGTCCAAGTACCCGCTAGTTTACCTAGATCGTCCAAGTGCACGCTAGTTAACCTACATAGTCCAAGGGCCCGCTAGTTAACCTACATAGTCCAAGGGCCCGCTAGTTAACCTACATAGTCCAAGTGCCCGCTAGTTAACCTACATAGTCCAAGTGCCCGCTAGGTATCCTAGACAGTTCAAGTGACCACTAGGTTACCTACATAGTCCAAGTGCCTGTTCGTTAACCTACATAGTCCAAGTGCCCGCTAGGGAACCTAGATAGTCCAAGTGCCCGCTCTGGAAGCTACATAGTCCAAGTGCCTGCTAGGGACCCTACATAATCGAAGTGCCCGCTCTGGAACATACATAGTCCAAGTGCCCGCTAGGGAATCTACATAGTCCAAGGGCCCGCTAGTTAACGTAGATAGTCCAAGTGCCGCTAGTTAATCTACAAAGTCCAAAGGCCCGCTAGTTAACCTACATAGTCCAAGTACCCGCTAGTTTACCTAGATCGTCCAAGTGCACGCTAGTTAACCTACATAGTCCAAGGGCCCGCTAGTTAACCTACATAGTCCAAGGGCCCGCTAGTTAACCTACATAGTCCAAGTGCCCGCTAGGTATCCTAGACAGTTCAAGTGACCACTAGGTTACCTACATAGTCCAAGTGCCTGTTCGTTAACCTACAAAGTCCAAGTGCCCGCTAGATAACCTAGATCGTCCAAGTGTCCGCTAGTTAACCTACATAGTCAATGGGCCCGCTAATTAAACTACATAGTGCAAGAGCCCGCAAGCTAACCTAGATAATCCAATTGCCCGCTAGTTAACCTATATCGTCCAAGTGCCTGCTAGTTAACCTAGATCGTCCAAGTGCCCGCTAGTTAACCTACATAGTCAATGGGCCCGCTAGTTAACCTAAATAGTGAAAGAGCCCGCTAGTTAACCTAGATCATGCAAATGTCCGCTAGTTAACCTACATAGTACACGTGCCAGTTAGCTAACCTAGATAGTCCAAGGGCCCGCTAGTTGACCTACATAGTCCAAGTGCCCGCTGGGTAACCTAGATAATCCAAGTGCCCGCTAGTTAACATTGATCATCCAAGTGCCCGCTAGTTAACCTAGATAGTCCAAGTGCATGCTAGTTAACCTAGATAGTCCAAGTGCCCTCTAGTTAACCTAGATCGTCCAAGTGCCCGCTAGTTAACCTACATAATCCAAGGGCCCTCTAGTTAACCTACATAGTCCAAGGTCCGCTAGTTAACCTAGATAGTCCAAGTGCTCGCTAGTTACCCTACATAGTACGAGGGCCCACTAGTTGACCTAGATATTCCAAGTGCCCGCTAGTTAACCTAGATGGTACAAGTGCCCGCTAGGTAACCTAAGTAGTCCAAATGTCCGATAGGGATCCTACATAGTCCAAGTGCCCGCTGGGTAACCTAGATAATCCAAGTGCCCGCTAGTTAACATTGATCATCCAAGTGCCCGCTAGTTACCCTAGATAGTCCAAGTGCACGCTAGTTAACCTAGATAGTCCAAGTGCCCTCTAGTTAACCTAGATCATCCAAATGCCCGCTAGTTAACCTACATAGTCCAAGGTCCGCTAGTTAACCTAGATAGTCCAAGTGCTCGCTAGTTACCCTACATAGTACGAGGGCCCACTAGTTGACCTAGATATTCCAAGTGCCCTCTAGTTAACCTAGATGGTACAAGTGCCCGCTAGGTAACCTAAGTAATCCAAATGTCCGATAGGGATCCTACATAGTCCAAGTGCCCGCTAGGAAACCTAGAATCCAAGTGCTCGCTAGTTAACCTACATAGTCCAAGTGCCCGCTATGTAACCTAGATAGTCAAAGTGCCCGTTAGGTAACCTAGATAGTCCAAGTTCCCGCTAGGTAACCTAGATAGTCCAAGTGCCCGTTACCTAACCTAGATAGTCCAAGTGCCCGCTAGGCAACCTACATAGCCCAAGAGCCCGTTCGTTAACCTAGAAGTCCAAGTGCCCGTTAGGTAACCTAGACAGTCCAAGTGTCCGCTAGGTTACCTGCATATTCCAAGTGCCCTTTCGTTAACCTAGATAGTCCAAGTGCCCACTAGGTAACCTACATAGTCCAAGTGCCCGCTAGGTAACGTATATACTCCAAGTGCCCGCTAGGTAACCCAGATAGTCCAAGGGCCCGCTAGTTAACCTACGTAGTCCAAGGGCTCACTTGTTAACTTTGATAGTCCAACTGCCCGCTAGTTAACCTAGATCGTCCAAGTGCCCGCTAGTTAACCTAGATTGTCCAAGTGCCCGCTAGTTAACCTACATAGTCCAAGGGCCCACTAGTTAACCTAGATAGTCCAAGTGTCCTCTAGTTAATCTACATAGTCCAAGTGCCCGCTAGTTAAAATATATATACCAAGTGCCCGCTACGTAACCTAGATATTCCAAGGGCACGCTAGTTAACCTATATCGTCCAAGTGCCCGCTAGGCAACCTTGATAGTCCAAGTGCCCGCTAAGGAACCTACATAGTCCAAGTGCATGCTAGTTAACCTAGATAGTCCAAGTGCCCGCTAGTTAACCTAGATAGTCCAAGTGCCTCCTAGGTAACCTACATAGAGCAAGTGTCCGCTAGTTAACCTACATATTCCAAGTGCCCGCTAGTTAACAAAAATAGCCCAACTGCCCGCTAGGGAACGTACATAGTCCAAGTGCCCGCTAGGTAACCTAGATACAGCAAGTGCCCGCTAGTTAACCTAGATAGTTCAAGTACCCGCTAGGTACCCTAGATCGCCCAAGGGCCCCCTAGTTAGACTACATAGTCCAAGTGCCCGCTAGGTGACCTAGATAGTCCAAGTGCCTGTTAGGTAACCTAGATAGTCCAAGTGCCCTTTAGGGAATCTAGATAGTCCAAGGGCCCGCTAGTAAACCTACATAGTCCATGGGCCCGCTAGTTAACCTTCATAGTGCAAGAGTCCGCTACTTAACGTAAATATTCCAAGTGCTCACTAGTTAACCTACATAATCTAAGTGCCCGTTACCTAACCTAGATAGTCCAAGGGCCCGCTAGTTGACCTACATAGTCCAAGTGCCAGCTAGGTAACATAGATAGTCCAAGTGCCCTTTAGGGAATCTAGATAGTCCAAAGGCCCGCTAGTAAACCTACATAGTCCATGGGCCCGCTTGTTAACCTTCATAGTGCAAGTGTCCGCTACTTAACATACATATTCCAAGTGCTCACTAGTTAACCTACATAATCTAAGTGCCCGTTAGCTAACCTAGATAGTCCAAGGGCCCGCTAGTTGACCTACATAGTCCAAGTACCAGCTAGGTAACCTAGATAGTACAAGTGCCCGCTAGAGAACCTAGATAGTCCAAGTGCCTGTTAGCTAACCTAGATAGTCCAAGTGGCGGCTAGGTAACCTACATAGTCCAAGTGCCCGTTGGTTAACCTAGATAATCCAAGTGCCCACTAGGTAACCTAGACAGTCCAAGTGCCCGCTAGTTAACCTACATAAGCCAAGTGCCCGATAGGGAACCTACATAATCCAAGTGCCCGCTAGGCAACCTACATAGTCCAAGTGCCCGTTAGTTAACCTAGATAGTCATGGTGCCTGCTAGGTAACCTACATAGTCCAAGTGCCCGCTAGGTAACCTACATAGTCCAAGTGCCCGCTAGGTTACCTAAATTGTCCAAATGCCCGCTAGGGAAACTTCATAGTCCAAGTGCCCGCTAGTTAACCTAGATAGTCCAAGTGCGTGCTAGTAAACCTACATAATCCATGGGCCCGCTAGTTAACCTACATAGTGCAAGGGCCCGCTAGTTAACCTACATCGTCCAAGGGCCCGCTAGTTAACCTATATAGTCCAAGTGCCCGCTAGTTAACCTACATAGTCCAAGTGCCCGCTAGGTAACCTACATAGTCCAAGTGCCCGCTAGGTTACCTAAATTGTCCAAATGCCCGCTAGGGAAACTTCATAGTCCAAGTGCCCGCTAGTTAACCTAGATAGTCCAAGTGTGTGCTAGTAAACCTACATAATCCATGGGCCCACTAGTTAACCTACATAGTGCAAGGGCCCGCTAGTTAACCTACATCGTCCAAGGGCCCGCTAGTTAACCTTTATAGTCCAAGTGCCCGCTAGTTAACCTACATAGTCCAAGTGCCCGCTAGGTAACCTAGACAGTTCAAGTGACCACTAGGTTACCTACATAGTCCAAGTGCCCGTTCGTTAACCTACAAAGTCCAAGTGCCCGCTAGGGGCCCTAAGAGTCCAAATGCCCGCTAGTTAACCTAGATAGTCCAAGTGCTCGCTAGTTAACCTAGATAGTCCAAGTGCCCCTTAGTTAACCTAGATAGACCAAGTGCCC
This sequence comes from Tenrec ecaudatus, assembly GCF_050624435.1. Classification (NCBI taxonomy): domain Eukaryota; kingdom Metazoa; phylum Chordata; class Mammalia; order Afrosoricida; family Tenrecidae; genus Tenrec; species Tenrec ecaudatus. The sequence continues at coordinate 56,579 of NW_027457630.1, read as the reverse complement.
GCTAGGTAACTTAGATAGTCCAAGTGCCCGCTAGGGAACGAACATTGTCCAAGTGCCCGCTAGGTAACCTAGATAGTCCACGTGCCCGCTAGTTAACCTACGTAGTCCAGGTTCCCCCTAGGTAACCTAGATAGTACTAAGGCCCGCTAGGTAACCTACATTGTCCTAGTGCCCCCTAGTTAACCTACATTCTCCAAGTGCCCTATAGGGAACCTACATAGTCCAAATGCCCACTAGTTAACCTACATAGTCCAAGTGCCCGATAGGGAACCTATATAATCCAAGTGCCCGCTAGGGAACCTACAGAGTCCAAGTGCCCGTTAGGTAACCTAGATAGTCCAAGTGCCCGCTAGGTAAACTACATAGTGCAAGTGTCCGCTAGTTAACCTAAGTAGTCCAAGGGCCCGCTAGTTAACATACATAGTCCAAGTGCCCGGTAGTTAACTTACATAGTACAAGTGTCCGTAGGGAACATTCATAGTCCAAGTGCCCGCTAGGGAACCCACAGAGTCGAAGTGCCCGCTAGGGATCCTACGTAGTCCAAGTGCCAGATAGGGAATCTACATAGTCCAAGGGCCCGGTAGTTAACCTACATAGTCCAAATACCCGCTAGTTAACCTAGATCGTCCAAGTGTCCGCTAGTTAACCTACATAGTCCAAGTGCCCGCTAGGGAACCTACATAGTCCAAGTGCCTGCTAGGGAACCTACATAGTCCAAGTGCCCGCTCTGGAACATACATAGTCCAAGTACCCGCTAGGGAATCTACATAGTCCAAGGGCCCGCTAGTTAACGTATATAGTCCAAGTGCCGCTAGTTAATCTACATAATCCAAGGGCCCGCTAGTTAACCTACATAATCCAAGTACCCGCTAGTTAACCTAGATCGTCCAAGGGCCCGCTAGTTAACCAACATGGTCCAAGGGCCCGCTAGTTATCCTAGATAGTCCAAGTGCTCACTAGTTAACCTTGATAGTCCAAGTGCCCGATAGGGAACCTACATAGTCCAAGTGCCCGCTAGTTAACATAGGTAGTCCAAGTACCCGCTAGGAAACGTCCATAGTCCAAGTGCCCGCTGGGTAACATAGATAATCCAAGTGCCCGCTAGGTAACCTACATAGTCCAAATGCCCGTTAGTTAACCTAGATAGTCCAAGTGCCCACTAGGGGACGTACTTAGTCCATGTGCCCGTTAGCTAACCTAGATAGTCCAAGTGCCCGCTAGTTAACAATGAACATCCAAGTTCCCGCTAGTTAACTTAGATAGTCCAAGTGCCTGCTAGGTAACCTAGATAGTCCAAGTGCCCACTAGTTAACCTACGTAGTGAAAGTTCCCCCTAGGTAACCTAGATCATCCAAGTGCCCGTTAGTTAACCTACATAGTGCAAGAGCCCGCTAGCTAACCTAGAAAATCCAAGTGCGCGCTAGTTAACCTATATCGTCCAAGTGCCCGCTAGTTCACCTAGATCGTCCAAGTGCCCGCTAGTTAACCTACATAGTCAATGGGCCCGCTAGTTATCCTACATAGTGCAAGAGCCCGTTAGTTAACCTAGATCGTGCAAGTGTCCGCTAGTTAACCTACATAGTCCACGTGCCAGTTAGCTAACCTAGATAGTCCAAGGGCCCGCTAGTTGACCTACATAGTCCAAGTGCCGCTAGGGAACCTTCATAGTCCAAGTGCCAGCTAGGTAACCTAGATAGTCCAAGTGCCTGCTAGTTAACCTAGATAGTCCAAGTGCCCACTAGAGGACGTACTTAGTCCATGTGCCCGTTAGCTAACCTAGATAGTCCAAGTGCCCGCTAGTTAACAATGATCATCCAAGTTCCCGCTAGTTAACTTAGATAGTCCATGTGCCTGCTAGGTAACCTAGATAGTCCAAGTGCCCACTAGTTAACCTACGTAGTGAAAGTTCTCCTAGGTAACCTAGATCATCCAAGTGCCCGCTAGTTAACCTACATAGTCAATGGGCCCGCTAGTTAACCTACATAGTGCAAGAGCCTGCTAGCTAACCTAGAAAATCCAAGTGCCCGCTAGTTAACCTATATCGTCCAAGTGCCCGCTAGTTAACCTAGATCGTCCAAGTGCCCGCTAGTTAACCTACATATTCAATGGGCCCGCTAGTTAACCTACATAGTGCAAGAGCCCGCTAGTTAACCTAGATCGTGCAAGTGTCCGCTAGTTAACCTACATAGTCCACATGCCAGTTAGCTAACCTAGATAGTCCAAGGGCAAGCTAGTTGACCTACATAGTCCAAGTGCCACTAGGGAACCTTCATAGTCCAAGTGCCAGCTAAGTAACCTAGATAGTCCAAGTGCCTGCTAGTTAACCTAGATAGTCCTAGTGCCCGTTAGTTTACCTAGATAGTCCAAGTGCGCACTAGGGGACATACTTAGTCCATGTGCCCTTTAGCTAACCTAGATAGTCCAAGTGCCCGCTAGTTAACAATGATCATCCAAGTTCCCGCTAGTTAACTTAGATAGTCCAAGTGCCCTCTAGTTAACCTAGATCGTCCAAGTGCCCGCTAGTTAACCTACATAGTCCAAGGGCCCACTAGTTAACCTACATAGTCCAAGGTCCGCTAGTTAACCTAGATAGTCCAAGTGCTCGCTAGTTAACCTACATAGTACAGGGCCCACTAGTTGACCTAGATAGTCAAAGTGCCCGCTAGTTAACCTAGATAGTCCAAGTATCCGCTATGTAACCTAAGTAGTCCAAATGTCCGATAGGGATCCTACATAGTCCAAGTGCCCGCTAGGTAACCTACATCGTCCAACTGCCCGTTAGTTAACCTAGATAGTCCAAGTGCCCGCTAGGTAACCTAGACTGTCCAAGTACCCGCTAGGTTACCTACATATTCCAAGTGCCCGTTCATTAACCTAGATAGTCCAAGTGCCCGCTAGGAAACCTACATAGACCAAGGGCCCGCTAGGTAACCTAGATAGTTCAAGTGCCCGCTAGGTAACCTAGAGTCCTAGTGCTCGCTAGTTAACCTACATAGTCCAAGTGCCCGCTTTGTAACCTAGATAGTCAAAGTGCCCGTTAGGTAACCTAGATAGTCCAAGGGCCCGCTAGGCAACCTACATAGCCCAAGAGCCCGTTCGTTAACCTAGAAGTCCAAGTGCCCGCTAGGTAACATAGACAGTCCAAGTGCCCGCTAGGTTACCTGCATATTCCAAGTGCCCGTTCGTTAACCTAGATAGTCCAAGTGCCCGCTAGGTAACCTACATAGTCCAAGTGCCCGCTAGGTAACCTATATAGCCCAAGTGCACGCTAGGTAACCCAGATAGTCCAAGGGCCTGCTAGTTAACCTACATAGTCCAAGGGCTCACTTGTTCACTTTGATAGTTCAAGTGCCCGCTAGTTAACCTAGATCGTCCAAGTGCCCACTAGTTAACCTAGATTGTCCAAGTGCTCGCTAGTTAACCTACATAGTCCAAGGGCCCACTAGTTAACCTAGATAGTCCAAGTGTCCTCTAGTTAACCTACATAGTCCAAGTGCCCGCTAGTTAACGTAGATAGTCCAAATGCCCGCTAGGGAACCCACATAGTCCAAATGCCCGCTAGGGAACCTACATAGTCCAAGTGCCCATTAGTTAACCTAGATAGTCCCAGTGCCCGCTTGGTAACTTAGACAATCCAACAGCCCTCTAGGTAACCTACATATTCCAAGAACCCGCTATAACCTAGATAGTTCAAGTGCCAGCTAGGTAACCTAGATAGTTCTTGTGCCGCTAGGTATCCTACAAAGTCTAAGTGCCCGCTACGTTATCTATATAGTCCAAATGCCAGCTAGGGAATCTACATTGTCCAAGGGCCCGCTAGTTAACGTAGATAGTCCAAGTGCCGCTATTTAATCTACATAGTCCAAGGGCCCACTAGTTAACCTACATAATCCAAGTACCCGCTAAAAACCTAGATAGTCCAAGTGCACGCTAGTTAACCTAGATAGTCCAAGTGCCCTCTAGTTAACCTAGATCGTCCAAGTGCCCGCTAAGAAACCTAGATAGTCCAAGTACCCGTTAGCTAACCTAGATAGTCCAATTGCCCGCTATGCAACATACATAGTCCAAGTGCCCGTTCGTTAACCTAGAAGTCCAAGTGCCCGCTAGGTAACCTAGACTCTCCAAGTGCCCGCTAGGTTACCTACATAGTCCAAATGCCCGTTCAGTAACCTAGATAGTGCAAGTGCCCGGTAGTTAACCTACATAGTCCAAGTGCCCGGTAGTTAACTTACATACTTCAAGTGTCCGTAGGGAACATACAGAGTCTAAGTGCCCGCTAGGGAACCTACATTGTCCAAGTGCCCGCTAGGCTATCTACATAGTCCAAGGGCCCGCTAGTTAATGTAGATAGTCCAAGTGCCGCTAGTTAATCTACATAATCCAAGGGCCCGCTAGTTAACCTACATAATCCAAGTACCCGCTAGTTAACCTAGATCGTCCAAGGGCCTGCTAATTAACCTACATCGTCCAAGGGCCCGCTAGTTAACCTAAATATTCCAAGTGCCCGCTGGTTAACCTATATTGTCCAAGGGCCCGCTAGTTAACCCAGATAGTTCAAGTGCCCGCTAGGTATCCTACAAAGTCTAAGTGCCCGCTAGGTTATCTATATAGTCCAAATACCGGCTACAGAACCTACATAGTCCAAGTGCCCGCTAGGTAACCTAGATAATCCAATTGTCCGCTAGTTAACCTATATCGTCCAAATGCCCACTAGTTAACCTAGATCGTCGAAATGCCCGCTAGTTAACCTATATAGTCAATGGGCCTGCTAGTTAACCTACATAGTGCAAGATCCCGCTAGCTAACCTAGATAATCCAAGGGCCCGCTAGTTAACCCATATCGTCCAAGTGTCCGGTAGTTAACCTAGATCCTCCAAGTGCCCGCTAGTTAACATACATAGTCAATGGGCCCGCTAGTTAACCTACAGAGTGCAAGAGCCCGCTAGTTAACCTAGATCATGCAAGTGTCCGCTAGTTAACCTACATAGTCCACGTGCCAGTTAGCTAACCTAAATAGTCCAAGGTCCCGCTAGTTGACCTACATAGTCCAAGTGCCCGCTGGGTAACCTAGATAATCCAAATGCCCCCTAGCGAACCTTCATAGTCCAAGTGCCTCCTAGGTAACCTAGATAGTCCAAGTGCCCACTAGGGGACGTACTTAGTCCATGTGCCCATTAGCTAACCTAGATAGTCCAAATGCCCGCTAGTTAACATTGATCATCCAAGTGCCCGCTAGTTAACCTAGATAGTCCAAGTGCACGCTAGTTAACCTAGATCGTCCAAGTGCCCGCTAGTTAACCTACATAGTACAAGGGCCCACTAGTTGACCTAGATAGTCCAAGTACCCGTTAGCTAACCTAGATAGTCCAATTGCCCGCTATGCAACATACATAGTCCAAGTGCCCGTTCGTTAACCTAGAAGTCCAAGTGCCCGCTAGGTAACCTAGACGCTCCAAGTGCCGCTAGGTTACCTACATAGTCCAAATGCCCGTTCGTTAACCTAGATAGTCCAAGTGCCCGCTAGGTAACATAGACTGTTCAGGTGCCCGCTAGGTTACCTACATAGTCCAAGTGCCCGTTCGTTAACCTAGATAGTCCAAATGCCCGCTAGGAAACCTACATAGTCCAAGGGCCCGCTAGGTAACCTAGCTAATCCAAGTATCCGCTAGATAACCTAGAGTCCAAGTGCTCGCTAGTTAACCTACATAGTCCAAGTGCCCGCTATGGAACCTAGATAGTCAAAGTGCCCGTTAGGTAACCTAGATAGTCCAAGTGCCTGCTAGGTAACTTACATGGTCCAAGTTCCCGCTAGGTAACCTAGATAGTCCAAGTGCACGTTCCCTAACCTAGATAGTCCAAGTGCCCGCTAGGCAACCTACATAGTCCAAGAACCCGTTCGTTAAACTAGAAGTCCAAGTGCCCGCTAGGTAACCTAGACAGTCAAAGTGCCCGCTAGGTTACCTGCATATTCCAAGTGCCCATTCGTTAACCTAGATAGTCCAAGTGCACATTAGGTAACCTAGATAGTCCAAGGGCCCGCTAGTTATCCTACGTAGTACAAGGGCTCACTTGTTCACTTTGCTAGTCCAAGTGCCCGCTAGTTTACCTAGATCTTCCAAGTGCCCGCTAGTTAACCTAGATTGTCCAAGAGCCCGCTAGTTAACCTACATAATCCAAGGGCCCACTAGTTAACCTAGATAGTCCAAGTGTCCTCTAGTTAACCCACATAGTCCAAGTGCCCGCTAGATAACCTATATACCAAGTGCCCGCTACGTAACCTAGATATTCCAAGGGCACGCTAGTTAAACTATATCGTCCAAGTGCCCGCTAGGCAACTTAGATAGTCCAAGTGCCTGCTATGTAACCTACATAGTGCAAGTGTCCGCTAGTTAACCTACATATTCCAAGTGCCCGCTAGTTAACATAGATAGTCCAAGTGCCCGCTAGGGAACGTACATAGTCCAAGTGCCCACTAGGTAACCTAGAGAGTGCAAATGCCCGCTAGTTAACCTAGATAGTTCAAGTACCCGCTAGGTAACCTACATAATCCAAGTGCCCGTTCGTTAACCGAGATAATCCAAGTGTCCACTAGGTAACCTAGACAGTCCAAGTCCCGCTAGTTAACCTACATAGTCTAAGTGCGTGATACGGAACCTACATAATCCAAGTGCCCGCTAGGCAACCTACATAGTCCAAGTGCCCGTTAGTTAACCTAGATAGTCAAAGTGCCTGCTAGGTAACCTAGATAGTCCAAGTGCCTGCTAGGTAACCTACATAGTCCAAGTGACCACTAGGTAACCTAAATAGTCCAAATGCCCGCTAGGGAAACTACATAGTCCAAGTGCCCGCTAGTTAACCTAGATAATCCAAGTGCCTGCTAGTAAACCTACATAATCCATGGGCCCGCTAGTTAGCCTAGATAGTGCAAGTGCCTGCTAGGTAACCTAGATAGTACAAGTGCCCGCTGGGGAACCTAGATAGTACAAGTGCCTGTTAGCTAACCTAGATAATCCAAGTGGCGGCTAGGTAACCTACATAATCCAAGTGCCCGTTCGTTAACCTAGATAATCCAAGTGCCCGCTAGGTTACCTACATAGTCCAAATGCCCGTTCGGTAACCTAGATAGTGCAAGTGCCCGGTAGTTAACCTACATAGTCCAAGTGCCCGGTAGTTAACTTACATACTTCAAGTGTCCGTAGGGAACATACAGAGTCCAAGTGCCCGCTAGGGAACCTACATTGTCCAAGTGCCCGCTAGGCTATCTACATAGTCCAAGGGCCCGCTAGTTAATGTAGATAGTCCAAGTGCCGCTAGTTAATCTACATAGTTCAAGGGCCCGCTAGTTAACCTACATAATCCAAGTACCCGCTAGTTAACCTAGATCGTCCAAGTGTCCGCTAATTAACCTACATAGTACAAGTGCCCGCTAGGGAACCTAGATAGTCCAAGTGCCCGCTCTGGGACCTACATAGTCCAAGTGACTGCTAGGGAACCTACATAGTCCATGTGCCCGCGCTGGAACATACATAGTCCAAGTGCCCGCTAGGGAATCTACATAGTCCAAAGGCCCGCTAGTTAACCTACATAGTCCAAGGGCCAGTTAGTTAACCTACATAGTCCAAGGGCCCGCTATTTAACCTACATCATCCAAGGGCCCGCTAGTTAACCTAGATAGTCCAATGGTCGCTAGTTAACCTACATAGTCCAAGTGCCCGCGAGGTAACCTCGACATTTCAAGTGACCACTAAGTTACCTACATAGTCAAAGTGCCCGTTCGTTAACCTACATAATCCAAGTGCCCGCTAGGTAACCAATATAGACCAAATGCCCGCTAGGGGCCCTAATAGTCCAAATGCCCGCTAGTTAACCTAGATAGTCCAAGTGCTCGCTAGTTAACCTAGATAGTCCAAGTGCCCGCTAGTTAACCTAGATAGACCAAGTGCCCGCTAGTTAACCTAGATAGACCAAGTGCCCGCTAGGGATCCTATCTAGTCCAAGTACCCGCTAGGAAGCGTACATAGTCCAAGTGCCTGTTAGTTAACCTAGATAGTCCCAGTGCCCGCTTGGTAACTTAGATAGTCCAACAGCCCGCTAGGTAACCTACATACTCCAAGAACCCGCTATAACGTAGATAGTTCAAGTGCCAGCTAGGTAACCTAGATAGTTCTTGTGCCGCTAGATAACCTACAAAGTCTAAGTGCCCGCTATGTTATCTATATAGTACAAATGCCCGCTAGGGAATCTACATAGTCCAAGGGCCCGCTAGTTAACATAGATAGTCCAAGTGCCGCTAGTTAATCTACATAGTCCAAGGGCCCGCTAGTTAACCTACATAGTCCAAGTACCCGCTAAAAACCTAGATAGTCCAAGTGCCCTCTAGTTAACCTAGATCGTCCAAATGCCCGCTAAGAATACTAGATAGTCCAAGTGCCCGTTACCTAACCTAGATAGTCCAATTGCCCGCTATGCAACATACATAGTCCAAGTGCCCGTTCGTTAACCTAGAAGTCCAAGTGCCCGCTAGGTAACTTAGATTCTCCAAGTGCCCGCTAGGTTACCTATATAGTCCAAATGCCCGTTCGGTAACCTGGATAGTGCAAGTGCCCGGTAGTTAACCTACATAGTCCAAGTGCCGGCAAGGTAACCTAGATAATCCAAGGGCCCGCTAATTAAACTACATAATCCAAGTGCCCGGTAGTTAACTTACATACTTCAAGTGTCCGTAGGGAACATACAGAGTCTAAGTGCCCGCTAGGGAACCTACATTGTCCAAGTGCCCGCTAGGCTATCTACATAGTCCAAGGGCCCGCTAGTTAATGTAGATAGTCCAAGTGCCGCTAGTTAATCTACATAGTTCAAGGGCCCGCTAGTTAACCTACATAATCCAAGTACCCGCTAAAAACCTAGATAGTCCAAGTGCACGCTAGTTTACCTAGATAGTCCAAGTGCCCTCTAGTTAACCTAGATCGTCCAAATGCCCGAGAAGAAACCTAGATAGTCCAAGTACCCGTTAGCTAACCTAGATAGTCCAATTGCCCGCTATGCAACATACATAGTCCAAGTGCCCGTTCGTTAACCTAGAAGTCCAAGTGCCCGCTAGGTAACCTAGACTCTCCAAGTGCCCGCTAGGTTACCTACATAGTCCAAATGCCCGTTCGGTAACCTAGATAGTGCAAGTGCCCGGTAGTTAACCTACATAGTCCAAGTGCCCGGTAGTTAACTTACATACTTCAAGTGTCCGTAGGGAACATACAGAGTCCAAGTGCCCGCTAGGGAACCTACATTGTCCAAGTGCCCGCTAGGCTATCTACATAGTCCAAGGGCCCGCTAGTTAATGTAGATAGTCCAAGTGCCGCTAGTTAATCTACATAGTTCAAGGGCCCGCTAGTTAACCTACATAATCCAAGTACCCGCTAGTTAACCTAGATCGTCCAAGTGTCCGCTAATTAACCTACATAGTACAAGTGCCCGCTAGGGAACCTAGATAGTCCAAGTGCCCGCTCTGGGACCTACATAGTCCAAGTGACTGCTAGGGAACCTACATAGTCCATGTGCCCGCGCTGGAACATACATAGTCCAAGTGCCCGCTAGGGAATCTACATAGTCCAAAGGCCCGCTAGTTAACCTACATAGTCCAAGGGCCAGTTAGTTAACCTACATAGTCCAAGGGCCCGCTATTTAACCTACATCATCCAAGGGCCCGCTAGTTAACCTAGATAGTCCAATGGTCGCTAGTTAACCTACATAGTCCAAGTGCCCGCGAGGTAACCTCGACATTTCAAGTGACCACTAAGTTACCTACATAGTCAAAGTGCCCGTTCGTTAACCTACATAATCCAAGTGCCCGCTAGGTAACCAATATAGACCAAATGCCCGCTAGGGGCCCTAATAGTCCAAATGCCCGCTAGTTAACCTAGATAGTCCAAGTGCTCGCTAGTTAACCTAGATAGTCCAAGTGCCCGCTAGTTAACCTAGATAGACCAAGTGCCCGCTAGGGATCCTATCTAGTCCAAGTACCCGCTAGGAAGCGTACATAGTCCAAGTGCCTGTTAGTTAACCTAGATAGTCCCAGTGCCCGCTTGGTAACTTAGATAGTCCAACAGCCCGCTAGGTAACCTACATACTCCAAGAACCCGCTATAACGTAGATAGTTCAAGTGCCAGCTAGGTAACCTAGATAGTTCTTGTGCCGCTAGATAACCTACAAAGTCTAAGTGCCCGCTATGTTATCTATATAGTACAAATGCCCGCTAGGGAATCTACATAGTCCAAGGGCCCGCTAGTTAACATAGATAGTCCAAGTGCCGCTAGTTAATCTACATAGTCCAAGGGCCCGCTAGTTAACCTACATAGTCCAAGTACCCGCTAAAAACCTAGATAGTCCAAGTGCCCTCTAGTTAACCTAGATCGTCCAAATGCCCGCTAAGAATACTAGATAGTCCAAGTGCCCGTTACCTAACCTAGATAGTCCAATTGCCCGCTATGCAACATACATAGTCCAAGTGCCCGTTCGTTAACCTAGAAGTCCAAGTGCCCGCTAGGTAACTTAGATTCTCCAAGTGCCCGCTAGGTTACCTATATAGTCCAAATGCCCGTTCGGTAACCTGGATAGTGCAAGTGCCCGGTAGTTAACCTACATAGTCCAAGTGCCGGCTAGGTAACCTAGATAATCCAAGGGCCCGCTAATTAAACTACATAATCCAAGTGCCCGGTAGTTAACTTACATAGTTCAAGTGTCCATAGGGAACATACAGAGTCCAAGTGCCCGTTCGGGAACCTACATAGTCCAAGTGCCCGCTAGGCAATCTACATAGTCCAAGGGCCCGCTAGTTAATGTAGATAGTCCAAGTGCCGCTAGTTAATCTACATAGTCCAAGGGCCCGCTAGTTAACCTACATATTCCAAGTACCCGCTATTTAACCTAGATTGTCCAATTGCCACTTGGTAACCTACATAGTCCAAGGGCCCGCTAGTTAACCTAGATAGTCCAAGTGCCCGCTAGTTAACCTACATTGTCCAAGTGCCCGCGAGGTAACCTAGACATTTCAAGTGACCACTAGGTTACCTACATAGTCCAAGTGCCCGTTCGTTAACCTACATAGTCCAAGTGCCCGCTAGGAAACCAATATAGTTCAAATGCCCGCTAGGGGCCCTAATAGTCCAAATGCCCGCTAGTTAACCCAGATAGTCCAATTGCTCGCTAGTTAACCTAGATAGTCCAAGTGCCCGCTAGTTAACCTACATAGTCCAGGTTCCCCCTAGGTAACTTAGATAGTCCAAGTGCCCGCTAGTTAACCTAGATAGACCAAGTGCCCGCTAGGGATCCTATCTAGTCCAAGTACCCGCTAGGAAGCGTACATAGTGCAAGTGCCCGCTAGGTAACATACATAGTCTAAGTGCCCGCTAGGTAACCTAGATAGTCCAAGTGCCTGCTAGGTAACCTACATAGTCCAAGTGACCACTAGGTAACCTAAATAGTCCAAATGCCCGCTAGGGAAACTACATAGTCCAAGTGCCCGCTAGTTAACCTAGATAGTCCAAGTGCCTGCTAGTAAACCTACATAATCCATGGGCCCGCTAGTTAGCCTAGATAGTGCAAGTGCCTGCTAGGTAACCTAGATAGTACAAGTGCCCGCTGGGGAACCTAGATAGTCCAAGTGCCTGTTAGATAACCTAGATAATCCAAGTGGCGGCTAGGTAACCTACATAATCCAAGTGCCCGTTCGTTAACCTAGATAATCCAAGTGCCCGCTAAGTAACCAATATAGTCCAAATGCCCACTAGGGGCCCTAATAGTCCAAATGCCCACTAGGTAACCTAGATAGTCCAAGTGCTCGCTAGTTACCCTAGATAGTCCAAGTGCCCGCTAGTTAACATAGATAGACCAAGTGCCCTCTAGGGAACCTATGTAGTCCAAGTACCCGCTAGGAAACGTACATAGTCCAAGTGCTCGCTAGATAACGTACATAGTCCAGGTGCCCGCTAGGGAACGTACATAGTCCAAGTGCCCGCTAGTTAACCTACATAGTCCAAGTGCCTGCTAGGTAACCTAGATAGTCCAAGTGCCCACTAGTTAACCTACATAGTCCAGGTTCACCCGAGGTAACCTAGATAGTCCAAGGGCCCGCTAGGTAACCTACATAGTCCAAATGCCCGCTAGTTAACCTACATATTCCAAGTGCCCGATAGGGAACCTACATAATCCAAGTGCCCGCTAGGGAACCTGCATAGTCCAAGTGCCCGTTAGGTAACCTAGATAGTCCAAATGCCCGCTAGGGAACCCACATAGTCCAAATGCCCGCTAGGGAACCTACATAGTCCAAGTGCCCATTAGTTAACCTAGATAGACCCAGTGCCCGCTTGGTAACTTAGACAATCCAACAGCCCTCTAGGTAACCTACATATTCCAAGAACCCGCTATAACCTAGATAGTTCAAGTGCCAGCTAGGTAACCTAGATAGTTCTTGTGCCGCTAGGTATCCTACAAAGTCTAAGTGCCCGCTACGTTATCTATATAGTCCAAATGCCAGCTAGGGAATCTACATTGTCCAAGGGCCCGCTAGTTAACGTAGATAGTCCAAGTGCCGCTATTTAATCTACATAGTCCAAGGGCCCACTAGTTAACCTACATAATCCAAGTACCCGCTAAAAACCTAGATAGTCCAAGTGCACGCTAGTTAACCTAGATAGTCCAAGTGCCCTCTAGTTAACCTAGACCGTCCAAGTGCCCGCTAAGAAACCTAGATAGTCCAAGTACCCGTTAGCTAACCTAGATAGTCCAATTGCCCGCTATGCAACATACATAGTCCAAGTGCCCGTTCGTTAACCTAGAAGTCCAAGTGCCCGCTAGGTAACCTAGACTCTCCAAGTGCCCGCTAGGTTACCTACATAGTCCAAATGCCCGTTCAGTAACCTAGATAGTGCAAGTGCCCGGTAGTTAACCTACATAGTCCAAGTGCCCGGTAGTTAACTTACATACTTCAAGTGTCCGTAGGGAACATACAGAGTCTAAGTGCCCGCTAGGGAACCTACATTGTCCAAGTGCCCGCTAGGCTATCTACATAGTCCAAGGGCCCGCTAGTTAATGTAGATAGTCCAAGTGCCGCTAGTTAATCTACATAGTTCAAGGGCCCGCTAGTTAACCTACATAATCCAAGTACCCGCTAGTTAACCTAGATCGTCCAAGTGTCCGCTAATTAACCTACATAGTACAAGTGCCCGCTAGGGAACCTAGATAGTCCAAGTGCCCGCTCTGGGACCTACATAGTCCAAGTGACTGCTAGGGAACCTACATAGTCCATGTGCCCGCGCTGGAACATACATAGTCCAAGTGCCCGCTAGGGAATCTACATAGTCCAAAGGCCCGCTAGTTAACCTACATAGTCCAAGGGCCAGTTAGTTAACCTACATAGTCCAAGGGCCCGCTATTTAACCTACATCATCCAAGGGCCCGCTAGTTAACCTAGATAGTCCAATGGTCGCTAGTTAACCTACATAGTCCAAGTGCCCGCGAGGTAACCTCGACATTTCAAGTGACCACTAAGTTACCTACATAGTCAAAGTGCCCGTTCGTTAACCTACATAATCCAAGTGCCCGCTAGGTAACCAATATAGACCAAATGCCCGCTAGGGGCCCTAATAGTCCAAATGCCCGCTAGTTAACCTAGATAGTCCAAGTGCTCGCTAGTTAACCTAGATAGTCCAAGTGCCCGCTAGTTAACCTAGATAGACCAAGTGCCCGCTAGGGATCCTATCTAGTCCAAGTACCCGCTAGGAAGCGTACATAGTCCAAGTGCCTGTTAGTTAACCTAGATAGTCCCAGTGCCCGCTTGGTAACTTAGATAGTCCAACAGCCCGCTAGGTAACCTACATACTCCAAGAACCCGCTATAACGTAGATAGTTCAAGTGCCAGCTAGGTAACCTAGATAGTTCTTGTGCCGCTAGATAACCTACAAAGTCTAAGTGCCCGCTATGTTATCTATATAGTACAAATGCCCGCTAGGGAATCTACATAGTCCAAGGGCCCGCTAGTTAACATAGATAGTCCAAGTGCCGCTAGTTAATCTACATAGTCCAAGGGCCCGCTAGTTAACCTACATAGTCCAAGTACCCGCTAAAAACCTAGATAGTCCAAGTGCCCTCTAGTTAACCTAGATCGTCCAAATGCCCGCTAAGAATACTAGATAGTCCAAGTGCCCGTTACCTAACCTAGATAGTCCAATTGCCCGCTATGCAACATACATAGTCCAAGTGCCCGTTCGTTAACCTAGAAGTCCAAGTGCCCGCTAGGTAACTTAGATTCTCCAAGTGCCCGCTAGGTTACCTATATAGTCCAAATGCCCGTTCGGTAACCTGGATAGTGCAAGTGCCCGGTAGTTAACCTACATAGTCCAAGTGCCGGCTAGGTAACCTAGATAATCCAAGGGCCCGCTAATTAAACTACATAATCCAAGTGCCCGGTAGTTAACTTACATACTTCAAGTGTCCGTAGGGAACATACAGAGTCTAAGTGCCCGCTAGGGAACCTACATTGTCCAAGTGCCCGCTAGGCTATCTACATAGTCCAAGGGCCCGCTAGTTAATGTAGATAGTCCAAGTGCCGCTAGTTAATCTACATAGTTCAAGGGCCCGCTAGTTAACCTACATAATCCAAGTACCCGCTAAAAACCTAGATAGTCCAAGTGCACGCTAGTTAACCTAGATAGTCCAAGTGCCCTCTAGTTAACCTAGATCATCCAAATGCCCGAGAAGAAACCTAGATAGTCCAAGTACCCGTTAGCTAACCTAGATAGTCCAATTGCCCGCTATGCAACATACATAGTCCAAGTGCCCGTTCGTTAACCTAGAAGTCCAAGTGCCCGCTAGGTAACCTAGACTCTCCAAGTGCCCGCTAGGTTACCTACATAGTCCAAATGCCCGTTCGGTAACCTAGATAGTGCAAGTGCCCGGTAGTTAACCTACATAGTCCAAGTGCCCGGTAGTTAACTTACATACTTCAAGTGTCCGTAGGGAACATACAGAGTCCAAGTGCCCGCTAGGGAACCTACATTGTCCAAGTGCCCGCTAGGCTATCTACATAGTCCAAGGGCCCGCTAGTTAATGTAGATAGTCCAAGTGCCGCTAGTTAATCTACATAGTTCAAGGGCCCGCTAGTTAACCTACATAATCCAAGTACCCGCTAGTTAACCTAGATCGTCCAAGTGTCCGCTAATTAACCTACATAGTACAAGTGCCCGCTAGGGAACCTAGATAGTCCAAGTGCCCGCTCTGGGACCTACATAGTCCAAGTGACTGCTAGGGAACCTACATAGTCCATGTGCCCGCGCTGGAACATACATAGTCCAAGTGCCCGCTAGGGAATCTACATAGTCCAAAGGCCCGCTAGTTAACCTACATAGTCCAAGGGCCAGTTAGTTAACCTACATAGTCCAAGGGCCCGCTATTTAACCTACATCATCCAAGGGCCCGCTAGTTAACCTAGATAGTCCAATGGTCGCTAGTTAACCTACATAGTCCAAGTGCCCGCGAGGTAACCTCGACATTTCAAGTGACCACTAAGTTACCTACATAGTCAAAGTGCCCGTTCGTTAACCTACATAATCCAAGTGCCCGCTAGGTAACCAATATAGACCAAATGCCCGCTAGGGGCCCTAATAGTCCAAATGCCCGCTAGTTAACCTAGATAGTCCAAGTGCTCGCTAGTTAACCTAGATAGTCCAAGTGCCCGCTAGTTAACCTAGATAGACCAAGTGCCCGCTAGGGATCCTATCTACTCCAAGTACCCGCTAGGAAGCGTACATAGTCCAAGTGCCTGTTAGTTAACCTAGATAGTCCCAGTGCCCGCTTGGTAACTTAGATAGTCCAACAGCCCGCTAGGTAACCTACATACTCCAAGAACCCGCTATAACGTAGATAGTTCAAGTGCCAGCTAGGTAACCTAGATAGTTCTTGTGCCGCTAGATAACCTACAAAGTCTAAGTGCCCGCTATGTTATCTATATAGTACAAATGCCCGCTAGGGAATCTACATAGTCCAAGGGCCCGCTAGTTAACATAGATAGTCCAAGTGCCGCTAGTTAATCTACATAGTCCAAGGGCCCGCTAGTTAACCTACATAGTCCAAGTACCCGCTAAAAACCTAGATAGTCCAAGTGCCCTCTAGTTAACCTAGATCGTCCAAATGCCCGCTAAGAATACTAGATAGTCCAAGTGCCCGTTACCTAACCTAGATAGTCCAATTGCCCGCTATGCAACATACATAGTCCAAGTGCCCGTTCGTTAACCTAGAAGTCCAAGTGCCCGCTAGGTAACTTAGATTCTCCAAGTGCCCGCTAGGTTACCTACATAGTCCAAATGCCCGTTCGGTAACCTGGATAGTGCAAGTGCCCGGTAGTTAACCTACATAGTCCAAGTGCCGGCTAGGTAACCTAGATAATCCAAGGGCCCGCTAATTAAACTACATAATCCAAGTGCCCGGTAGTTAACTTACATAGTTCAAGTGTCCATAGGGAACATACAGAGTCCAAGTGCCCGCTCGGGAACCTACATAGTCCAAGTGCCCGCTAGGCAATCTACATAGTCCAAGGGCCCGCTAGTTAATGTAGATAGTCCAAGTGCCGCTAGTTAATCTACATAGTCCAAGGGCCCGCTAGTTAACCTACATATTCCAAGTACCCGCTATTTAACCTAGATTGTCCAATTGCCACTTGGTAACCTACATAGTCCAAGGGCCTGCTAGTTAACCTAGATAGTCCAAGTGCCCGCTAGTTAACCTACATTGTCCAAGTGCCCGCGAGGTAACCTAGACATTTCAAGTGACCACTAGGTTACCTATATAGTCCAAGTGCCCGTTCGTTAACCTACATAGTCCAAGTGCCCGCTAGGAAACCAATATAGTTCAAATGCCCGCTAGGGGCCCTAATAGTCCAAATGCCCGCTAGTTAACCCAGATAGTCCAATTGCTCGCTAGTTAACCTAGATAGTCCAAGTGCCCGCTAGTTAATCTACATAGTCCAGGTTCCCCCTAGGTAACTTAGATAGTCCAAGTGCCCGCTAGTTAACCTAGATAGACCAAGTGCCCGCTAGGGATCCTATCTAGTCCAAGTACCCGCTAGGAAGCGTACATAGTGCAAGTGCCCGCTAGGTAACATACATAGTCTAAGTGCCCGCTAGGTAACCTAGATAGTCCAAGGGCTTGCTATGGAACGTAAATAGTCCAAATGCCTGCTAGGTAACCTAGATAGTCCAAGTGCCCACCAGTTAACCCACATAGTCCAGGTTCCCCCTAGGTAACCTAGATAGTCCAAGGGCCGCCAGGTAACCAACATTGTCCTAGTGCCCACTAGTTAACCTACATTCTCCAAGTGCCCGATAGGGACCCTACATAGTCCAAGTGCCCGCTAGGTAACCTACATGGTCCACATGCCCGCTAATTAACCTACATAGTCCAAGTGCCCGTTAGGTAAACTAGATAGTCCAAATGCCCACTAGGGAACCCACATAGTCTAAATGCCCGCTAGGGAACCTACATAGTCCAAGGGCCCGCTAGGGAACCTACATAGTCCAAATGCCTGCTAGTTAACCTACATATTCCAAGTGCCCGATAGGGAACCTACATAATCCAAGTGCCCGCTAGGGAACCTACATAGTCCAAGAACCCGCTATAACGTAGATAGTTCAAGTGCCAGCTAGGTAACCTAGATAGTTCTTATGCCGCTAGGTAACCTACAAAGTCTAAGTGCCCGCTACGTTATCTATATAGTCCAAATGCCAGCTAGGGAATCTACATAGTCCAAGGGCCCGCTAGTTAACGTAGATAGTCCAAGTGCCGCTAGTTAATCTACATAGTCCAAGGGCCCGCTAGTTAACCTTCATAGTCCAAGTATCCGCTAAAAACCTAGATAGTCCAAGTGCACGCTAGTTAACCTAGATAGTCCAAGTGCCCTCTAGTTAACCTAGATCGTCCAAATGCCCGCTAAGAAACCTAGATAGTCCAAGTGCCCGTTACCTAACCTAGATAGTCCAATTGCCCCCTATGCAACATACATAGTCCAAGTGCCCGTTCATTAACCTAGAAGTACAAGTGCCCGCTAGGTAACCTAGACTCTCCAAGTGCCCGCTAGGTTACCTTCATAGTCCAAATGCCCGTTCGGTAACCTAGATAGTGCAAGTGCCCGGTAGTTAACCTACATAGTCCAAGTGCCCGCTAGGTAACCTAGATAGTCCAAGGGCCCGCTAGTTAACCTACATAGTCCAAGTGCCCGGTAGTTAACATACATACTTCAAGTGTCCGTAGGGAACATACAGAGTCCAAGTGCCCGCCAGGGAACCTACATAGTCCAAGTGCCCGCTAGGCAATCTACATAGTCCAAGGGCCCGCTAGTTAATGTACATAGTCCAAGTGCCGCTAGTTAATCTACATAGTTCAAGGGCCCGCTAGTTAACCTACATAATCCAAGTACCCGCTAGTTAACCTAGATCGTCCAAGTGTCCGCTAATTACCCTACATAGTACAAGTGCCCGCTAGGGAACCTAGATAGTCCAAGTGCCCGCTCTGGGACCTACATAGTCCAAGTGACTGCTAGGGAACCTACATAGTCCATGTGCCAGCGCTGGAACATACATAGTCCAAGTGCCCGCTAGGGAATCTACATAGTCCAAAGGCCCGCTAGTTAACCTACATAGTCCAAGTACCCGCTAGTTAACCTAGATCATCCAAGTGCCCACTAGGTAACCTACATAGTCCAAGGGCCCGCTAGTTAACCTACATAGTCCAAGGGCCCGCTAGTTAACCTACATCGTCCAAGGGCCCACTAGTTAACCTAGATAGTCCAATGGCCACTAGTTAACCTACATAGTCCAAGTGCCCGCGAGGTAACCTTGACATTTCAAGTGACCACTAGGTTACCTACATAGTCCAAGTGCCCGTTCGTTAACCTACATAGTCCAAGTGCCCGCTAGGTAACCAATATAGTCCAAATGCCCGCTAGGGGCCCTAATAGTCCAAATGCCCGCTAGTTAACCTAGATAGTCCAAGTGCTCTCTAGTTAACCTAGATAATCCAAGTGCCCGCTAGTTACCCTAGATAGACCAAGTGCCCGCTAGGGATCCTATCTAGTCCAAGTACCCGCTAGGAAGCATACATAGTCCAAGTGCCCGCTAGGTAACATAGATAGTCCAAGGGCCTGCTAGGGAACGTACATAGTCCAAATGCCTGCTAGGTAACCTACATAGTCCAAGTGCCCACTAATTAACCTACATAGTCCAGGTTCCCCCTAGGTAACCTAGATCATCCAAGTGCCCACTAGGTAACCTACATAGTCCAAGGGCCCCCTAGTTAACCTACATAGTCCAAGGGCAAGCTAGTTAACCTACATCGTCCAAGGGCCCACTAGTTAACCTACATAGTCCAAGTGCCCGCGAGGTAACCTAGACATTTCAAGTGACCACTAGGTTACCTACATAGTCCAAGTGCCCGTTCGTTAACCTACATAGTCCAAATACCCGCTAGGTAACCAATATAGTCCAAATGCCCGCTAGGGGCCCTAATAGTCCAAATGCCCGCTAGTTAACCTAGATAGTCCAAGTGCTCTCTAGTTAACCTAGATAATCCAAGTGCCCGCTAGTTACCCTAGATAGACCAAGTGCCCGCTAGGGATCCTATCTAGTCCAAGTACCCGCTAGGAAGCATACATAGTCCAAGTGCCCGCTAGGTAACATAGATAGTCCAAGGGCCTGCTAGGGAACGTACATAGTCCAAATGCCTGCTAGGTAACCTAGATAGTCCAAGTGCCCACTAGTTAACCTACATAGTCCAGGTTCCCCCTAGGTAACCTAGATCGTCCAAGTGCCCACTAGGTAACCTACATAGTCCAAGGGCCCCCTAGTTAACCTACATAGTAAAAGGGCAAGCTAGTTAACCTACATCGTCCAAGGGCCCACTAGTTAACCTACATAGTCCAAGTGCCCGCGAGGTAACCTAGACATTTCAAGTGACCACTAGGTTACCTACATAGTCCAAGTGCCCGTTCGTTAACCTACATAGTCCAAGTGCCCGCTAGGTAACCAATATAGTCCAAATGCCCGCTAGGGGCCCTAATAGTCCAAATGCCCACTAGTTAACCTAGATAGTCCAAGTGCTCTCTAGTTAACCTAGATAGTGCAAGTGCCCGCTAGTTACCCTAGATAGACCAAGTGCCCGCTAGGGATCCTATCTAGTCCAAGTACCCGCTAGGAAGCGTACATAGTCCAAGTGCCCGCTAGGTAACATAGATAGTCCAAGGGCCTGCTAGGGAACGTACATAGTCCAAATGCCTGCTAGGTAACCTAGATAGTCCAAGTGCCCACTAGTTAACCTACATAGTCCAGGTTCCCCCTAGGTAACCTAGATCATCCAAGTGCCCACTAGGTAACCTACATAGTCCAAGGGCCCCCTAGTTAACCTACATAGTCCAAGGGCAAGCTAGTTAACCTACATCGTCCAAGGGCCCACTAGTTAACCTACATAGTCCAAGTGCCCGCGAGGTAACCTAGACATTTCAAGTGACCACTAGGTTACCTACATAGTCCAAGTGCCCGTTCATTAACCTACATAGTCCAAGTGCCCGCTAGGTAACCAATATAGTCCAAATGCCCGCTAGGGGCCCTAATAGTCCAAATGCCCGCTAGTTAACCTAGATAGTCCAAGTGCTCTCTAGTTAACCTAGATAATCCAAGTGCCCGCTAGTTACCCTAGATAGACCATGTGCGCGCTAGGGATCCTATCTAGTCCAAGTACCCGCTAGGAAGCATACATAGTCCAAGTGCCCGCTAGGTAACATAGATAGTCCAAGGGCCTGCTAGGGAACGTACATAGTCCAAATGCCTGCTAGGTAACCTAGATAGTCCAAGTGCCCACTAGTTAACCTACATAGTCCAGGTTCCCCCTAGGTAACCTAGATCATCCAAGTGCCCACTAGGTAACCTACATAGTCCAAGGGCCCCCTAGTTAACCTACATAGTCCAAGGGCAAGCTAGTTAACCTACATCGTCCAAGGGCCCTCTAGTTAACCTACATAGTCCAAGTTCCCGCGAGGTAACCTAGACATTTCAAGTGACCACTAGGTTACCTACATAGTCCAAGTGCCCGTTCGTTAACCTACATAGTCCAAGTGCCCGCTAGGTAACCAATATAGTCCAAATGCCCGCTAGGGGCCCTAATAGTCCAAAAGCCCACTAGTTAACCTAGATAGTCCAAGTGCTCTCTAGTTAACCTAGATAGTGCAAGTGCCCGCTAGTTACCCTAGATAGACCAAGTGCCCGCTAGGGATCCTATCTAGTCCAAGTACCCGCTAGGAAGCGTACATAGTCCAAGTGCCCGCTAGGTAACATAGATAGTCCAAGGGCCTGCTAGGGAACGTACATAGTCCAAGTGCCCATTAGTTAACCTAGATAGTCCCAGTGCCCGCTTGGTAACTTAGATAATCCAACAGCCCTCTAGGTAACCTACATATTCCAAGAACCCGCTATAACCTAGATAGTTCAAGTGCCAGCTAGGTAACCTAGATAGTTCTTGTGCCGCTAGGTATCCTACAAAGTCTAAGTGCCCGCTACGTTATCTATATAGTCCAAATGCCAGCTAGGGAATCTACATTGTCCAAGGGCCCGCTAGTTAACGTAGATAGTCCAAGTGCCGCTATTTAATCTACATAGTCCAAGGGCCCACTAGTTAACCTACATAATCCAAGTACCCGCTAAAAACCTAGATAGTCCAAGTGCACGCTAGTTAACCTAGATAGTCCAAGTGCCCTCTAGTTAACCTAGATCGTCCAAGTGCCCGCTAAGAAACCTAGATAGTCCAAGTACCCGTTAGCTAACCTAGATAGTCCAATTGCCCGCTATGCAACATACATAGTCCAAGTGCCCGTTCGTTAACCTAGAAGTCCAAGTGCGCGCTAGGTAACCTAGACTCTCCAAGTGCCCGCTAGGTTACCTACATAGTCCAAATGCCCGTTCGGTAACCTAGATAGTGCAAGTGCCCGGTAGTTAACCTACATAGTCCAAGTGCCCGGTAGTTAACTTACATACTTCAAGTGTCCGTAGGGAACATACAGAGTCCAAGTGCCCGCTAGGGAACCTACATTGTCCAAGTGCCCGCTAGGCTATCTACATAGTCCAAGGGCCCGCTAGTTAATGTAGATAGTCCAAGTGCCGCTAGTTAATCTACATAGTTCAAGGGCCCGCTAGTTAACCTACATATTCCAAGTACCCGCTAGTTAACCTAATTCGTCCAAGTGTCCGCTAATTAACCTACATAGTACAAGTGCCCGCTAGGGAACCTAGATAGTCCAAGTGCCCGCTCTGGGACCTACATAGTCCAAGTGACTGCTAGGGAACCTACATAGTCCATGTGCCCGCGCTGGAACATACATAGTCCAAGTGCCCGCTAGGGAATCTACATAGTCCAAAGGCCCGCTAGTTAACCTACATAGTCCAAGGGCCAGTTAGTTAACCTACATAGTCCAAGGGCCCGCTATTTAACCTACATCATCCAAGGGCCCGCTAGTTAACCTAGATAGTCCAATGGTCGCTAGTTAACCTACATAGTCCAAGTGCCCGCGAGGTAACCTCGACATTTCAAGTGACCACTAAGTTACCTACATAGTCAAAGTGCCCGTTCGTTAACCTACATAATCCAAGTGCCTGCTAGGTAACCAATATAGACCAAATGCCCGCTAGGGGCCCTAATAGTCCAAATGCCCGCTAGTTAACCTAGATAGTCCAAGTGCTCGCTAGTTAACCTAGATAGTCCAAGTGCCCGCTAGTTAACCTAGATAGACCAAGTGCCCGCTAGGGATCCTATCTAGTCCAAGTACCCGCTAGGAAGCGTACATAGTCCAAGTGCCTGTTAGTTAACCTAGATAGTCCCAGTGCCCGCTTGGTAACTTAGATAGTCCAACAGCCCGCTAGGTAACCTACATACTCCAAGAACCCGCTATAACGTAGATAGTTCAAGTGCCAGCTAGGTAACCTAGATAGTTCTTGTGCCGCTAGATAACCTACAAAGTCTAAGTGCCCGCTATGCTATCTATATAGTACAAATGCCCGCTAGGGAATCTACATAGTCCAAGGGCCCGCTAGTTAACATAGATAGTCCAAGTGCCGCTAGTTAATCTACATAGTCCAAGGGCCCGCTAGTTAACCTACATAGTCCAAGTACCCGCTAAAAACCTAGATAGTCCAAGTGCCCTCTAGTTAACCTAGATCGTCCAAATGCCCGCTAAGAATACTAGATAGTCCAAGTGCCCGTTACCTAACCTAGATAGTCCAATTGCCCGCTATGCAACATACATAGTCCAAGTGCCCGTTCGTTAACCTAGAAGTCCAAGTGCCCGCTAGGTAACTTAGATTCTCCAAGTGCCCGCTAGGTTACCTACATAGTCCAAATGCCCGTTCGGTAACCTGGATAGGGCAAGTGCCCGGTAGTTAACCTACATAGTCCAAGTGCCGGCTAGGTAACCTAGATAATCCAAGGGCCCGCTAATTAAACTACATAATCCAAGTGCCCGGTAGTTAACTTACATAGTTCAAGTGTCCATAGGGAACATACAGAGTCCAAGTGCCCGCTCGGGAACCTACATAGTCCAAGTGCCCGCTAGGCAATCTACATAGTCCAAGGGCCCGCTAGTTAATGTAGATAGTCCAAGTGCCGCTAGTTAATCTACATAGTCCAAGGGCCCGCTAGTTAACCTACATATTCCAAGTACCCGCTATTTAACCTAGATTGTCCAATTGCCACTTGGTAACCTACATAGTCCAAGGGCCCGCTAGTTAACCTAGATAGTCCAAGTGCCCGCTAGTTAACCTACATTGTCCAAGTGCCCGCGAGGTAACCTAGACATTTCAAGTGACCACTAGGTTACCTACATAGTCCAAGTGCCCGTTCGTTAACCTACATAGTCCAAGTGCCCGCTAGGAAACCAATATAGTTCAAATGCCCGCTAGGGGCCCTAATAGTCCAAATGCCCGCTAGTTAACCCAGATAGTCCAATTGCTCGCTAGTTAACCTAGATAGTCCAAGTGCCCGCTAGTTAACCTACATAGTCCAGGTTCCCCCTAGGTAACTTAGATAGTCCAAGTGCCCGCTAGTTAACCTAGATAGACCAAGTGCCCGCTAGGGATCCTATCTAGTCCAAGTACCCGCTAGGAAGCGTACATAGTGCAAGTGCCCGCTAGGTAACATACATAGTCTAAGTGCCCGCTAGGTAACCTAGATAGTCCAAGGGCTTGCTATGGAACGTAAATAGTCCAAATGCCTGCTAGGTAACCTAGATAGTCCAAGTGCCCACCAGTTAACCTACATAGTCCAGGTTCCCCCTAGGTAACCTAGATAATCCAAGGGACGCCAGGTAACCTACATTGTCCTAGTGCCCACTAGTTAACCTACATTCTCCAAGTGCCCGATAGGGACCCTACATAGTCCAAGTGCCCGCTAGGTAACCTACATGGTCCAAATGCCCACTAGGGAACCCACATAGTCTAAATGCCCGCTAGGGAACCTACATAGTCCAAGGGCCCGCTAGGGAACCTACATAGTCCAAATGCCTGCTAGTTAACCTACATATTCCAAGTGCCCGATAGGGAACCTACATAATCCAAGTGCCCGCTAGGGAACCTACATAGTCCAAGAACCCGCTATAACGTAGATAGTTCAAGTGCCAGCTAGGTAACCTAGATAGTTCTTATGCCGCTAGGTAACCTACAAAGTCTAAGTGCCCGCTACGTTATCTATATAGTCCAAATGCCAGCTAGGGAATCTACATAGTCCAAGTATCCGCTAAAAACCTAGATAGTCCAAGTGCACGCTAGTTAACCTAGATAGTCCAAGTGCCCTCTAGTAAACCTAGATCGTCCAAGTGCCCGCTAAGAAACCTAGATAGTCCAAGTGCCCGTTACCTAACCTAGATAGTCCAATTGCCCCCTATGCAACATACATAGTCCAAGTGCCCGTTCATTAACCTAGAAGTACAAGTGCCCGCTAGGTAACCTAGACTCTCCAAGTGCCCGCTAGGTTACCTTCATAGTCCAAATGCCCGTTCGGTAACCTAGATAGTGCAAGTGCCCGGTAGTTAACCTACATAGTCCAAGTGCCCGCTAGGTAACCTAGATAGTCCAAGGGCCCGCTAGTTAACCTACATAGTCCAAGTGCCCGGTAGTTAACATACATACTTCAAGTGTCCGTAGGGAACATACAGAGTCCAAGTGCCCGCCAGGGAACCTACATAGTCCAAGTGCCCGCTAGGCAATCTACATAGTCCAAGGGCCCGCTAGTTAATGTACATAGTCCAAGTGCCGCTAGTTAATCTACATAGTTCAAGGGCCCGCTAGTTAACCTACATAATCCAAGTACCCGCTAGTTAACCTAGATCGTCCAAGTGTCCGCTAATTACCCTACATAGTACAAGTGCCCGCTAGGGAACCTAGATAGTCCAAGTGCCCGCTCTGGGACCTACATAGTCCAAGTGACTGCTAGGGAACCTACATAGTCCATGTGCCAGCGCTGGAACATACATAGTCCAAGTGCCCGCTAGGGAATCTACATAGTCCAAAGGCCCGCTAGTTAACCTACATAGTCCAAGTACCCGCTAGTTAACCTAGATCATCCAAGTGCCCACTAGGTAACCTACATAGTCCAAGGGCCCGCTAGTTAACCTACATAGTCCAAGGGCCCGCTAGTTAACCTACATCGTCCAAGGGCCCACTAGTTAACCTAGATAGTCCAATGGCCACTAGTTAACCTACATAGTCCAAGTGCCCGCGAGGTAACCTTGACATTTCAAGTGACCACTAGGTTACCTACATAGTCCAAGTGCCCGTTCGTTAACCTACATAGTCCAAGTGCCCGCTAGGTAACCAATATAGTCCAAATGCCCGCTAGGGGCCCTAATAGTCCAAATGCCCGCTAGTTAACCTAGATAGTCCAAGTGCTCTCTAGTTAACCTAGATAATCCAAGTGCCCGCTAGTTACCCTAGATAGACCAAGTGCCCGCTAGGGATCCTATCTAGTCCAAGTACCCGCTAGGAAGCATACATAGTCCAAGTGCCCGCTAGGTAACATAGATAGTCCAAGGGCCTGCTAGGGAACGTACATAGTCCAAATGCCTGCTAGGTAACCTACATAGTCCAAGTGCCCACTAATTAACCTACATAGTCCAGGTTCCCCCTAGGTAACCTAGATCATCCAAGTGCCCACTAGGTAACCTACATAGTCCAAGGGCCCCCTAGTTAACCTACATAGTCCAAGGGCAAGCTAGTTAACCTACATCGTCCAAGGGCCCACTAGTTAACCTACATAGTCCAAGTGCCCGCGAGGTAACCTAGACATTTCAAGTGACCACTAGGTTACCTACATAGTCCAAGTGCCCGTTCGTTAACCTACATAGTCCAAGTGCCCGCTAGGTAACCAATATAGTCCAAATGCCCGCTAGGGGCCCTAATAGTCCAAATGCCCACTAGTTAACCTAGATAGTCCAAGTGCTCTCTAGTTAACCTAGATAGTGCAAGTGCCCGCTAGTTACCCTAGATAGACCAAGTGCCCGCTAGGGATCCTATCTAGTCCAAGTACCCGCTAGGAAGCGTACATAGTCCAAGTGCCCGCTAGGTAACATAGATAGTCCAAGGGCCTGCTAGGGAACGTACATAGTCCAAATGCCTGCTAGGTAACCTAGATAGTCCAAGTGCCCACTAGTTAACCTACATAGTCCAGGTTCCCCCTAGGTAACCTAGATCATCCAAGTGCCCACTAGGTAACCTACATAGTCCAAGGGCCCCCTAGTTAACCTACATAGTCCAAGGGCAAGCTAGTTAACCTACATCGTCCAAGGGCCCACTAGTTAACCTACATAGTCCAAGTGCCCGCGAGGTAACCTAGACATTTCAAGTGACCACTAGGTTACCTACATAGTCCAAGTGCCCGTTCGTTAACCTACATAGTCCAAGTGCCCGCTAGGTAACCAATATAGTCCAAATGCCCGCTAGGGGCCCTAATAGTCCAAATGCCCGCTAGTTAACCTAGATAGTCCAAGTGCTCTCTAGTTAACCTAGATAATCCAAGTGCCCGCTAGTTACCCTAGATAGACCATGTGCCCGCTAGGGATCCTATCTAGTCCAAGTACCCGCTAGGAAGCATACATAGTCCAAGTGCCCGCTAGGTAACATAGATAGTCCAAGGGCCTGCTAGGGAACGTACATAGTCCAAATGCCTGCTAGGTAACCTAGATAGTCCAAGTGCCCACTAGTTAACCTACATAGTCCAGGTTCCCCCTAGGTAACCTAGATCATCCAAGTGCCCACTAGGTAACCTACATAGTCCAAGGGCCCCCTAGTTAACCTACATAGTCCAAGGGCAAGCTAGTTAACCTACA
Source organism: Tenrec ecaudatus (assembly GCF_050624435.1). Classification (NCBI taxonomy): domain Eukaryota; kingdom Metazoa; phylum Chordata; class Mammalia; order Afrosoricida; family Tenrecidae; genus Tenrec; species Tenrec ecaudatus. The sequence goes on along the minus strand of NW_027457630.1, from coordinate 29,179 downwards.
TCGTCCAAGGGCCCTCTAGTTAACCTACATATTCCAAGTGCCCGCTAGGTAATCAATATAGTCCAAATGCCCGCTAGGGGCCCTAATAGTCCAAATGCCCACTAGTTAACCTAGATAGTCCAAGTGCTCTCTAGTTAACCTAGATAGTGCAAGTGCCCGCTAGTTACCCTAGATAGACCAAGTGCCTGCTAGGGATCCTATCTAGTCCAATTACCCGCTAGGAAGCGTACATAGTCCAAGTGCCCGCTAGGTAACATAGATAGTCCAAGGGCCTGCTAGGGAACGTACATAGTCCAAATGCCTGCTAGGTAACCTAGATAGTCCAAGTGCCCACTAGTTAACCTACATAGTCCAGGTTCCCCCTAGGTAACCTAGATAGTCCAAGGGCCCGCTAGGTAACCTACATTGTCCTAGTGCCCCCTAGTTAACCTACATTCTTCAAGTGCCCGATAGGGAACCTTCATAGTCCAAGTGCCCGCTAGGTAACCTACATGGTCCAAATGCCCGCTAGTTAACCTACATAGTCCAAGTGCCCGATAGGGAACCTACATAATCCAAGTGCCCGCTAGGGAACCTACATAGTCCAAGTGCCCGTTAGGTAACCTAGATAGTCCAAATGCCCACTAGGGAACCCACATAGTCCAATTGCCCGCTAGGGAACTTACATAGTCCAAGGGCCCGCTAGGGAACCTAAATAGTCCAAGTGCCCGTTAGTTAACGTAGATAGTCCAAGTGCCCGCTAGGTAACCTAGATAGTCCAACAGCTGGGTAGGTAACCTAAATACTCCAAGTACCCGCTAGGTAACGTAGATAGTTCAAGTGCATGCCATGTAACCTACATAGTCCAAGTGCCCGCTAGTCAACCTACAAAGTCTAAGTGCCCGCTAAGTAATCTATATAGTCCAAATAACCGCTAGGGAGCCTACATAGTCCAAATGCCCGCTAGGTAATCTAGATAGTCTAAGGGCCCGCTAGGTAATCAACATAGTCCTAGTAACCCCTAGTTAACCTACATTTTCCAAGTGCCCGATAGGGAATCTACATAGTCCAAGTGCCCGCTAGGTAACCTACATAGTCCAAATGCCCTCTAGTTAACCTACATAGTCCAAGTGCCCGATAGGGATCCTACATAATCCAAGTGCCGCTAGTTGACCTACATAGTCCAAGTGCCCGCTAGGTAACCTAGATAATCCTAGTGCCCGCTAGGGAACCTTCATAGTCCTAGTGCCAGCTAGGTAACCTAGATAGTCCAAGTGCCCGCTAGGTAACCTACATAGTCCAAATGACCGCTAGGTAACCTACATAGTCCAAATGCCCGCTAGTTAACCTACATAGTCCAAGTGCCAGATAGGGAACCTACATAATCCAAGTGCCCGGTAGGGAACCCACAGGGTCCAAGTGCCCACTAGGGAACCTACATAGTCCAAAGGCCCGCTAGGGAACCTACATAGTCCAAGTGCCTGTTAGTTAACCTAGATAGTCCCAGTGCCCGCTTGGTAACTTAGATAGTCCAACAGCCCGCTAGGTAACCTACATACTCCAAGAACCCGCTATAACGTAGATAGTTCAAGTGCCAGCTAGGTAACCTAGATAGTTCTTGTGCCGCTAGGTAACCTACAAAGTCTAAGTGCCCGCTACATTATCTATATAGTACAAATGCCCTCTAGGGAATCTACATAGTCCAAGGGCCCGCTAGTTAACGTAGATAGTCCAAGTGCCGCTAGTTAATCTACATAGTCCAAGGGCCCGCTAAAAACCTAGATAGTCCAAGTGCCCTCTAGTTAACCTAGATCGTCCAAATGCCCGCTAAGAATACTAGATAGTCCAAGTGCCCGTTACCTAACCTAGATAGTCCAATTGCCCGCTAGGCAACATACATAGTCCAAGTGCCCGTTCGTTAACCTAGAAGTCCAAGTGCCCGCTATGTAACCTATATTCTCCAAGTGCCCGCTAGGTTACCTACATAGTCCAAATGCCCGTTCGGTAACCTGGATAGTGCAAGTGCCCAGTAGTTAATCTACATAATCCAAGTGCTGGCTAGGTAACCTAGATAATCCAAGGGCCCGCTAATTAACCTACATACTCCAAGTGCCCGGTATTTAACTTACATAGTTCAAGTGTCCGTAGGGAACATACAGAGTCCAAGTGCCCGCTCGGGAACCTACATAGTCCAAGGGCCCGCTAGTTAATGTAGATAGTCCAAGTGCCGCTAGTTATTCTACATAGTCCAAGAACTCGCTAGTTAACCTACATATTCCAAGTACCCGCTAGTTAACCTAGACCGTCCAATTGCCACTTGGTAACCTACATAGTCCAAGGGCCCGCTACTTAACCTACATAGTCCAAGTGCCCGCGAGGTAACCTAGACATTTCAAGTGACCACTAGGTTACCTACATAGTCCAAGTGCCCGTTCGTTAACCTACATAGTCCAAGTGCCCGCTAGGTAACCAACATAGTTCAAATGCCCGCTAGGGGCCCTAATAGTCCAAGTGCTCTCTAGTTAACCTAGATAGTCCAAGTGCTCGCTAGTTAACCTAGATAGTCCAAGTGCCCGCTAGTTAAGTTAGAGAGACCAAGTGCCCGCTAGGGAACCTATCTAGTCCAATTACCCGCTAGGAAACGTACATAGTCCAAATGCCTGCTAGGTAACCTAGATAGTCCAAGTGCCCACTAGTTAACCTACATAGTCCAGGTTCCCCCTAGGTAATTTAGATAGTCCAAGGGCCCGCTAGGTAACCTACATTGTCCTAGTGCCCCCTAGTTAACCTACATTCTCCAAGTTTGCGATAGGGAACCTACATAGTCCAAGTGCCCGCTAGTTAACCTACATAGTCCAAGTGCCCGATAGGGAACCTACATAGTCCAAGTGCCCGTTAGGTAACCTAGATAGTTCAAATGCCCGCTAGGGAACCCACATAGTCCAAGTGCCCGCTAGGCAACTTACATAGTCCAAGGGCTCACTAGGGAACCTACATAGTCCAAGTGCCCGTTAGTTAACCTAGATAGTCCAAGTGCCCGCTAGGTAACCTAGATAGTCCAACAGCCCGGTAGGTAATCTACATACTCCAAGTACCCGCTAGGTAACATAGATAGTTCAAGTGCCTGCCAGGTAACCTAGATAGTCCAAGTGCCCGCTAGGTAACCTACAAAGTCTAAATGCCCGCTAAGTAATCCAAATAGTCCAAATAACTGCTAGGGAGCCTACATAGTCCAAATGCCCGCTAGGTAACCTAGATAGTCTAAGGGCCCTCTAGGTAACCTACATAGTCCTAGTGCCCCCTAGTTAACCTACATTTTCCAAGTGCCCCATAGGGAGCCTACATAGTCCAAGTGCCCGCTAGATAACCTACATAGTCCAAATGCCCTCTAGTTAACCTACATAGTCCAAGTGCCCGATAGGGAACCTCCATAATCCAAGTGCCCGCTAGTTGACCTACATAGTACAAGTGCCTGCTAGGTAACCTAGATAATCCTAGTGCCCGCTAGGGAACCTTCATAGTCCTAGTGCCAGCTAGGTAACCTAGATAGTCCAAGTGCCCGGTAATTAACTTACATAGTTCAAGTGTCCGTAGGGAACATACAGAGTCCAAGTGCCCGCCAGGGAACCTACATAGTCCAAGTGCCCGCTAGGCAATCTACATAGTCCAAGGGCCCGCTAGTTAATGTAGATAGTCCAAGTGCCGCTAGTTAATCTACATAGTTCAAGGGCCCGCTAGTTAACCTACATAATCCAAGTACCCACTAGTTAACCTAGATTGTCCAAGTGTCCGCTAATTAACCTACATAGTACATGTGCCCGCTAGGGAACCTACATAGTCCAAGTGCCCGCTCTGGAACATACATAGTCCAAGTGCCCGCTAGGGAATCTACATAGTACAAGGGCCCGCTAGTTAATGTAGATAGTCCAAGTGCCGCTAGTTAATCTATATAGTCCAAGGGCCCGCTAGTTAACCTACATATTACAAATACCCTCTAGTTAACCTAGATCGTCCAATTGCCACTTGGTAACCTACATAGTCCAAGGGCCCGCTAGTTAACCTACATAGTCCAAGGGCCCGCTAGTTAACCTAGATAGTCCAAGTGCCCGCTAGTTAACCTACATAGTCCAAGTGCCCGCGAGGTAACCTAGACATTTCAAGTGACCACTAGGTTACCTACATAGTCCAAGTGCCCGTTCGTTAACCTACAAAGTCTAAGTGCCCGCTAAGTAATCTATATAGTCCAAATAACCGCTAGGGAGCCTACATAGTCCAAATGCCCGCTAGGTAACCTAGATAGTCTAAGGGCCCGCTAGGTAACCTACATAGTCCTAGTGCCCCCTAGTTAACCTACATTTTCCAAGTGCCCCATAGGGAACCTACATAGTCCAAGTGCCCGCTAGATAACCTACATAGTCAAATGCCCTCTAGTTAACCTACATAGTCCAAGTGCCCTATAGGGAACCTACAAAATCCAAGTGCCCGCTAGTTGACCTACATATTCCAAGTGCCCGCTAGGTAACCTAGATAATCCTAGTGCCCGCTAGAGAACCTTCATAGTCCTAGTGCCAGCTAGGTAACCTAGATAGTCCAAGTGCCTGCTAGCTAACATAGATAGTCCTAGTGCCCGTTAGTTAACCTAGAGTGTCCAAGTGCCCACTAGGGGACGTACTTAGTCCAAGTGCCCGTTAACTAACCTAGATAGTCCAAGTGCCCGCTAGTTAACATTGATCATCCAAGTGCCCGCTAGTTAACCTAGATAGTCCAAATGCATGCTAGTTAACCTACATAGTCCAAGGGACCGCTAGTTAACCTACATAGTCCAAGGTCCGCTTGTTAACCTAGATAGTCCAAGTGCTCGCTAGTTAACCTACATAGTCCAAGTGCCCGCTAGTTAACCTACATAGTCCAAGTGCCCGCTAGTTAACCTACATAGTCAAAGTGCCCGATAGGTAACCTACATAGTCCAAGTGCCTTCTAAGGAGCCAACATAGTCCAAGTGCCCGCTAGGCAACCTACATAGTCCAAGTGCCCGTTAGTTAACCTAGATAGTCAAAGTGCCTGCTAGGTAACCTAGATCGTCCAAGTGCCCGCTAGTTCACCTATATAGTCCAAAGGCCCGCTAGTTAACCTACATAGTCCAAGGTCCGCTAGTTAACCTAGATAGTCCAAGTGCTCGCTAGTTAACCTACATAGTACAAGGGCCCACTAGTTGACCTAGATAGTCCAAGTGCCCGCTAGGTAACCTAAGTAGTCCAAATGTCCGATAGGGATCCTACATTGTCCAAGTGCCCGTTCGTTAAACTAGATAGTCCAATTGCCCGCTAGGTAACATAGACTGTTCAAGTGCCCACTTAGTTACCTACATAGTCCAAGTGCCTGTTCGTTAACCTACATTGTCCAAGTGCCCGCTAGGTAACTTATATAGTCCAAATGCCCGTTAGGGACCCTAGTAGTCCAAGTGCCCGCTAATTATCCTAGATAGTCCAAGTGCCCGCTAGGTAACCTATAAAGTCTAAGTGCCCGCTAGGTTATCTATATAGTATAAATGCCCAATAGGGAACCTACATAGCCCAAGTGCCCGCTAGGTAACTTTGATAATCTAAGTGCCTGCTAGTTAACCTATATCGTCCAAGTGCCCGCTAGTTAACCTAGATTGTCCAAGTGCCCGCTAGTTAACCTACATAGGCAATGGGCCCGCTAGTTAACCTACATAGTGCAAGAGCCCGCTAGCTAACCTAGATAATCCAAGTGCCCGCTAGTTAACCTATATCGTCCAAGTGCCCGCTAGTTAACCTAGATCGTCCAAGTGCCCGCTAGTCAACCTACCTACATAGTGCAAGAGCCCGCTAGTTAGCCTAGATCATGCAAGTGTCCGCTAGTTAACCTATATAGTCCACGTGCCAGTTAGCTGACCTAAATTGTCAAGGGCCCGCTAGTTGACCTACATAGTCCAAGTGCCCGCTGGGCAACCTAGAAAATCCAAGTGCCCGCTAGGGAACCTTCATAGTCCACGTGCCTGCTAGGTAACCTAGATAGTCCAAGTGCCCGTTAGTTAAGCTAGATAGTCCAAGTGACCACTAGGGGACGTACTTAGTCCATGTGCCCATTAGGTAACTAGATAGTCCAAGTGCCTGCTAGTTAACATTGATCATCCAAGTGCCCGCTAGTTAACCTAGATAGTCCAAGTGCCCTCTAGTTAACCTAGATCGTCCATGTGCCCGCTAGTTAACCTACATAGTCCAAAGGCCCGCTAGTTAACCTACATAGTCCAAGGTCCGCTAGTTAACCTAGATAGTCCAAGTGCTCGGTAGTTAACCTACATAGTACAAGGGCCCACTAGTTAACCTAGATAGTCCAAGTGCCCGCTAGGTAAACTAAGTAGTCCAAATATCCGATAGGGATCCTACATAGTCCAAGTGCCCTCTAGGTAACCTACATTGTCCAAGTTCCCGTTCGTTAACCTAGATAGTCCAAGTGCCCGCTAGGTTATCTGCATATTCCAAGTGCCCATTCGTTAACCTAGATAAACCAAGTGCCCACTAGGTAACATAGACTGTCTAAGTGCCCGCTAGGTTACCTACATACTCCAAGTGCCCGTTCGTTAACCTAGATAGTCCAAGTGCCCGCTAGGAAACCTACATATTCCAAGGGCCCGCTAGGTAACCTAGATAATCCAAGTGTCCGCTAGATAACCTAGAGTCCAAGTGCTCGCTAGTTAAACTACATAGTCCACGTGCCCGCTATGTAACCTTGATAGTCTAAGTGCCCGTTAGGTAACCTAGATAGTCCAAGTGCCCGCTAGGTAACTTACATTGTCCAAGTTCCCGCTAGGTAACCTAGATAGTCCAAGTGCCCGTTATCTAACCTAGATAGTCCAAGTGCCCGCTAGGCAACCTACATAGTCCAAGAGCCCGTTCGTTAACCTAGAAGTCCAAGTGCCCGCTAGGTAACCTTGACAGTCCAAGTGCCCGCTAGGTTACCTGCATATTCCAAGTGCCCATTCGTTAACCTAGATTAACCAAGTGCCCAGTAGGTAACCTACATAGTCCAAGTGCCCGCTAGGTAACCTAGAGAGTCCATGTGCCCGCTAGGTAACCTAGATAGTCCAAGGGCCCGCTAGTTAACCTACATAGTCCAAGGGCTCACTTGTTCACTTTGATAGTCCAAGTGCCCGCTAGTTAACCTAGATCTTCCAAGTGCCCGCTAGTTAACCTAGATTGTCCAAGTGCCCGCTAGTTAACCTACATAGTCCAAGGGCCCACTAGTTAACCTAGATAGTCCAAGTGTCCTCTAGTTAACTTACATAGTCCAATTGCCCGCTAGTAAACCTATATACCAAGTGCCTGCTACGTAACCTATATATTCCCAGGGCACGCTAGATAACCTATATCGTCCAAGTGCCAGCTAGGCAACCTAGATAGTCCAAGTGCCCGCTAAGGAACCTACATAGTCCAAGTGCACGCTAGTTATCCTAGATCGTCCAAGTGCCCGCTAGTTAACCTACATAGTGCAAGAGCCCGCTAGTTAACCTAGATCATGCAAGTGTCCGATAGTTAACCTATATAGTCCACGTGCCAGTTAGCTAACCTAAATTGTCAAGGGCCCACTAGTTGACCTACATAGTCCAAGTGCCCGCTGGGTAACCTAGAAAATCCAAGTGCCTGCTAGGGAACCTTCATAGACCACGTGCCTGCTAGGTAACCTAGATAGTCCAAGTGCCCGTTAGTTAAGCTAGATAGTCCAAGTGACCACTAGGGGACGTACTTAGTCCATGTGACCATTAGGTAACTAGATAGTCCAAGTGCCCGCTAGTTAACATTGATCATCCAAGTGCCCGCTAGTTAACCTAGATAGTCCAAGTGCCCTCTAGTTAACCTAGATCGTCCATGTGCCCGCTAGTTAACCTACCTAGTCCAAAGGCCCGCTAGTTAACCTAGATCATGCAAGTGTCCGATAGTTAACCTATATAGTCCACGTGCCAGTTAGCTAACCTAAATTGTCAAGGGCCCACTAGTTGACCTACATAGTCCAAGTGCCCGCTGGGTAACCTAGAAAATCCAAGTGCCTGCTAGGGAACCTTCATAGACCACGTGCCTGCTAGGTAACCTAGATAGTCCAAGTGCCCGTTAGTTAAGCTAGATAGTCCAAGTGACCACTAGGGGACGTACTTAGTCCATGTGCCCATTAGGTAACTAGATAGTCCAAGTGCCCGCTAGTTAACATTGATCATCCAAGTGCCCGCTAGTTAACCTATATAGTCCAAGTGCCCTCTAGTTAACCTAGATCGTCCATGTGCCCGCTAGTTAACCTACCTAGTCCAAAGGCCCGCTAGTTAACCTACATAGTCCAAGGTCCGCTAGTTAACCTAGATAGTCCAAGTGCTCGGTAGTTAACCTACATAGTACAAGGGCCCAGTAGTTAACCTAGATAGTTCAAGTGCCCGCTAGGTAACCTACATTGTCCAAGTTGCCGTTCGTTAACCTAGATAGTCCAAGTGCCCGCTAGGTAACATAGACTGTCCAAGTGCCCGCTAGGTTACCTACATAGTCCAAGTGCCCGTTCGTTAACCTAGATAGTCCAAGTGCCCGCTAGGAAACCTACATATTCCATGGGCCCGCTAGGTAACCTAGATAATCCAAGTGTCCGCTAGATAACCTAGAGTCCAAGTGCTCGCTAGTTAACCTACATAGTCCAAGTGCCCGCTATGTAACCTAGATAGTCAAAGTGCCCGTTAGGTAACCTAGATAGTCCAAGTGCCCGCTAGGTAACTTACATTTTCCAAGTTCCCGCTAGGTAACCTAGATAGTCCAAGTGCCCGTTATCTAACCTAGATAGTCCAAGTGCCCGCTAGGCAACCTACAAAGTCCAAGAGCCCGTTCGTTAACCTAGAAGTCCAAGTGCCCGCTAGGTAACCTTGACAGTCCAAGTGCCCGCTAGGTTACCTGCATATTCCAAGTGCCCATTCGTTAACCTAGATAAACCAAGTGCCCACTAGGTAACCTACATAGTCCAAGTGCCCGCTAGGTAACCTACATAGTCCAAGTGCCCGCTAGGTAACCTAGATAGTCCAAGGGCCCGCTAGTTAACCTACATAGTCCAAGGGCTCACTTGTTCACTTTGATAGTCCAAGTGCCCGCTAGTTAACCTAGATCTTCCAAGTGCCCGCTAGTTAACCTAGATTGTCCAAGTGCCCGCTAGGTAACCTACATAGTCCAAGGGCCCACTAGTTAACCTAGATAGTCCAAGTTTCCTCTAGTTAAACTACATAGTCCAAGTGCCCACTAGTTAACCTATATACCAAGTGCCTGCTACGTAACCTAGATATTCCAAGGGCACGCTAGTTAACCTATATCGTCCAAGTGCCAGCTAGGCAACCTAGATAGTCCAAGTGCCCGCTAAGGAACCTACATAGTCCAAGTGCACGCTAGTTATCCTAGATAGTCCAAGTGCCCGCAAGTTAACCTAGATCGTCCAAGTGCCCGCTAGTTAACCTACATAGTGCAAGAGCCCGCTAGTTAACCTAGATCATGCAAGTGTCCGAGAGTTAACCTATATAGTCCACGTGCCAGTTAGCTAACCTAAATTGTCAAGGGCCCACTAGTTGACCTACATAGTCCAAGTGCCCGCTGGGTAACCTAGAAAATCCAAGTGCCTGCTAGGGAACCTTTATAGTCCACGTGCCTGCTAGGTAACCTAGATAGTCCAAGTGCCCGTTAGTTAAGCTAGATAGTCCAAGTGACCACTAGGGGACGTACTTAGTCCATGTGCCCATTAGGTAACTAGATAGTCCAAGTGCCCGCTAGTTAACATTGATCATCCAAGTGCCCGCTAGTTAACCTAGATAGTCCAAGTGCCCTCTAGTTAACCTAGATCGTCCATGTGCCCGCTAGTTAACCTACATAGTCCAAAGGCCCGCTAGTTAACCTACATAGTCCAAGGTCCGCTAGTTAACCTAGACAGTCCAAGTGCTCGGTAGTTAACCTACATAGTACAAGGGCCCACTAGTTAACCTAGATAGTCCAAGTGCCCGCTAGGTAAACTAAGTAGTCCAAATATCCGATAGGGATCCTACATAGTCCAAGTGCCCGCTAGGTAACCTACATTGTCCAAGTTCCCGTTCGTTAACCTACATAGTCCAAGTGCCCGCTAGGTAACATAGACTGTCCAAGTGCCCGCTAGGTTACCTACATAGTCCAAGTGCCCGTTCGTTAACCTAGATAGTCCAAGTGTCCTCTAGTTAACCTACATAGTCCAAGTGCCCGCTAGTTAACCTATATACCAAGTGCCTGCTACGTAACCTAGATATTCCAAGGGCACGCTAGTTAACCTATATGGTCCAAGTGCCAGCTAGGCAACCTAGATAGTCCAAGTGCCAGCTAGGCAACCTAGATAGTCCAAGTGCCCGCTAAGGAACCTACATAGTCCAAGTGCACGCTAGTTATCCTAGATAGTCCAAGTGCACGCTATGTAACCTAGATAGTCAAAGTGCCCGTTAGGTAACCTAGATAGTCCAAGTGCCTGCTAGGTAACTTACATTGTCCAAGTTCCCGCTAGGTAACCTAGATAGTCCAAGTGCCCGTTATCTAACCTAGATAGTCCAAGTGCCCGCTAGGCAACCTACATAGTCCAAGAGCCCGTTCGTTAACCTAGAATTCCAAGTGCCCGCTAGGTAACCTTGACAGTCCAAGTGCCCGCTAGGTTACCTGCATATTCCAAGTGCCCATTCTTTAACCTAGATAGTCCAAGTGCCCACTAGTTAACCTACATAGTCCAAGTGCCCGCTAGGTAACCTACATAGTCCAAGTGCCCGCTAGGTAACCTAGATAGTCCAAGGGCCCGCTAGTTAACCTACATAGTCCAAGGGCTCACTTGTTCACTTTGATAGTCCAAGTGCCCGCTAGTTAACCTAGATCTTCCAAGTGCCCGCTAGTTAACCTAGATTGTCCAAGTGCCCGCTAGTTAACCTACAGAGTCCAAGGGCCCACTAGTTAACCTAGATAGTCCAAGTGTCCTCTAGTTAACCTACATAGTCCAAGTGCCCGCTAGTTAACCTATATACCAAGTGCCTGCTACGTAACTAGATATTCCAAGGGCACGCTAGTTAACCTATATCGTCCAAGTGCCAGCTAGGCAACCTAGATAGTCCAAGTGCCCGCTAAGGAACCTACATAGTCCAAGTGCACGCTAGTTATCCTAGATAGTCCAAGTGCCCGCTAGTTAACCTAGATAGTCCAAGTGCCTGCTAGGTAACCTACATAGTGCAAGTGTCCGCTAATTCACCTACATATTCCAAGTGCCCGCTAGTTAACATAGATAGTCCAATTGCCCGCTAGGGTATGTACATAATCCAAGTGCCCGCTAGGTAACCTAGATACTGCAAGTGCCCGCTAGGTAACCTAGATCATCCAAGGGCCCCTTAGTTAGCCTACATAGTCCAAGTGCCCGCTAGGTAACCTAGATAGTCCAAGTGCTGCTAGTTAATCTAAATAGTCCAAGGGCCCGCTAGTTAACCTACATAATCAAAGTACCTGCTAGTTAACAAAGATCGTCCAAGTGTCCGCTAGTTAACCTACATAGTCCTAGTGCCCGCTAGGGAACAAACATAGTCCAAATGCCCGCTCTGGAACTTACATAGTCCAAGTTCCCACTAGGGAACCTACATAGTCCAAGGGCCCGCTAGTTAACGTAGATAGTCCAAGTGCCTCTAGTTAATCTACATAGTCCAAAGGCCCGCTAGTTAACCTACAAAGTCCAAGTACCCGCTAGTTTACCTAGATCTTCCAAGTGCACGCTTGTTAACCTACATAGTCCAAGGGCCCGCTAGTTAACCTACATAGTCCAAGGGCCCGCTAGTTAACCTACATCGTCCAAGGGCCCGCTAGTTAACCGAGATAGTCCAAGTGCCCGCTAGTTAACCTACATAGTCCAAGTGCCCGTTAGGTAACCTAGACAGTTAAAGTGACCACTAGGTTACCTACATAGTCCAATTGCCTGTTCGTTAACCTACATAATCCAAGTGCCCGCTAGGTAACCTAGATAGTCCAAGGGCCCGCTAATTAACCTACATAGTCCAAGTGCCCGGTAGTTAACTTACATAGTTCAAGTGTCCGTAGGGAACATACAGAGTCCAAGTGCCCGCTTGGGAACCTACATAGTCCAAGTGCCCGCTAGGCAATCTACATAGTCCAAGGGCCCGCTAGTTAATGTAGATAGTCCAAGTGCCGCTAGTTACTCTACATAGTTCAAGGGCCCACTAGTTAACCTACATAATCCAAGTGCCCAGTAGTTAACCTAGATCGTCCAAGTGTCCGCGAATTAACCTACATAGTACAAGTGCCCGCTAGGGAACCTAGATAGTCCAAGTGCCCGCTCTGGAAACTACAGAGTCCAAGTGACTGCTAGGGAACCTACATAGTCCAAGTGCCCGCTCTGGAATCTTTATAATCCAAGTGCCTGCTAGGTAACCTAGATAGTCCAAGTGCCCGTTAGTTAAGCTAGATATTCCAAGTGCCCACTAGGGGACGTACTTAGTCAATGTGCCCATTACCTAACCTAGATAGTCCAAGTGCCCGCTAGTTAACATTGATAGTCCAAGTGCACGCTAGTTAACCTACATAGTCCAAGTGCCCTCTAGTTAACCTAGATCGTCCATGTGCCGCTAGTTAACCTACATAGTCCAAAGGCCCGCTAGTTAACCTACATAGTCCAAGGTCCGCTAGTTAACCTAGATAGTCCAAGTGCTCGGTAGTTAACCTACATAGTACAAGGACACACTAGTTAACCTAGATAGTCCCAGTGCCCGCTAGGTAACCTAAGTAGTCCAAATATCTGATAGGGATCCTACATAGTCCAAGTGCCCGCTAGGTAACCTACATTGTCCAAGTGCCCGTTCATTAACCTAGATAGTCCATGTGCCGGCTAGGTAACATAGACTGTCCAAGTGCCCGCTAGGTTACCTACATAGTCCAAGTGCCCGTTCGTTAACCTAGATAGTCCAAGTGCCCGCTAGGAAACCTACATATTCCAAGGGCCCGCTAGGTAACCTAGATAATCCAAGTGTCCGCTAGATAACCTAGAGTCCATGTGCTCGCTAGTTAACCTACATAGTCCAAGTGCCCGCTATGTAACCTAGATAGTCAAAGTGCCCGTTAGGTAACCTAGATAGTCCAAGTGCCCGCTAGGTAACTTACATTGTCCAAGTTCCCACTAGGTAACCTAGATAGTCCAAGTGCCCGTTATCTAACCTAGATAGTCCAAGTGCCCACTAGGCAACCTACATAGTCCAAGAGCCCGTTCGTTAACCTAGAAGTCCAAGTGCCCGCTAGGTAACCTTGACAGTCCAAGTGCCCGCTAGGTTACCTGCATATTCCAAGTGCCCATTCGTTAACATAGATAGTCCAAGTGCTCACTAGGTAACCTACATAGTCCAAGTGCCCGCTAGGTAACCTAGATAGCCCAAGTGCCCGCTAGGTAACCAAGATAGTCCAAGGGCCCGCTAGTTAACCTACATAGTCCAAGGGCTCACTTGTTCACTTTGATAGTCCAAGAGCCCGCTAGTTAACCTAGATCTTCCAAGTGCCCGCTAGTTAACCTAGATTGTCCAAGTGCCCGCTAGTTAACCTACATAGTCCAAGGGCCCACTAGTTAACCTAGATAGTCCAAGTGTCGTCTAGTTAACCTACATAGTCCAAGTGCCCGCTAGTTAACATATATACCAAGTGCATGCTACGTAACCTAGATATTCCAAGGGCACGCTAGTTAACCTATATCGTCCAAGTGCCAGCTAGGCAACCTAGATAGTCCAAGTGCCCGCTAAGGAACCTACATAGTACAAGTGCACGCTAGTTATCCTAGATAGTCCAAGTGCCCGCTAGTTAACATAGATAGTCTAAGTGCCTGCTAGGTAACCTACATAGTGCAAGTGCCGCTAGTTCACCTACATATTCCAAGTGCCCGCTAGTTAACATAGATAGTCCAAGTGCCCGCTAGGGAATGTACATAGTCCAAGTGCCCGCTAGGTAACCTAGATACTGCAAGTGCCCGCTAGGTAACCTAGATAGTCCAAGTGCTGCTAGTTAATCTACATAGTCCAAGGGCCCGCTAGTTAACCTACATAATCCAAGTACCTGCTAGTTAACCTAGATCGTCCAAGTGTCCGCTAGTTAACCTACATAGTCCTAGTGCCCGCTAGGGAACCTAGATAGTCCAAATGCCCGCTCTGGAACTTACATAGTCCAAGTGCCTGCTAGGGAACCTATATAGTCGAAGTGCCCGCTCTGGAACATACATAGTCCAAGTGCCCGCTAGAGAATCTACATAGTCCAAGGGCCCGCTAGTTAACGTAGATAGTCCAAGTGCCGCTAGTTAATCTACATAGTCCAAAGGCCCGCTAGTTAACCTACATAGTCCAAGTACCCGCTAGTTTACCTAGATCTTCCAAGTGCACGCTTGTTACCCTACATAGTCCAAGGGCCCGCTAGTTAACCTACATAGTCCAAGGGCCCGCTAGTTAACCTACATCGTCCAAGGGCCCGCTAGTTAACCGAGATAGCCCAAGTGCCCGCTAGTTAACCTACATAGTCCAAGTGCCCGCTAGGTAACCTAGACAGTTCAAGTGACCACTAGGTTACCTACATAGTCCAAATGCCTGTTCGTTAACCTACATAATCCAAGTGCCCGCTAGGTAACCTAGATAGTCCAAGGGCCCGCTAATTAACCTACATAGTCCAAGTGCCCGGTAGTTAACTTACATAGTTCAAGTGTCCGTAGGGAACATACAGAGTTCAAGTGCCCGCTTGGGAACCTACATAGTCCAAGTGCCCGCTAGGCAATCTACATAGTCCAAGGGCCCGCTAGTTAATGTAGATAGTCCAAGTGCCGCTAGTTAATCTACATAGTTCAAGGGCCGCTAGTTAACCTACATAATCCAAGTACCCGCTAGTTAACCTAGATCGTCCAAGTGTCCGCTAATTAACCTACATAATACAAGTGCCCGCTAGGGAACCTAGATAGTCCAAGTGCCCGCTCAGGAACCTACGTAGTCCAAGTGACTGCTAGGGAACCTACATAGTCGAAGTGCCCGCTTTGGAACATACATAGTCCAAGTGCCCGCTAGGGAATCTACATAGTCCAAGGGCCTGCTAGTTAATGTAGATAGTCCAAGTGCCGCTAGTTAATCTACATAGTTCAAGGGCCCGCTAGTTAACCTACATATTCCAAGTACCCGCTAGTTAACCTAGATCGTCCAAGTGCCACTAGGTAACCTACATAGTCCAAGGGCCCGCTAGTTAACCTACATAGTCCAAGGGCCCGCTAGTTAACCTAGATAGTCCAAGTGCCCGCTAGTTAAACTACATAGTCCAAGTGCCCGCAAGGTAACCTAGACATTTCAAGTGACCACTAGGTTACCTACATAGTCCAAGTGCCCGTTCGTTAACCTACATAGTTCAAGTGCCACCTAGGTAACCAATACAGTTCAAATGCCCGCTAGGGGCACAAATAGTCCAAATGCCCACTAGTTAATCTAGATAGACCAAGTGCCCGCTAGGGAACCTATCTAGTCCAATTACCCGCTAGGAAACGTACATAGTCTAAATGCCTGCTAGGTAACCTAGATAGTCCAAGTGCCCACTAGTTAACCTACATAATCCAGGTTCCCCCTAGGTAACTTAGATAGTCCAAGGGCCCGCTATGTAACCTACATTGTCCTAGTGCCCCCTAGTTAACCTACATTCTCCAAGTGCCCGAGAGGGAACCTACATAGTCCAAGTGCCCGCTAGGTAACCTACATGGTCCAAATGCACGCTAGTTAACCTACATAGTCCAAGTGCCCGATAGGGAACCTACATAATCCAAGTGCCCGCTAGGGAACCTACATAGTCCAAGTGCCCGTTAGGTAACGTAGATAGTCCAAATGCCCGCTAGGGAACCCACATTGTCCAAGTGCACGCTAGGGAACTTACATAGTCCAAGGGCCCACTAGGGAACCTACATAGTCCAAGTGCCCGTTAGTTAACCTAGATACTCCAAGTGCCCCCTAGGTAACCTAGAAAGTCCAACAGTACGGTAGGTAACCTACGTACTCCAAGTACCCGCTAGATAACGTAGATAGTTCAAGTGCCTGCCAGGTAACCTAGATAGTCCACGTGCCCGCTAGGTAACCTACAAAGTCTAAGTGCCCGCTAAGTAGTCTATATAGTCCAAATAACCGCTAGGGAGCCTACATAGTCCAAATGCCCGCTAGGTAACCTACATAGTCCTAGTGCCCCCTAGTTAACCTACATTTTCCAAGTGCCCCATAGGGAACCTACATAGTCCAAGTGCCCGCTAGATAACCTACATAGTCCAAATGCCCGCTAGTTAACCTACATAGTCCAAGTGCCCGATAGGGAACCTACATAATCCAAGTGCCCGCTAGTTGATCTACATAGTCCAAGTGCACGCTAGGTAACCTAGATAATCCTAGTGCCCGCTAGGGAACCTTCATAGTCCTAGTGCCAGCTAGGTAACCTAGATAGTCCAAGTGCCCGCTAGTTAACATTGATCATCCAACTGCTCGCTAGTTAACCTAGATAGTCCAAGTGCCCGCTAGTTAACCTATATAGACCAAGTGCCCGCTAGGGATCCTATCTAGTCCAAGTACCCGCTAGGAAGCGTACATAATCCAAGTGCCCGCTAGGTAACATACATAGTCTAAGTGCCCGCTAGGTAACCTAGATAGTCCAAGTGCCCGCTAGATAACCTACATAGTCCAAATGCCCGCTAGTTAACCTACATAGTCCAAGTGCCCGATAGGGAACCTACATAATCCAAGTGCCCGCTAGTTGATCTACATAGTCCAAGTGCACGCTAGGTAACCTAGATAATCCTAGTGCCCGCTAGGGAACCTTCATAATCCTAGTGCCAGCTAGGTAACCTAGATAGTCCAAGTGCCCGCTAGTTAACATTGATCATCCAAGTGCTCGCTAGTTAACCTAGATAGTCCAAGTGCCCGCTAGTTAACCTATATAGACCAAGTGCCCGCTAGGGATCCTATCTAGTCCAAGTACCCGCTAGGAAGCGTACATAGTCCAAGTGCCCGCTAGGTAACATACTTAGTCTAAGTGCCCGCTAGGTAACCTAGATAGTCCAAGGGCCTGCTAGGGAACGTACATAGTCCAAATGCCTGCTAGGTAACCTAGATAGTCCAAGTGCCCACTAGTTAACCTACATAGTCCAGGTTCCCCCTAGGTAACCTAGATAGTCCAAGGGCCCGCTAGGTAACCTACATTGTCCTAGTGCCCCCTAGTTAACCTATATTCTCCAAGTGCCCGATAGGGACCCTACATAGTCCAAGTGCCCGCTAGGTAACCTACATGGTCCAAATGCCCGCTAGTTAACCTACATAGTCCAAGTGCCCGATAGGGAACCTTCATAATCCAAGTGCCCGCTAGGGAACCTACATAGTCCAAGTGCCCGTTAGGTAACCTAGATAGTCCAAATGCCCCCTAGGGAACCCACATAGTCCAAATGCCCGCTAGGGAACCTACATAGTCCAAGGGCCCGCTAGGGAATCTACATAGTCCAAATGCCCGCTAGTTAACCTACATATTCCAAGTGCCCGATAGGGAACCTACATAATCCAAGTGCCCGCTAGGGAACCTACATAGTCCAAGAACCCGCTATAACGTAGATAGTTCAAGTGCCAGCTAGATAACCTAGATAGTTCTTGTGCTGCTAGGTAACCTACAAATTCTAAGTGCCCGCTACTTTATCTATATAGTCCAAATGCCAGCTAGGGAATCTACATAGTCCAAGGGCCCGCTAGTTAACGTAGATAGTCCAAGTGCCGCTAGTTAATCTACATAGTCCAAGGACCCGCTAGTTAACATACATAGTCCAAGTACCCGCTAAAAACCTAGATAGTCCAAGTGCACGCTAGTTAACCTAGATAGTCCAAGTGCCCTCTAGTTAACCTAGATCGTCCAAGTGCCCGCTAAGAAACCTAGATAGTCCAAGTGCCCGTTACCTAACCTAGATAGTCCAATTGCCCGCTATGCAATATACATAGTCCAAGTGCCTGTTCGTTAACCTAGAAGTACAAGTGCCCGCTAGGTAACCTAGACTCTCCAAGTGCCCGCTAGGTTACCTACATAGTCCAAATGCCCGTTCGGTAACCTAGATAGTGCAAGTGCCCGGTAGTTAACCTACATAGTCCAAGTGCCCGCTAGGTAACCTAGATATTCCAAGGGCCCGCTAATTAACCTACATAGTCCAAGTGCCCGGTAGTTAACTTACATACTTCAAGTGTCCGTAGGGAACATACAGAGTCCAAGTGCCCGCCAGGGAACCTACATAATCCAAGTGCCCGCTAGGCAATCTACATCGTCCAAGGGCCCGCTAGTTAATGTAGATAGTCCAAGTGCCGCTAGTTAATCTACATAGTCCAAGGGCCCGCTAGTTAACCTACATATTCCAAGTACCCGCTAGTTAACCTAGATTTTCCAAGTGTCCGCTAATTAACCTACATAGTACATGTGCCCGCTAGGGAACCTACATAGTCCAAGTGCCCGCTCTGGAACATACATAGTCCAAGTGCCCGCTAGGGAATCTACATAGTCCAAGGGCCCGCTAGTTAATGTAGATAGTCCAAGTGCCGCTAGTTAATCTACAAAGTCCAAGGGCCCGCTAGTTAACCTACATATTCCAAGTACCCGCTAGTTAACCTAGATCGTCCAATTGCCACTTGGTAACCTACATAGTCCAAGGGCCCGCTAGTTTTCCTACATAGTCCAAGGGCCCGCTAGTTAACCTAGATAGTCCAAGTGCCCGCTAGTTAACCTACATAGTCCAAGTGCCCGCGAGGTAACCTAGACATTTCAAGTGACCACTAGGTTACCTACATAGTCCAAGTGCCCGTTCGTTAACCTACATAGTCCAAGTGCCCGCTAGGTAACCAATATAGTCCAAATGCCCGCTAGGGGCCCTAATAGTCCAAATGCCCGCTAGTTAACCTAGATAGTCCAAGTGCTCGCTAGTTAACCTAGATAGTCCAAGTGCCCGCTAGTTAACCTAGATAGGCCAAGTGCCCGCTAGGGAACCTATCTAGTCCAATTACCCGCTAGGAAACGTACATAGTCCAAAGGCCTGCTAGGTAACCTAGATAGTCCAAGTGCCCACTAGTTAACCTACATAGTCCAGGTTCCCCCTAGGTAACATAGATAGTTCAAGGGCCCGCTATGTAACCTACATTGTCCTAGTGCCCCCTAGTTAACCTACATTCTCCAAGGGCCCGATAGGGAACCTACATAGTCCAAGTGCCCGCTAGGTAACCTACATGGTCCAAATGCCCGCTAGTTAACCTACATAGTCCAAGTGCCCGATAGGGAACCTACATAGGCCAAGTGCCCGTTAGGTAACCTAGATATTCCAAATGCCCGCTAGGGAACCCACATAGTCCAAGTGCCCGCTAGGGAACTTTCATAGTCCAAGGGCCCACTAGGGAACCTACATAGTCCAAGTGCCCGTTAGTTAACCTAGATAGTCCAAGTGCCCGCTAGGTAACCTAGATAGTCCAACAGCCCGGTAGGTAACCTGCATACTCTAAGTACCCGCTAGGTAACGTAGATAGTTCAAGTGCCTGCCAGGTAACCTAGATAGTCCAAGTGCCCGCTAGGTAACCTACAAAGTCAAAGTGCCCGCTAAGTTATCTATATAGTCCAAATAACCGCTAGGGAGCCTACATAGTCCAAATGCCCGCTAGGTAACCTAGATAGTCTAAGGGCCCGCTAGGTAACCTACATAGTCCTAGTGCCCCCTAGTTAACCTACATTTTCCAAGTGCCCCATAGGGAACCTACATAGTCCAAGTGCCCGCTAGATAACCTACATAGTCCAAATGCCTGCCAGTTATCCTACATAGTCCAAGTGCCCGATAGGGAACCTACATAATCCAAGTGCCCGCTAGTTGACCTACATAGTCCAAGTGCCCGGTAGGTAACCTAGATAATCCTAGTGCCCGCTAGGGAACCTTCATAGTCCTAGTGCCAGCTAGGTAACCTAGATAGTCCAAGTTCCCGCTAGGTAACATAGATAGTCCTAGTGCCCGTTAGTTAACCTAGAGTGTCCAAGTGCCCACTAGGGGACGTACTTAGTCCAAGTGCCCGTTAGCTAACCTAGATAGTCCAAGTGCCCACTAGTTAACCTACATAGTTCAGGTTACCCCTAGGTAACCTAGATAGTCCAAGGGCCCGCTAGGTAACCTACATTGTCCTAATGCCCCCTAGTTAACCTACATAGTCCAAGTGCCCGATAGGGAACCTACATAATCCAAGTGCCCGCTAGGGAACCTACAAAGTCCAAGTGCCCGTTAGGTAACCTAGATAGTCCAAATGCCAACTAGGGAACCCACATAGTCCAAGTGCCTGCTAGGGAACTTACATAGTCCAAGGGCCCGCTAGGGAACCTACATAGTCCATGTGCCCGTTAGTTAACGTAGATAGTCCAAGTGCCCGCTAGGTAACCTAGATAGTCCAAGTGCCCGCTAGGTAACCTCGATAGTCCAATAGCCGGGTAGGTAACCTACATACTCCAATTACCCGCTAGGTAACGTTGATAGTTCAAGTGCCTGCCATGTAACCTAGATAGTCCAAGTGCTCGCTAGGTAACCTACAAAGTCAAAGTGCCTGCTAAGTAATCTATATAGTCCAAATAACCGCTAGGGAGCCTACATAGTCCAAATGCCCGCTAGGTAACTTAGATAGTCGAAGGGCCCGCTAGGTAACCTACATAGTCCTAGTAACCCCTAGTTAACCTACATTTTCCAAGTGCCCGATAGGGAATCTACATAGTCCAAGAGCCCGCTAGGTAACCTACATAGTCCAAATGCCCTCTAGTTAACCTACATAGTCCAAGTTGATAGGGAACCTACATAATCCAAGTGCCCGCTAGTTGACCTACTTAGTCCAAGTGCCCGCTAGGTAACCTAGATAATCCTAGTGCCCGCTACGGAACCTTCATAGTCCTAGTGCCAGCTAGGTAACCTAGATAGTCCAAGTGCCCGCTAGGTAACCTACATAGTCCAAATGCCCGCTAGGTAACCTACATAGTCCAAATGCCCGCTAGTTAACCTACATAGTCCAAGTGCCAGATAGGGAACCTACATAATCCAAGTGCCCGCTAGGGAACCCACAGGGTCCAAGTGCCTGTTAGTTGTACCTAGATAGTCCCAGTGCCCGCTTGGTAACTTAGATAGTCCATCAGCCCGCTAGGTAACCTACATACTCCAAGAACCCGCTATAATGTAGATAGTTCAAGTGCCAGCTAGGTAACCTAGATAGTTCTTGTGCTGCTAGGTAAACTACAAAGTCTAAGTGCCCGCTACGTTATCTATATAGTACAAATGCCCGCTAGGGAATCTACATAGTCTAAGGGCCCGCTAGTTAACGTAGATAGTCCAAGTGCCGCTAGTTAATCTACATAGTCCAAGGGCCCGCTAGTTAACCTACATAGTCCTAGTACCCGCTAAAAACCTAGATAGTCCAAGTGCACGCTAGTTAACCTAGATAGTCCAAGTGCCCTCTAGTTAACCTAGATCGTCCAAGTGCCCGCTAAGAAACATGGATAGTCCAAGAGCCCGTTACCTAACCTAGATAGTCCAATTTCCCGCAATGCAACATACATAATCCAAGTGCCCGTTCGTTAACCTAGAAGTCCAAGTGCCCGCTAGGTAACCTAGACTCTCCAAGTGCCCGCTAGGTTACCTATATAGTCCAAATGCCCGTTCGGTAACCTGGATAGTGCAAGTGCCCTGTAGTTAACCTACATAGTCCAAGTGCCGGCTAGGTAACCTAGATAGTCCAAGGGCCCGCTAATTAACCTACAGAGTCCAAGTGCCCGGTAGTTAACTTACATAGTTCAAGTGTCCGTAGGGAACATACAGAGTCCAAGTGCCCGCTAGGCAATCTACATAGTCCAAGGGACCGCTAGTTAATGTAGATAGTCCAAGTGCCGCTAGTTAATCTACATAGTTCAAAGGCCCGCTAGTTAACCAACATAGTCCAAGTACCCGCTAGTTAACCTAGATCGTCCAAGTGTCCGCTAATTAACCTACATAGTACAAGTGCCCGCTAGGGAACCTAGATAGTCCAAGTGCTCGCTCTGGACCCTACATAGTCCATGTGACTGCTAGGAAACCTACATAGTCGAAGTGCCCGCTTTGGAACATACATAGTCCAAGTGCCCGCTAGGGAATCTACATAGTCCAAGGGCCCGCGAGTTAATGTAGATAGTCCAAGTGCCGCTAGTTAATCTACATAGTCCAAGGGCCCGCTAGTTAACCTACATATTCCAAGTACCCGCTAGTTAACCTAGATCGTCCAATTGCCACTTGGTAACCTACATAGTCCAAGGGCCCGCTAGTTTTCCTACATAGTCCAAGGGCCCGCTAGTTAACCTAGATAGTCCAAGTGCCCGCTAGTTAACCTACATAGTCCAAGTGCCCGCGAGGTAACCTAGACATTTCAAGTGACCACTAGGTTACCTACATAGTCCAAGTGCCCGTTAGTTAACCTACATAGTCCAAGTGCCCGCTAGGTAACCAATATAGTCCAAATGCCCGCTAGGGGCCCTAATAGTCCAAATGCCCGCTAGTTAACCTAGATAGTCCAAGTGCTCGCTAGTTAACCTAGATAGTCCAAGTGCCCGCTAGTTAACCTAGATAGGCCAAGTGCCCGCTAGGGAACCTATCTAGTCCAATTACCCGCTAGGAAACGTACATAGTCCAAAGGCCTGCTAGGTAACCTAGATAGTCCAAGTGCCCACTAGTTAACCTACATAGTCCAGGTTCCCCCTAGGTAACTTAGATAGTTCAAGGGCCCGCTATGTAACCTACATTGTCCTAGTGCCCCCTAGTTAACCTACATTCTCCAAGTGCCCGATAGGGAACCTACATAGTCCAAGTGCCCGCTAGGTAACCTACATGGTCCAAATGCCCGCTAGTTAACCTACATAGTCCAAGTGCCCGATAGGGAACCTACATAGTCCAAGTGCCCGTTAGGTAACCTAGATAGTCCAAATGCCCGCTAGGGAACCCACATAGTCCAAGTGCCCGCTAGGGAACTTTCATAGTCCAAGGGCCCACTAGGGAACCTACATAGTCCAAGTGCCCGTTAGTTAACCTAGATAGTCCAAGTGCCCGCTAGGTAACCTAGATAGTCCAACAGCCCGGTAGGTAACCTGCATACTCCAAGTACCCGCTAGGTAACGTAGATAGTTCAAGTGCCTGCCAGGTAACCTAGATAGTCCAAGTGCCCGCTAGGTAACCTACAAAGTCAAAGTGCCCGCTAAGTAACCTATATAGTCCAAATAACCGCTAGGGAGCCTACATAGTCCAAATGCCCGCTAGGTAACCTAGATAGTCTAAGGGCCCGCTAGATAACGTACATAGTCCTAGTGCCCCCTAGTTAACCTACATTTTCCAAGTGCCCCATAGGGAACCTACATAGTCCAAGTGCCCGCTAGATAACCTACATAGTCCAAATGCCTGCCAGTTAACCTACATAGTCCAAGTGCCCGATAGGGAACCTACACAATCCTAGTGCCCGCTAGTTGACCTACATAGTCCAAGTGCCCGCTAGGTAACCTAGATAATCCTAGTGCCCGCTAGGGAACATTCATAGTCCTAGTGCCAGCTAGGTAACCTAGATAGTCCAAGTGCCCGCTATTTAACATAGATAGTCCTAGTGCCCGTTAGTTAACCTAGAGTGTCCAAGTGCCCACTAGGGGACGTACTTAGTCCAAGTGCCCGTTAGCTAACCTAGATAGTCCAAGTGCCCGCTAGTTAACATTGATCATCCAAGTGCCCGCTAGTTAACCTAGATAGTCCAGGTGCATGCTAGTTAACCTACATAGTCCAAGGGACCGCTAGTTAACCTACATAGTCCAAGGTCCGCTTGTTAACCTAGATAGTCCAAGTGCTTGCTAGTTAACCTACATAGTCCAAGTGCCCGCTAGTTAACCTAGATAGTCCAAGTGCCCACTAGTTAACCTACATAATCCAAGTGCCCGCTCGGGAACCGACATAGTCCAAGTGCCCGCTAGGCAACCTACATAGTCCAAGTGCCCGTTAGTTAACCTAGATAGTCAAAGTGCCTGCTAGGTAACCTAGATAGTCCAAGTGCTCGCTAGGTAACGTACATAGTCCAAGTGCCCGCTTGGTAACCTAAATATTCCAAATGCCCGCTAGGGAAACTACATAGTCCAAGTGCCCGCTAGTTAACCTAGATAGTCCAAGTGCCCGGTAGTTAACTTACATAGTTCAAGTGTCCGTAGGGAACATACATAGTCCATGTGCCTGCTAGCAAACCTACATAATCCATGGGCTTGCTAGTTAACCTACATAGTGCAAGGGCCCGCTAGGTAACCTAGATCGTGCAAGTGTCCGCTAGTTAACCTACATAGTCCAAGTGGCCGCTAGGTAACCTAAATAGTCCAACTGCCCGCTAGGGATCCTTCATAATCCAAGTGCCTGCTAGGTAACCTAGATAGTCCAAGTGCCCGCTAGTTAACCTAGATAGTCCAAGTGCCCGTTACCTAACCTAGATAGTCCAAGTTCCCGCTAGGTAACCTAGATAGTCCAAGTGCCCGTTACCTAACCTAGATAGTCCAAGTTCCCGCTAGGTAACCTAGATAGTCCAAGTGCCCGTTACCTAACCTAGATAGTCCAAGTGCCCTCTAGGCAACCTACATAGTCCAAGTGCCCGTTTGTTAACCTAGAAGTCAAAGTGCCCGCTATGTAACCTAGACAGTCCAAGTGCCCGCTATGTAACCTAGATAGTCCAAGTGCCCGCTAGGTTACCTGCATAGTCCAAGTGCCCGTTCGTTAACATAGATAGTCCAAGTGCCCGCTAGGGAACCTATATAGTCCAAGTGCTATCTAGGTAACCTAGATAGTCCAAGGGCCCGCTAGTTAACCTACATAGTCCAAGGGATCGCTTGTTAACTTTGATAGTCCAAGTGCCCGCCTGTTAACCTAGATCGTCCAAGTACTGGCTAGTTAACCTACATAGTCCAAGGGCCCACTAGTTAACCTAGATCGTCCAAGTGTCCTCTAGTTAGCCTACATAGTCCAAGAGCCCGCTAGGTAACCTACATAGTGCAAGTGTCTGCTAGGTAACCTAGATAGTCCAAGTGCCCGCTAGGTAACCTATATAGTGCAAGTGTCTGCTAGTTAACCTAAGTAGTCCAAGGGCCCGCTAGTTAACATACACAGTCCAAGGGCCCGGTAATTAACTTACATAGTTCAAGTGTCCGTAGGGAACATACATAGTCCAAGTGCCCGGTAGGGAACATACATAGTCCAAGTGCCCGCTAGAGAACCTACTTAGTCCAAGTGCCCGCTAGAGAATCTACATAGTCCAAGGCCCCCTAGTTAACGTAGATAGTCCAAGTGCTGCTAGTTAATCTACATAGTCCAAGGGCCCGCTAGTTAACCTACATAATCCAAGTACCTGCTAGTTAACCTAGATCGTCCAAGTGTCCGCTAGTTAACCTACATAGTCCAACTGCCCGCTAGGGAACCTAGATAGTCCAAGTGCCCGCTCTGGAACCTACATAGTCCAAGTGCCTGTTAGGGAACCTACATAGTCGAAGTGCCCGCTCTGGAACATACATAGTCCATGTGTCCGCTAGGGAATCTACATAGTCCAAGGGCCCGCTAGTTAACGTAGATAGTCCAAGTGCCGCTAGTTAATCTACATAGTCCAAAGGCCCGCTAGTTAACCTACATAGACCAAGTACCCGCTAGTTTACCTAGATCTTCCAAGTGCACGCTTGTTAACCTACATAGTCCAAGGGCCCGCTAGTTAACCTACATAGTCCAAGGGCCCGCTAGTTAACCTACATCGTCCAAGGGCCCGCTAGTTAACCTAGATAGTCCAAGTGCCCGCTAGTTAACCTACATAGTCCAAGTGCCCGCTAGTTAACCTACATATTCCAAGTACCCGCTAGTTAACCTAGATCGTCCAATTGCCACTTGGTAAACTACATAGTCCAAGGGCCCGCTAGTTAACCTACATAGTCCAAGGGCCCGCTAGTTAACCTAGATAGTCCAAGTGCCCGCTAGTTAACCTACATAGTCCAAGTGCCCGCGAGGTAACCTAGACATTTCAAGTGACCACTAGGTTACCTACATAGTCCAAGTGCCCGTTCGTTAACCTACATAGTCCAAGTGCCCGCTAGGTATCCAATATAGTCCAAATGCCCGCTAGGGGCCCTAATAGTCCAAATGCCCGCTAGTTAACCTAGATTGTCCAAGTGCTCGCTAGTTAACCTAGATAGTCCAAGTGCCCGCTAGTTAACCTAGATAGACCAAGTGCCCGCTAGGGAACCTATCTAGTCCAATTACCCGCTAGGAAACGTACATAGTCCAAAGGCCTGCTAGGTAACCTAGATAGTCCAAGTGCCCACTAGTTAACCTACATAGTCCAGGTTCCCCCTAGGTAACTTAGATAGTCCAAGGGCCCGCTAGGTAACCTACATTGTCCTAGTGGCCCCTAGTTAACCAACATTCTCCAAGTGCCCGATAGGGAACCTACATAGTCCAAGTGCCCGCTAGGTAACCTACATGGTCCAAATGCCCGCTAGTTAACCTACATAGTCCAAGTGCCCGATAGGGAACCTACATAATCCAAGTGCCCGCTAGGGAACCTACATAGTCCAAGTGCCCGTTAAGTAACCTAGATAGTCCAAATGCCCGCTAGGGAAACCATATAGTCCAAGTGCCCGCTAGGGAACTTACATAGTCCAAGGGCGCACTAGGGAACCTACATAGTCCAAGTGCCCGTTAGTTAACCTAGATAGTCCAAGTGCCCCCTAGGTAACCTAGATAGTCCAACAGCCCGGTAGGTAACCTACATACTCCAAGTACCCGCTAGGTAACGTAGATAGTTCAAGTGCCTGCCAGGTAACCTAGATAGTCCAAGTGCCCGCTAGGTAACCTACAAAGTCAAAGTGCCTGCTAAGTAACCTAGATAATCCTAGTGCCCGCTAGGGAACCTTCATAGTCCTAGTGCCAGCTAGGTAACCTAGTTAGTCCAAGTGCCCGCTAGTTAACATAGATAGTCCTAGTGCCCGTTAGTTAACCTAGAGTGTCCAAGTGCCCACTAGGGGACGTACTTAGTCCATGTGCCCGTTAGCTAACCTAGATAGTCCAAGTGCCCGCTAGTTAACATTGATCATCCAAGTGCCCGCTAGTTAACCTAGATAGTCCAAGTGCATGCTAGTTAACCTACATAGTCCAAGGGAACGCTAGTTAACCTACATAGTCCAAGGTCCGCTTGTTAACCTAGATAGTCCAAGTGCTCGCTAGTTAACCTACATAGTCCAAGTGCCCGCTAGTTAACCTAGATAATCCAAGTGCCCGCTAGTTAACCTATATAATCCAAGTGCCCGCTAGGGAACCTACATAGTCCAAGTGCCCGCTAGGCAACCTACATAGTCCAAGTGCCCGTTAGTTAACCTAGATAGTCAAAGTGCCTGCTAGGTAACCTAGATAGTCCAAGTGCTCGCTAGGTAACCTACATAGTCCAAGTGCCCGCTTGGTAACCTAAATATTCCAAATGCCCGCTGGGAAACTACATAGTCCAAGTGCCCGCTAGTTAACCTAGATAGTCCAAGTGCCCGGTAGTTAACTTACATAGTTCAAGTGTCCGTAGGGAACATACATAGTCCAAGTGCCCGCTAGGGAACATACATAGTCCAAGTGCCTGCTAGTAAACCTACATAATCCATGGGCTCGCTAGTTAACCTACATAGTCCAAGTGGCCGCTAGGTAACCTAGATAGTCCAACTGCCCGCTAGGGATCCTTCATAATGCAAGTGCCTGCTAGGTAACCTAGATAGTCCAAGTGCCCGCTATGTAACCTAGACAGTCCAAGTGCCCGCTAGGTTACCTGCATAGTCCAAGTGCCCGTTCATTAACATAGATAGTCCAAGTGCCCGCTAGGGAACCTATATAGTCCAAGTGCTATCTAGGTAACCTAGATAGTCCAAGGGCCCGCTAGTTAACCTACATAGTCCAAGGGATCGCTTGTTAACTTTGATAGTCCAAGTGCCCGCTAGTTAACCTAGATCGTCCAAGTACTGGCTAGTTAACCTACATAGTCCAAGGGCCCACTAGTTAACCTAGATCGTCCAAGTGTCCTCTAGTTAGCCTACATAGTCCAAGAGCCCGCTAGGTAACCTACATAGTGCAAGTGTCTGCTAGGTAACCTAGATAGACCAAGTGCCCGCTAGGTAACCTACATAGTGCAAGTGTCCGCTAGTTAACCTAAGTAGTCCAAGGGCCCGCTAGTTAACATACATAGCCCAAGGGCCCGGTAGTTAACTTACATAGTTCAAGTGTCCGTAGGGAACATACATAGTCCAAGTGCCCGGTAGGGAACATACATAGTCCAAGTGCCCGCTAGAGAACCTACTTAGTCCAAGTGCCCGCTAGAGAATCTACATAGTCCAAGGCCCCCTAGTTAACGTAGATAGTCCAAGTGCTGCTAGTTAATCTACATAGTCCAAGGGCCCGCTAGTTAACCTACATAATCCAAGTACCTGCTAGTTAACCTAGATCGTCCAAGTGTCCGCTAGTTAACCTACATAGTCCAAGTGCCCGCTAAGAACCTAGATAGTCCAAGTGCCCGCTCTGGAACCTACATAGTCCAAGTGCCTGCTAGGGAACCTACATAGTCGAAGTGCCCGCTCTGGAACATACATAGTCCAAGTGCCCGCTAGGGAATCTACATAGTCCAAGGGCCCGCTAGTTAACGTAGATAGTCCAAGTGCCGCTAGTTAATCTACATAGTCCAAAGGCCGCTAGGCAACCTACATAGTCCAAGTGCCCGTTAGTTAACCTAGATAGTCAAAGTGCCTGCTAGGCAACCTAGATAGTCCAAGTGCTCGCTAGGTAACCTACATAGTCCAAGTGCCCGCTTGGTAACCTAAATATTCCAAATGCCCGCTAGGGAAACTACATAGTCCAAGTGCCTGCTAGTTAACCTAGATAGTCCAAGTGGCCCGGTAGTTAACTTACATAGTTCAAGTGTCCGTAGGGAACATATATAGTCCAAGTGCCCGCTAGGGAACATACATAGTCCAAGTGCCTGCTAGTAAACCTACATAATCCATGGGCTCGCTAGTTAACCTACATAGTCCAAGTGGCCGCTAGGTAA